>NC_047085.1:248492603-248797395 GCF_902459505.1 Geotrypetes seraphini | reverse complement strand
GTTTGAGGAGCGGCCATGATAAGCTATGGAATTTTTCTGAGAAGTGCATAATAGCATTAAAAAATACATTATGCTGTCCTCTGTTATGGAATTTAACTGGAGAGGAGTGAGAAGAATATACTTATTTATGTTTTCCAGGAAAGAATTAGCATCTTCACATTCTGAGACAGCTGGAATTTTTGCGAAACGCTGGCCATCGTCAGTGTGCGGTGGATTCAACCCCAGATAAATACTTCTCCAACATTATAGTATGCTGTGGTGGCTTTACTCAACAGAAGCTCTGCATTAAAACAAGGCTTTTTTTTACTTAAATGTCCACTTGAGGAGGTTTTTTATGCCAGTGAAGTAACTTTACCCCAAACAGCTCTCCACCAGTTGGTGGAGGAGGGGTTCTGAGGCTTTTTCCTACCTCGGAGACTTTGATGGGAAAGCTATTTTAAGTGCCAGACATCTGGGTTCTGAACATCACCACTACTATTACTCTTTTTTCTGGTAAAACCCAGTATTGCTCTTCATGAATGTGTTTAAGCTGTGATACATTTTGAGAGTGTGGTTCTGTCTGATATTTATATCTCATATATTTGGGTTGTTGATACTTTTAAAATATGCAATGTCACCTCAGGATCAGCTACAAAAAAAAAAAGAAAAATATAGTGCAAAATATTGACAGTAGATATAAATTCTCAAAACTTATGCATTTCTACCACTAAATTGAAAATAAAATCATTTTCCCTATTTTTGTTGTCTGGTGATTTTATTAGTCTCTAGTTGCACTTCCTTCTGAGTGTGCATCCAATATTTCTTTCTTTCAGCCTCCACCACACTTCCTCTCCTCTGGACCTCAATCCCTTCCCCAACTAACATCTCTCTGTCCCTCCAGGAGTCCAACTTTTCTTCCTCTCTCCACCCTCATTAGCAACATGGCTTCCTCTCTCTCTCACTGTCCATCTGCCTTTCTCTCATTCCCTCCCTTGCTGCAAAGGGAGTGGGGAAAGAGAAAGAGAGAGATCCATGGTGCATCTCTCCCACCCCCTCTACTGCCACATCCAACATTTCTCCCTCTCTCATCCCCCGGATCTTGTGCAGCATCTTTCACCACTGCTCACCAGCCCCATGCCCAACATTTCATCTTCTATCACCCCTCTCCAGCACATGCCACATCTCTCCCTCCATTCCCTTGACCTCTATATCCAACATTCCTCCCCTTTGCATCCCTTTCAATCTGTCCCACTGTTCCCTCCACAATCATATCCAACATTTCTCCCTCTCATCCTTTTCTTCCCCTTGCATCTATACCTCACTCTTCTCTCCCTATTTCTTAACATTTTCCTCTTTCTTCCTTTCCCCATGTGCACCATCTCTTTCCCCCTCACTCACACACTCATGCCCAACAATTCTCCCTTTCTATTCCCTCCCTTCTGTGTCCCAAGTTCGTACCCCTCTCTTCCTCCATCCATATGCATCTTTTCACCTCTGGGCATGTGCATCTCCTCTCTCGATTTCCTTCCATTCCATTTTATCCATGTGCACCTTCTTATCTTCTTTTCCTCTTCATCCTTGTGCATATTTTCCCTTTCCCTTCAGTTCCCCTTCCCTCTCCTCCATTTATGTGCATTTCCTCCTCTTTCTTCCCTTCCTCTCCATCCCATAAGAAGCATATCCCTTCTCTTCCATCCAAGTCCAGCTTTTCTCCACACCCAGCCAACCTTACCAACTCTCTCCATTTCCCACATCCCACAGTCCAACATTGTTCCCTCTCTCCCCCCCCCCCAGCAAGTTAAGCGTTTCTCATCTAACCTTCCTCCTGCTGTTGCCCTATCACTGCCTGATTCAGAATCTGGATTCCACATAGGGCCCACACCGGCACTAACATCAACAAAGAGCCTTCATGTCCACATGCTCGGGAAGGCCCTGTTGGCTCTACCAACTTTGACACATTTGCATCAGAGGGGCAGTACCAACACGGCCTCATGAGCGGATAGACTTGAAGGCTCTGTGTCAGTTAAGCTAGTGCCAGTGCCAGGCTTTATATAGACTCAGGAATGTACTACTAATACTGCTTATCACTTATATAGCACTGAAAGGCATACGCAGTGCTGTACATCTTGCCATTTGTAGACAATCCCTGCTTAGAAGAGCTTACAATCTAACTTGCAAAGACAGATACAACATATAGGGTTGAGGTTGCAGAACTGAAGGTGAAAGGAGTTAGGATTTGAAAGTACTCACAAAAGAGGTGAACTTTTAACTTGTTCTTGAACACTGCCAGAGATGGAGCCCGCAATAGGGATTTGGACAGCTTGTTCCAAGCATACGGCGCAGCAAGGCAGAAAGGATGGAGTCTAATATTACCTCTACAGAATTCCTTCGCTCCACTAGTGCACTGCGATACTCAGGAAAACAGAAGGGAGGTGGGACTGGAACCAATGAAGGTAACTCAAGAGAACAAGCGCACCCTAAGTACAAATAAAAAAGCCAAAAACAGAAAACTATTACTGTTGGGGGATTCCATCATCAGAGGCATTAACCTTGGAACACAGGGCGAGGAGACCAAAATAGTGAAATGTCTTCCAGGATCCTCAGCTACCAGGAGTTCCAGGCAAATACTGACTATAATTAAGGAAGAAACTAAGGATTTTAACACTGATGTTGTTATCCATCTGGGAACAAATGACCTGGCCAACAACTCCACACTTGCAGCACAGAAAGCTTTTCGGGAGCTTGGTGAGGGCGTGAAACCTTTTGTAAAGACTTTAGCTTTTTCTGAAATACTGCCTGCATATGGAAAAGGAGAGCAAAGAGTGAAAAACACAGAGGACTTTAATAGATGGCTCAGAGCCTGGTGTCATCAAGAAGGCTTCAGGTACATAGGAGGATGGGGAAGGACAAGAAGCTATATTGCACTGATGGGCTACATATTACTACAGCAGGAAAAAGAAACCTTGCAGAGAAATTTAGACAATATTTTTCTAGGCATTTAAACTAGAAGGTGGGGGTGGTGTATGTACGAAGGACAATTATAGAGACCACCCCCGGCAAAAGAAAAGATGTGATAGTAGAAAAGGCTGCAACATAAGCAATATCAGCAACTCATTTCTTAGTATTGCAACGGAAAGTGAAACGACACAAAAATCCATACAAAAAAGGAGATTATCGCTGAAAAATAGCTGGAAAGCGATGACCACAAATGCTCGCAGTCTAAGCAACAAAGTTCATGATCTGCAAGCCCTGATATTAGAGGCAGATCTAGATATTGTTGCTATCACAGAGACATGGTTCAGTGAATCACATGGATGGGATGCAAACATACCGGGATATAATCTTTTTAGGAAGGACAGAGATGGTCATAAAGGTGGAGGAGTAGCTCTCTATGTAAAGATCAATATCCAAGCGACCGAAATGCAAGGGACCTGGGGAGAGGAAGAAGCGATATGGATTGCTCTGAAAAGAGAAGATGGAACTTCTATCTACATGGGTGTAGTCTACAGACCTCCGACTCAATCGCAGCAAATTGATAAGGATCTGATTGTGGATATCCAAAAGTTTGGAAGGAAAGAGGAGGTTCTGCTGTTGGGAGATTTCAACCTGCCGGATGCGGACTGGAATGTTCCGTCTGCGGAATCGGAAAGAAGTAGGGAGATTGTGGATGCCTTTCAAGAGGCTCTGCTCAGACAAATGGTGACGGAACCCACAAGGGAAAAAGCGATATTGGATCTGGTCCTCACAAATGGAGAGAGTATCTCTAATGTTCGAGTGGGTGCTCACCTGGGTAGTAGCGATCATCAAACGGTTTGATTTGATATAACGGCTAAAGTGGAGAGCGGTCGCATGATACTTAAAGTCCTAGATTTCAAACGTACGGACTTTAATGCAATGGGAAAGTACCTGAAGAAAGAGCTGTTAGGATGGGAGGACATAAGAGAAGTGGAAAGACAGTGGTCTAAGCTGAAAGGAGCGATAAAAATGGCTACGGACCTTTATGTGAAGAAAATCAATAAAAACAAGAGAAAAAGGAAGCCGATATGGTTCTCCAACCTAGTGGCTGAGAAAATAAAGGCGAAAGAGTTGGCGTTCATGAAATATAAAAAAACCCAAGAAGAGGAGAGCAGAAAGGACTACAGGGTGAAACTGAAAGAAGCCAAGAGAGAGATACGTTTGGCGAAGGCACAGGCGGAAGAACAAATGGGTAAAAATGTAAAAAAGGGAGATAAAAATTTTTTCAGATATATTAGTGAAAGGAGGAAGATAAAAAATGGAATTGCTAGGCTAAAAGATGCTGGGAACAAATATGTGGAGAGTGATGAGGAGAAAGCAAATGTGCTAAACAAATACTTCTGTTCTGTGTTCACAGAAGAAAATCCTGGAGAAGGACCGAGATTGTCTGGCAAAGTTACACGAGAAAATGGAGTAGATTCTGCGCCGTTCATGGAGGAGGGTGTTTATGAGCAACTTGAAAAACTGAAGGTGGACAAAGCGATGGGACCAGACAGGATCCATCCCAGGATACTAAGGGAGCTCAGAAAGGTTCTGGCGAGTCCTATTAAAGACTTGTTCAACAAATCTCTGGAGACGGGATTGATTCCTGGGGATTGGAGGAGAGCAGATGTTGTCCCTATTCATAAAAGTGGTCACAGGAATGAAGCAGGAAACTACAGGCCGGTGAGCCTCACTTCAGTTGTTGGAAAAATAATGGAAGTGTTGCTGAAAGAAAGGATAGTGTATTTCCTTGACTCTAATGGGTTACAGGATCCGAGGCAACATGGCTTTACAAAAGGTAAATCGTGCCAAACGAACCTGATTGAATTTTTTGATTGGGTAACCAGAGAGCTGGATCGAGGACATATGCTAGATGTAATTTACTTGGATTTCAGCAAAGCCTTTGATACAGTTCCTCATAGGAGGCTGTTGAACAAACTTGAAGGGCTGAAGTTAGGACCCAAAGTGGTGAACTGGGTCAGAAACTGGCTGTCGGACAGACGCCAGAGGGTGGTGATTAATGGAAGTCGCTCGAAGGAAGGAAAGGTGACTAGTGGAGTTCCTCAGGGTTCGGTGCTGGGGCCAATCCTGTTCAATTTGTATGTAAGTGACATTGCTGAAGGGTTAGAAGGAAAAGTGTGCCTTTTTGCAGATGATACCAAGATTTGTAACAGAGTAGACACCGAAGAGGGAGTGGAGAATATGAAAAAGGATCTGCAAAAGTTAGAGGAATGGTCTAATGCCTGGCAACTAAAATTCAATGCAAAGAAATGCAGAGTAATGCATTTGGGGATTAATAATAGGAAGGAACCGTATATGCTGGGAGGAGAGAAGCTGATATGCACGGACGGGGAGAGGGACCTTGGGGTGATAGTGTCCGAAGATCTAAAGGCGAAAAAACAGTGTGACAAGGCAGTGGCTGCTGCCAGAAGGATTCTGGGCTGTATAAAGAGAGGCGTAGTCAGTAGAAGGAAGAAGGTGTTGATGCCCCTGTACAGGTCATTGGTGAGGCCCCACTTGGAGTATTGTGTTCAGTTTTGGAGACCTTATCTGGCGAAAGACGTAAGAAGACTTGAGGCGGTCCAGAGGAGGGCGACGAAAATGATAGGAGGCTTGCGCCAGAAGACGTATGAGGAGAGACTGGAAGCCCTGAATATGTATACCCTAGAGGAAAGGAGAGACAGGGGAGATATGATTCAGACGTTCAAATACTTAAAGGGTATTAACGTAGAACAAAATCTTTTCCAGAGAAAGGAAAATGGTAAAACCAGAGGACATAATTTGAGGTTGAGGGGTGGTAGATTCAGGGGCAATGTTAGGAAATTCTATTTTACGGAGAGGGTGGTGGATGCCTGGAATGCGCTCCCGAGAGAGGTGGTGGAGAGTAAAACTGTGACTGAGTTCAAAGAAGCGTGGGATGAACACAGAAGATTTAGAATCAGAAAATAATATTAAATATTGAACTAAGGCCAGTTACTGGGCAGACTTGCACGGTCTGTGTCTGTGTATGGCCATTTGGTGGAGGATGGGCAGGGGAGGGCTTCAATGGCTGGGAGGGTGTAGATGGGCTGGAGTAAGTCTTAACAGAGATTTCGGCAGTTGGAACCCAAGCATAGTACCGGGTAAAGCTTTGGATTCTTGCCCAGAAATAGCTAAGAAGGAAAAAAAAAAAAAAAAAATTTAAATTTAATCAGGTTGGGCAGACTGGATGGACCATTCGGGTCTTTATCTGCCGTCATCTACTATGTTACTATGTTACTATGTAGAGTTGGCATAAGAACATAAGAATAGCCTTACTGGATCAGACCAATGGTCCATCAAGCCCAGTAGCCCATTCTCACGGTGGCCAATCCAGGTCACCAGTACCTGGCCAAAACCCAAGGTGTACCAATATTCCATTCTACCAATATAGGGCAAGCAGTGGCTTCCCCCATGTCTTTCTCAATAACAGACTATGGACTTTTCCTTCAGGAACTTGTCCAAACCTTTCTTAAAACCAGCTACACTATCCGCTCTTACCACATCCTCTGGCAACGCGTTCCAGAGCTTAACTTTTCTCTGAGTGAAAAAAATTTCCTCCTATTGGTTTTAAAAGTATTTCCTTGTAACTTCTTCGAATGTCCCCCTAGTCTTTGTAATTTTTGACAGAGTGAAAAATCGATCCACTTGTACCCGTTCTCAGGATTTTGTACACTTCAATCATATCTCCTCTCAGCCGTCTCTTTTCCAAGCTGAAGAGCCCTAACCGTTTTAGTCTTTCCTCATACGAGATGAGTTCCATCCCCTTTACCATCTTGGTCGCTCTTCTTTGAATCTTTTCTAGCGCCACTATATCTTTCTTGAGATAAGGAGACCAGAATTGAATGCAGTACTCCAGATGAGGTCGCACCATGGAGCGATACAGGGGCATTATGACATTCTAAGTCTTGTTAACCATCCCTTTTTTAATAATTCCCAGCATCCTGTTTGCTTTTTTGGCTGCCGCCACACATTGGGCGGGAGGTTTCATCATATTGTCTACAATGATACCCAGTTCCTTTTCGTGGGCGCTAACCACCAAGTGGACCCTAGCATCTGGTAGGTTTAGGGTCGGATTTTGGTAATATTATAGAGGAAAAAGCGGCAGGTTTTAGCGATATGTTGTATCTGGGTGGTGAAGGAGAGAGAGGAGTCAAAAATGACCCCAAGATTACGAGCAGACAAAACAGGAAGGATGAGAGTGTTGTCCACAGAGACTGAGCACAAGGGAAGCGGAGAGGTGGGTTTAGGCGGGAAGATGAGCAACTGTTTTAGCCATGTTCAATTTTAGATGGTGGCAAGACATCCAGGCAGCAATATCGGACAGGCAGGATGAGACTGATCTGGGTTTCAGTAGAGATATTTGGCGCAGAGAGGTAGATCTGGGAGTCGTCAGCATAGAGGTGATACTTGAAGCTGTGGGAAGAGATCAGCACTCCAAGTGAGCAAGTGGAGATTGAGAAAAGGAGCAGTTCCAGGACACAGCCTTGAGGTACACCAATCAATAACAGGAAGGCTGTGGAGGAGGAACCACCATTGCAAACACTGAAGGTGCAATGAGAAAGATAGGAAGAAAACCAGGAGAGGGCAGAACCCTGAAATCCCAATAAGGACAGCGTATTAAGGAGTAGCTGATGATTAATAGTATCAAAGGTGGCAGATAGATCAAAAAGGATGAGGATAGAATAGAAGCCTTTGGATCTGGGAACAGGTAATTGGAAACTTTAGTAAGGGCAGTTTCTTATGGAATGCAGTGGACGAAAGCCTGACTGAAGTGGATCCAGAATAGCATGGGATGAGGGGAAGTTCAGGCAATGGCAGTGAACAGCACGTTCAAGTAACTTGGATAAGAAGGGGAGGAAGGAGAAGGGGGCGATAGTTGGAGGGACACATGGGGTCCAGTGAGGGTTTCTTGAGGAGGGGTGTGACAACAACATGCATCAGGCCTTGTATAGACTCTGGACTCCCTGACAAGCAGCGGGAAGGTGGCAGAAGACAGAGGGCTCTTCTTCATCACTGGAGTTAGCTTAGTGTTGCGCAAATTGTGGGTCCACCCTAGCTGATTTGGAAGGTGGAGGGGAGCCTTCCAGGTCAGCAGGGTGGCCCCCATAGTTTGGGCAACACCAAACTAACACCAGTGATGAAGAGCCCTCCGTCTTCTGCTACCTCCCGCTGCCTGTCGGGGAGTCCGGATTCTCTAAAAGGCAGATAAGTTACTGGCGCTAACTTAACTGATGCAGAGCCTTTGAGTCTTTCGCTTGTGAGGCCCTGTTGGTACCACCCCTCTGATACAAATGTGTCAAAGTGGGTGGAGCTGACAAGACCTTCCTGAGCGCGTGGATGTGAAGGCTCTTTGGCGGAGGGGGACATGCCTAGGAGTACGTGTACCACATGTTGAGAAACACTGTTCTAGACCTTTAGTAGTTAAAAGTTAATGCTAAAAAATCCAGTCATGCATATGGATTCAAAAACCCAAGAGAATGGCTTGGTACAGAGAGTGAATTACTTCTGTTCTGTGCACAAAAGAACAGCAAGACCTGTGGCTCATTGTATCTGATGATCTTGAGGTAGCCAAACAGGTAAATAAGATGAAAGTAAAAGACAATAAGCCATGGGGCATTGTGGTTTATTTATTTGCACTCTGCTCTTGAACCCAAGGCAGATAAAGTAATGTACATAATCAAGCAATTTAAAAAAATAAAATTACATTAAAATACAGGAGTGAAATAGCATGAAAAAGGAAACAATGTTGCCTCTGTATAAGTTTCTGTTGAGATCTTATTTGGAGTACTGTGTGCAGTTTTGGAGACCATACCTTGAAAAGAATAACTGCCAAAGGGCATTTGCCATAAAGCACGTGGAGATGGATGAACAAATGTAAACACTTAGAGGGGCATAATCCAATTTGGACGTATGGCACTAGACGCCCAAAGTCAGCAGTGGTAAAATGTCCATTCTCAAAAAAATACATCTAGAATATTCTTTTTATTTTGAAAATTGTCTATCTGGACATCCAGGCCATTAATTGTCCAGACCACCACCAGTACATCTATCTTTTTACCACATTTTTAACCAAAAATTTGTCTAAGCCCCAAATGCCCAAAACAAGACCATTTGGGCATGGGAGGGGCCAGCATTGTGATGGACTGGCCATCCAGACATGGCAACAGTCTTACAAGGCACTACTGTGAACTTCACAAAAAGGATGTCATATAAACATCTCATCAGAACTCCCTTATGGTGAGCCACCCAAAACCCACTATACCTACATGTTTACAATCCCAATAGCCCTTATGGCTGCAGGTGGCATCTATTTGGTAGTACAGTAGGGTTTTGGTGAGCTCACATTTTCCACCATGAATGTAATGGATAGATTGGCTTATGGGCCTGGGTCCTCCTCTGGTTCACTAGCCCACCCCCAGGCTACTTAAGATACCTCTGTGCAGCTCTATTAAGCTTTCCTATAGTTTCAAGTTTATTAGGATTTTATATACCGCCTATCAAGGTTATCTAAGCGGTTTTTACAATCAGGTACTCAAGCATTTTCCCTCTCTGTCCCGGGGGGCTCACAATCTAGCTAACGTACCTGGGGCTGATGTTCTGGAGACAGGTATTTTTTTTATTCTGATATTTGTGACAATGTGAGGAGGTCAGTAATCACTGGGGGAGTGTATGGGGGTCTTTACATTATCTCTGCAGTGATTATCTGGTCACTCTGGATATCTTTTTGCCACTTATACCTGCTTTTACATCGTCTAAATCACAACGTATAAGTTTAATCCAGGAAGTCTCATGAAACCTTTGATTATCCCTGTAGGACGACTAAGTCTAGATCGGCCCACATCCTACCCTAACCATTCATCCAGATATGCCCCTTTCAGCTCTGGGTGCAAAGCGGCATTCAGAGGCCTAAAAAGTCCCTAGATACATCCAGAAATTCGGTTTGATTTTTGGCACTTGGACAACCTGTCTTGTAGGTGATCATGTTACTCCTCTTTTGAAAGAAGTACACTGGCTACCTATTTCATATAGAATAACATATAAAATTGCATTGCTTACATTCAAAATTAAGCAAACTAATACTCCAACTTTTTTACATCGATATTTAATACCATATTCCCCAGCTAGATCTTTAAGATCAACAGATCAGCATTTGCTGACCATTCCGTCATTGAAAGTAATAGGCACTAGAAGAACTACAATCTTTTCGATCTTGGGACCCCAGCTTTGGAACAAGTTACCAATCTATTTACGTGCTGAAACTTCTTTAGATAAATTTAAAAGCAGACTAAAAAGTTACCTATACAAAGATGCATATGAATCTTAGGTTGGATAATTTTTTTCCTTTTTTTCTTCTCCCTCTATCAACAATCTTAGGACAAAATACTTAAATCTAACCAGATCTGTAAATAGGTCATTGATCTTTCTATTCACTTTTAGACCAAGTCCTAGTTATAAACAAATACTTTTAAATCAAATCTTACCTAAAAAAAATTTTTTTCGATACCCTTCCTGATGCTGTTCTTCCCTCAATGTTTGTTGTTTTTTTTTAAACAATTGTAATTTATCCCTGCCTTCCTTATCTATCGCCAATTCACTATGGATATGATTGTATGTTTATTGTTTTAAATGGTTTTATTTGTCCCCCCCAAAATTATTATTGTTATACGCATTGAAAATACGCATTGAAAATTTAATAAGTAAAGAAAGAGGCACTAATATAACATATACTCAAATATATATAGTATATAATCTATATATATTCACACCTCATTCAAATCTTCATTTTAAACATATTTTCACCCGATCCTCAGCAAAGCCACCAGCCCACTCAATGTTCACTCAAAGTGGGCGGCTTTATGCCTCAATCATCACAGGATCATTCTAATCTTTTTTTGGTTTTATGTTTTTTTTATATATATAATTTTTCTCTCCGTCTTCAATTCAACTTATCCGTTATATTTCAACTTATAAATATTAACTCAAAGCAATTTACTTAGCTTTAGTTAATCGGACTTCTGGTCTCAGTTCACAAAAAGAAGGGGGGAGATAACTGACATGTTTCACCCATGCGTAACCAACGGTTTCTTCAGGGTTATCACTCCCTTATCTCATGCCTCTCACTCCATTCTGAACAGACCAATTCACTAAATTACTTTGAGTTAATATTTATAAGTTGAAATATAACGGATAAGTTGAATTGAAGATGGGGCACTGGGGACACTAAAGACATGGGAAGGAGGCACTGGGGGCACTAAAGACATAGGAAGGGGCACTAAGGACATGGGAAGGAGGCACGGGGGCACTAAGGACATGGGAATGAAGCACTGGGGGCACTAAGGACATGAGAATGAGGCACTGGGGGCACTAAGGACATGGGAAGGAGGCACTGGGGGCACTAAAGACATAGGAGGACTTGGGAAGGAAGCACTGGGGGCACTAAAGACATGGGAAGGAAAGAGGGAGGGAATAGAAAGGGACAATTGTTGGGCCTGAGTGCAGTAAGAAAGAAATGAAAGGATACACAGACAGAAAGAAACGCAACCAGAGACTCATGAAATCACCAGACAGCAAAGGTAGGAAAAATAATTTTATTTTCAATTTAGTGATCAAAACGTGTCAGTTTTGAGAATTTATATCTGCTGTCTATATTTTGCACTATATTTGTCTATTTTTCTATAGTTACTGAGGTGACCGAGCTCGCGGAGATGGGGCAGAAACGGGGTTTTTAAATTTTAGTCCTAGTAGTATGCCGGTCCACAAAATAATTCTTTTATTTCTGCCGGTCCACAGGTGTAAAAAGGTTGAAAAACATTGGTCTAGTGTATTAGGACAAAGATGGTGAACAGTATGACAAGGTGTGGAAGAACATTGAGAGAGAAAACATGGTATGGTCTGGCATGAGACAAAGCACATAGCATTAGAGACTCAATGGGCAGGCACTTTGTCAGCGGGTTAGGGGAATTTGGTCAGATTACATTACAAGAGGTTGAGTCAAGTTACCTAGGAAATTACAATGGACAATTTGACATGGACATTCAATATGTTTGCTAGTATAGATAGATCAGTACAACTATTAATATAATTAGGTTGTAGTTACATAGTTCAAAACAAAACCCCTCAAAACTAAATGGAAAAACCACAAACCAAAAATCAATATAGCAAAGTGTGAGCTCCAATATCATAATCAGAAAAAAGAAGTCAGAGAGTAACAATTGTCTTTGGAAGAGGAAAAGACCTCAAGAGCTCAGTGAAACAGAACTGCGAAGCCAAATAGCATTAATTTACTGATCACATAATTGGAGCCGTCATTGGTCAGAAAAACCTCACCCATATTCAAATTGAAAACTCCCCTTAAACTTATTTCTAAATATATATTTTTAAATAACTTTTTTTTAAAAAAATTTTCTTTTCTATAGTAATATTTTAAATGTCCTTCTTACAGGAACAATTCCATAAAAAATTGATTATGTTCCCCAAACAGTAGAAGTTAATTTAGCTGCAAGATGTAGAGAATACTCAATCCAACAAATGAACCAGATGAAAACAATCCAACGTGCCACCCAGATATAGGGCTCCTTTTACAAAGGTGCGCTAGCGTTTTTAGCGCACGCACTGGATTAGCATGCGCTATAGTATGCACTACCCAAAAAACTACTACCTGCTCAAGAGGAGGTGGTAGCAGCTAGCGCGCGGGGCAATTTAGCATGCGCTAGTGTGACCATATGGCTCCAGAAAAAAGGGAACGGATTGAGACATCCGGGTTTTACTTCCATTGAAAGCAACTAAGATGTCTCAATCTGTTCTCCTTACTTCCATTGCTTTCAATGGAAGTAAAACCCGGATGTCTCAATCTGTCCCCTTTTTTCTGGAGCCATATGGTCACACTAGCTATTCCGCACATTAAGGCTCTAACACACCTTTGTAAAAGGAGCCCAAAGTAAAGATGTTAATAAATGCTCAACGGAGCATCTCTATTTCACTTGGAAATCATCAGGAGCAAGGGCATCATTGCTGATCATACAGGTAGTGAACTTGAAATCAGAGAAACCAACAGCAAAAGTCAGCAGAGCAGGGAGGTATATTCTTCCTCTCTCGATGCTATGCTGGAAAAGGAACATAATCAGTAGTTTGTGGAATTGTTCCTAAATTTCGGGATTGTAGTTCTAATGGAAAATCTGTGTTGTCTATTAGGCAACCCGTTTGCTACATTGTGGGTGGTGCAATTGAACCAATAGTGACTCCACCTCCTTCTCTGGCTGTACTAAATTCAGTCTTCCGCTTTAAATGTAAATAAAGAAAAGGGTCTATCCTCTGTTAATGTGTGCAACAGCTTGTGTTCCTGTCCATAGGTGCCACCTCTGGGTCCTTGAGCACCCCCCCCCCCAATATTGAGCAAATGCTTTCATTTTGTGCAAGTGTAATTTGTGATGAATTTAGCACCCCCCAATCATTCAGAAAAGTTGACTCCTAAATTCCTGCCTACTGGATTTCTTAATACTGAAAAATGTAACTAAAGTAATCTAATCTAATCTGAATTTCTGTATGGCACTTATCCTGTACAGACTCAAGGCGATTTACCAGTTAAGAGGCCAATGAGGTAGGGGCAATAAATTTTTTTTTTTTTTTTTTTTTTTTAAAAGATCATAAAATCCCTTTCTCTGAGATCTTTCTATTTTCTCACGCATTTTCTCCGAATCTAGTAGGGAGATTTAGCAGAATCTTCAGGTGGAGCATACAATCTTCACACTCTCCCCAAATGGGATTCCATTTTAACAGTGGCTGATCAAAATGGAAGTTTAGAGCTGTGGCTCCCTTTTGTGTCTAACGGTTTCTCAGCAATAGTAATGCACCATTAGATGTACACAGCTTTTAATTAGGGGTGCTAAGTATGGCAAGCAAGTCTAGAAAACCGGATTCACAGTTTTAGTGCAGTAGGCAGAGATCTAAAAGAAATAAGATGGACCCTGTCTCAGTGTCTGAGAAAATGTCTCTTCAGGATTTTATGCAAGAGCCCGATTCTCTGGAGGAGCTAAAAAGTGAAATGCTTCTAGTTAAACAACACATGACGGCTCACAATCAGCAGCTGCTGGAACAGGGGGTTTGGTGAGTGAGTGTGTTTGCAAGCTTTAGAAGATGAATTGGAGAATTTAAGCAATCGGTTATGTCGAAATCATTTTTACACTGTTGGACTTCCCGAATAGTCAGAGGGAGTTAAAATTACAAAGTTTTGTTGTTGTTGTTGTTGTTTTTTTTTAACCGGTTTCTGCCGGAGGTGCTTCCATTGCACTTTTACTCGCTTCTGGAGCTGTAAAGGGTCCACAGGCTACCCGTCTCTTAAAGAGGCAGGCAGTGAAAAAAAACAACAACAATCCTTCGGCTCATAGTGGCTGCTGCTCTAAAGTTTCAGCATGCTACAGCTATTTTGCAGGCTGCACGTTGAAAGGAACCAGTGTGCAAGAGGGAAACGCCCAATCTTTATTTTTCCCGATTTATACGAACGTTCTGTGAATGGGCGGAAGGAATTTATAGTTCTGAGAGCATAACTCAGTTGTACTTGGACTAGCAGGGGTCAGGTCGATAAAATGGGAGTACAGCAGTGGTCTCAAACTCAAACCCTTTGCGGGGCCACATTTTGGATCTGTAGGTACTTGGAGGGCCGCAGAAAAAAAAGAGTTAATGTCTTATTAAAGAAATGACAATTTTGCATGAGGTAAAACTCTTTTTAGTTTATAAATCTTTCCTTTTGACTAAGTCTTAATAATAATATTGTCATTTCTAGCTAAAGAGACATATGATCAAGAAACTGTTATATTTTACTTTTGTGATTATGATAAACAGACCGAGGGCCTCAAAATAGTACCTGGCGGGCCGCGTGTTTGAGACCACTGGAGTACAGGGACAAGTAAGCTTGGAAAGGTAGAAGGTAAAACATGGACTCCACAAAACTAAGGGGAAGATTCTCAAAACTTTAACATGGCTTTTGACAGCTCGGATCTGCCAGAAAAGTTTGCCCCCTCGCTCTGACAGACCTGGAATGAGGGATTTCCACTCCCTCCCTCCGCTGCTGTCAAGCAACCCACCTCACTCCCTCCACCACCATAAAGTATCCCTCACGCTATGGGGGGGGGGGGGTGCTTGATGGCAGCAGCGGGGTAAAACATGGAAACTAATTTCTGCACTTGCTGGTTTCTTTTCCGTTTGTGGTTGGGATTACTGGTGCTGAATATTACATGAATTTCCTGCTTTCTCCCTTTTGTTGTGTCCAGCTTGCCTTCTACCTGGGGGCTCCACAGGGATCCCACAGAACTAAAGTAAACGGCTTTAAAAAGAAAACAACCATGGTGTGGGGTCCCGTTGACCTCATGGATCCCCCAAGATAAGCAGATTTTTAAAGATGTACAGTAGCATCTGGGAGGTCCACATTTTACCCTCTCCCACCTTGGAATGCTGCATTGCTAATGCTTACAGCTTTGTTTTTGTGGAGAATGTATGGTCTGGGAGGGGGTAAATGTGGTTTGCTTGCTAGGGCACATCTGATATAAAATATGTTTTGCTCAGTTTGTATATGCTTTAGTTACATAGGGGTGTTTTAAAAGGGGGAAGTGACACAATCCATAAAGTTGTACTATGGAATTGGGAGGTAGGGATAAGTCCTTGTCTTGGTGTTCAAGTTGGCACTGACAATGTTGCTAGCTGCTTTGATGGGTGCTATATTTTAATGTTGTGTTTATTGTTACTAATTCTCTCTTGATTAGTTTTTTTTTGTTTAAAATATATTTTTATTGAAATTTTTCTTTAAAATTCAAAAATTCCAATATTAAAATAAATTCTAAGCCCTTATTGGGTTATTTGAACCATCAAAATACAACAAAATCTACAAACACATAATTTCTCCTCAATCCCCCATCCCTAATTCCATTCCCCCTATTCATATAATCAGGTGTTCTTCAACCTTTTTACACCTATGGACCGGCAGAAATAAAATAATTATTTTGTGGACCGGCAGACTACTAAGACTGAAATAAAAACCTGTCCTGCGAGCTTGGTCCCTGCAAACCATCTGATCCCATCCACACAAGCCTCAAATAGTTATGATTTTATATTGAACGTATTTTATTAAAGTATAAAAAGAAACAATATTCTGTACAATTGTCATTTTATAAATACAAATAATACAGAGCAAGGATCAACAAAACCCCTGTCTCCCCTCCCCTTCACATATATCCCCTTTACTATCAAGAAAGCTGAATAAGCCAAATTATTACAGAATGTTACACAGAAATATCATGCTAACAGAATACCGCAGTCACACATGACAGGACTAGTGTTAGAGGAGTGCCACTAGGGCAACTGCCCCCTGGTCAGAGAGAATCTTAAGCCAGCTGGAAGCTAAAGAAACACTGACTGGGCTTTGCAGGCCCAGTTATGTCTAACACCAGCTCTAGCAGGATATATATTTCAAATCTGATATATTCTAATCACAAAATAGAAATAAAATTATTTTTTTCTACCTTTTGTTGTCTCTGGTTTCTGCTTTCATCTTCTTTTCACTCTTTTCCTTCCAGCGTCTTCCCTCTCTGTCTCTTCAATCCAGCATCTGCTCCTTCCATTCACTGTCTGCCTTCACCCCTACCATGGTATCTGCCTTCTTTCTATGCCCCTCTCCCCTTTTTATCCAGCTTGCGCCCCCTCTCTCCTTTTTACATGATTCATTCTGCTCTCCATTTTTATCTCTCCTAAACCAGATCTAGCATCTTTCTCCCCGTCTCCTTATTTATCTGCTGACCCCCTTCCCAGCATCAATCTCTCTCTACTTTCTCATTCCTCTCTCTCCCCTTTCCATCATCTGATCTCTCCATTCCACCCTGACCCCTTTCCCTCTAATCTCCCTGCCAGGTGTCTCCTTCCTTTTTCCTCCTCTGTCCAGTAGTAACTTTCTCCCCTTCCCTTTCCCTCCTCCCCTCCCAGCAGCAACTTTCCTTCTCCTTCCCTCCAGGTCCAGTAGCAGCTCTCCCTTTATCCAGCAGCTTCCCAGCCCAGTACTTGCCTGCAGCAGTGTCAGTAGCGTCATTGCAGTGATTCACTTAGGCAGCCTTGGGGCTTTTGCTGAGTCGCAGCCCCTGATGATGCAACTTCCTCTTTCCTCGGAGGCAGCGCGTCCCATCAAACGACCCAAGGCTGCCTAAGCAAATCGCTGTGCTGATGTTACTAGTGCTGTTGCAGGCAAAACATCAGAGTTCCCCTGATCTCGCTGGCCCTGCGTGGACCGGAAGAAAATTTCTGCGGA
Source organism: Geotrypetes seraphini (assembly GCF_902459505.1). Lineage (NCBI taxonomy): Eukaryota > Metazoa > Chordata > Amphibia > Gymnophiona > Dermophiidae > Geotrypetes > Geotrypetes seraphini. The sequence continues at coordinate 248,780,111 of NC_047085.1, read as the reverse complement.
CCAGCACCGGTCCATGGACTGGCAGTTAAATAACACTGCACTAGATCATCTCACTAGTATATCCAGATCATTGACACAGCTTTTGAAATTTAACATCCTCGTATCATTACATTTTAAATAATAATCTTTAACAATCCTGGCTAGAAAACTGTAATATCAAGTCCAATCGTATCCATAGATCATTGGCAGGGTCATAATGACCTTGATGTTTATCTGTTAACTGTTCCAATGCTTTTAATGCAATCAGTTTCATACACCAATCTTGTATGTTAGGGCCTATTGACTTTCCATTTTAAGGCAATCATACATTAGCTGCAGCATAGCATAAACATTTAAGTCGTCTTTGCCATTGATATCCCTTGCTATTATAAAGACCTAATAAACATGCTTTTGGATCTAAGTGTACAGAAAAACCCAACCCCCTAGACATATACTTAATGACAGAAGATCAAAAATATTGTATAAGATTACAGGACCACCAAATATGAAAAAATGTACCTTAGCAGCCAATCATCTCCAGCAAACATCAGTAGCAATCTGGGGATACATTGCACAAATTTGATCAAGAGTACAATACCAACGTGTGAGAACTTTATATGCATTTTCCTTAATTAGAACACATCTAGAGGATTTAGATACCTCTATAAATATTCTTTTCCATTCAGATTTGGTAAACTGAGGCCCCATATCAGATTCCCATGCTATCATGAATTTATGCCTACTAAACTTACTATTATTGAAAAATCTAAAAAACACTGTTATTGACTTTTTTGTTGTTTGAAACTCCTAATGTAGTCTTTTTAAATTCTCAAATTCAGTATGATTATTCCTTAACTCTTGATTAGTTTAATAAATTCACTCTCCTGCTTAACTGGTTTGCGAGCTTGCATTTATATGGCACATTTGCTTACAATATTTTCCATAAATGTAAAAGACATAAGGAATCCTTATAAGCCACAGAAAGTTTGGTTATATGTGCAGCATTTGCCTGATGTTTATTTACTACAGGAAATGCATCTGGACTTTCTATCAATGAAACTGCTGCATCGTAAGGATTATAATTTTGGGGCAGCCTCTTCAGCACTAGGCAAAAAACGGTATGGCCTTTATATTTCAGCAATCTGATAATGAAGGCTATTGGCTCATTCTGCAACTCAGGTGTGGAGAGAAGAATTTAACAATTTGTACTATATATGCTCATAATAAGAACATAAGAACTTAATAGCCTTACTGGGTCAGACCAATGGTCCATCAAGCCTAGTAGCCCATTCTCACGGTGGCCAATCCAGGTCATTAATACCTGGCCAAAACCCAAGGAGTAGCAATATTCCATGCTACCGATACAGGGCAAGCAGACACTTCCCCCATGTCTTTCTCAATAACAGACTATGGACTTTTCCTCCAGGAACTTGTCCCAACCTTTCTTAAAACCAGCTACGCTATTCGCTCTTACAATATCCTCTGGAAATGCTTTCCAGAGCTTAACTATTCTCTGAGTGAAAAAAATTTCCTCCTATTGATTTTAAAAGTAGTTCCCTGTAACTTCATCGAGTGTTCCCTAGTCATTGTAATTTTTGACAGAGTGAAAAAAAAAAATCGATCCACTTATACCTGTTCTACTTCACTCAGGATTTTGTAGACTTCAATCATATCTCCCCTCAGCCTTCTCTTTTCCAAGTTGAAGAGCCCTAACCATTTTAGTCTTTCCTCATATGAGAGGAGTTCCATCCTCTTTACCATCTTGGTTGCTGAGCCTTTTCTAGTGCTGCTATATCTTTCTTTTATTTATTGAGATAAGGAGACCAGAATTGAACGCAATACTCCAGATGAGTATTGCAACATGGAGCGATACAGGGGTAGTATAACATTCTTAGTTTTAATGTTAACCATCCCTTTTTTAATAATTTTTAACATCTTGTTTGCTTTTTTGGCCACCGCTGCACATTGGGCGGAAGGTTTCATCGTATTGTCTACGATGATACCCAGATCCTTTTCTTGGGCGCCAATCCCCAAGGTAGACCCTAGCATCCGGTAACTGTGATTCAGGTTATCCTTCCTAATGTGCATCACTTTGCATTTGTCCACATTAAATTTCATCTGCCATTTGGATGCCCAGTCTTCCAGTTTCCTAAGGTCCGCCTGCAATTTTTCACAATCCGCATGCGTTTTAACAACTTTGAACAGTTTAGTGTCATCTGCAAATTTAATCACCTCACTTGCCATTCCAATTTCCAGATCATTTATAAATAAGTTAAATAGCATCAGTCCCAGTACAGACCCCTGTGGCACTCCACCATTTACTCTCCATTGAGAAAAATGACCATTTAACCCTACCCTCTGTTTTCTATCCGATAACCAATTCCTAATCCACAACTGAACTTTGCCAAATAACCCATGGTACTTTAATTTTCTCAGGAACCTCTCATGAAGAACTTTATCAAAAACTTTCTGAAAATCTAGATATACTATATCAAATGGCTCACCTTCATCCACATGTTTATTCACACCTTCAAAGAAATCAAGCAAATTTGTGAGGCAAGATCTCCCTCGGTTGAACCCATTCTGACTCCATCTCATTAAATCATGTTTGTCTACGTGTTGCATAATTTTATTTTTTATAATTGTTTCTATCAGTCACGTGATGTGCTGAGTGGAACGGGATGTGTCTTGCTCGAGCTCTGGAGCCCCGGGTCCTTTCCCTCCTCATCTAGCCTCATCTAGTGCCTGAATCATCGGAATTGTGATTGGCGTGGTGTATGCACAGGTTTGTCCACCATTTAAGCCCAGCTATGAGTGGGAAGGCAACACGAAAAGAAAAAGACATGAGGTCTCAGAAACCAGACCCGAAGATGGCGGTGGCGGAATCGGGCTCCGCGTTTCTTCTTTCTGAAGCACATATTGAGGCACTATCAGCATTGGTGTTGCATGCCCTGGACTCCAGATTTGAGCACCTATTGGGGCAGCTTACCTCCCTGGAAACCCTTCTTACCGAGACGACCAGGTGTACCAGTGAGTTGGAGACTGGTGGCACTGGTCAAGGATGCGCACACCTTGTCCGCGGCAGATCTGCTTTCCCTCCGGGAGCAATTACAGCATCAAGCCGAAAAACTCGACGATCTTGAGAGCCGTTCCCAGAGGGATAACCTCTGGCTGGTGGGCCTGCCTGAGGCTGTCTCCGACTCTCGTCTCCTGTCCACCATAGAGTCCTGGCTCCAGATGGAACTTCAGTTGCCAGCCGGCAAGGGGCCTTTGAGACTTGAATGAGTGCACCGCCTGGGCAGGAGAGCAGAAGATCGTACACATGCCTGGGTGGTCATCTTTAAGATCCACAATTATGTACATAAGGCCGAATTGATGCGGCAATACAAGCTAAAAAAGAATACCCTATGCTATGATGGGGGCCTGATCCGGCTTTACCAAGACTATTCTCCAGCCTTACAAGAATGCCATCGGCACTTCTCTCGGGTGTGTTTGGCACTGCTCATATCAGAGAGTGACTCCGTTGTTCTGGTCTGCCTAGGTGGGGCAGACAAGCTCTGTAGGTTTGGGTTTGTTGAGGGTGGGGGCTATCTTGGGAGGGTGAGTAGTAAGTTTTGGGATGGGATGGGTTGAGGTTGGGGGGGGGGGCAGTCCTTCTTCAGTCGCTATTGTGTCTGGTTTACTGGGCTACTGGTACCATTCCTTTGTACCTTTCAAGCTGTGTTTTCATTATGGTATTTGTTACCCTGGAGAAGGCTTTCAGTGTCTTTCTCCTATACAATGGCTTCTTTCTTTCTACCTACCTAGTAGCTGAGTACCCCTTTTAAGCTTACTTCATGGAATGTAGGGGACATTGCTTCACCGATTAAGTTTCAAGTTTATTAGATTTTAATATACCGACCATCAAGCAAATATCTGGCCGGTTTACATTAGATTTAAAAAACAAAAAAGAATAGAAACAATGAAGAAATATTAAATAATTTGCAAAGTATATAGTGAACATTAAAGACATTAACAAGACTAACTTGACAGTGAGGATAAAAGGGAGTGGGAGGGTAAAGTTACATTGTAGAAAGAAAAAGGAGAAAGAGGAGTTAGGAGTAAAACATATTGGGTGGGGAAAATTTTTTTTTTTTTTTTTTTTATAAGAAATAAAGCAGTATGAAAGAAATTTGATACTAGAGAAGAGTCTAAATAGTATTGAATGCATCACGAAATAAAAAAGTCTTCAGGCTTTTCTTAAATTTGTCGAGATGTTGTTCGTCACGAAGTAGTTGTGGAAGAGAATTCCACAATGTCGGGGCAGAAACCGCAAAATTTATTTTTCGTGTGTAATAGAACTCTTTTATGGACGGAATCACTAAGAGATTTTGATTTGTAGATCTCAGAGTTCGAGTAGAGCATTGAGGAATGAGGAGTTTGTGAAGGTATAACGGCAGGTGAGAAGATTTTATTTTGAATGTCAGGATGATTTTGTAAGTGATATGATGCATCACGGGAAGCCAGTGTGCATCTTTCAGAGCTGGCGTAACGTGATCATATTTGCCTAGGTTGTAGATGAGTTTTATTGCGGTGTTTTGTATTAGTTGAAGGCGTCGAATTTCTTTTTGAGGGAGGCCATTGAGAAGGGAATTACAGTAATCTAAGTGGGAAATAATCAAAGAATGGACAAGAATTTTGATAGATTCGGTTTCCAAAATTGAAGTCAATGAGCGAATTATGCGGAGTTTATAAAAACATGTTTTTACAATCGAACTGATATGGTCATGAAATGATAGATCTTTATCAATGGTAACTCCTAAGAGTTTTATTTTTGTCTCCATTTGAATTGGGATGGATTTAATGGAAATTTTTCTGGGAGAAATTCTGGATTTTTAGTTGAAAATAGGAGACCACGAGATTTATCTATATTAAGAGAAAGTTTATTAGAATAAAGCCAATCGTTTATGGTGTCCAGTTTGTTGTTTATATCTTTTATATCAGAAATATTAGAAGTATTGATTGGATGAAGAAGTTGTATGTCTGCATAGGCAAAGATCGTGAATCCAATAGATTGAGCTAAGATTAAGAGAGGAGATAGGAATATATTAAATAGTAATGGGGAGAGAATGGAACCTTGCGGGACACCGTACGTTAGTGATATAGAGGGAGAGGTTTCGTTCCTAGCATGGACTTTGAAACTGCGCTCTTGAAAATAAGATGAGAACCATGACAGTGCAGATCCTGTGACACCGCACTCCTTGAGTCTGTTTATGAGAAGAGAATGGTCAATGGTGTCAAAGGCTGCAGAAAGGTCGAGTGAGATAAGAAGGACAGATTTTTGGTGATCATGATAGTAGTGTATGGTTGAAATAAGGCCTAGCAGAGATAATTCCGTTGAATGCGAAGAACGAAAGCCAGTTTGGCAGGGATGTAAAGCAAAGGTTTTCTCAATGAATTCTGACAGTTGAGTGTGAATGATTTTTTCTGTTAGTTTGGATATTAGAGGAAGATTGGCAATTGGGTGGTAGTTTGCTGGAAGGGAAGGGTCTAAATTGTGATGTTTAATTTTTGGAAAGACAAGTGCTGTTTTCCATACCGAAGGAACTGAAGAGTTGGAAAGTGACTTGGATATCATTTCCCAGAGATATGGACCAAAGAAAGAGAAGAATTTTTTAAGGAGAAAAGGAGGAATACTTTCCAAGGGAGTGTTAGAAGTATTGAGAGATTGCAATATGGGAAGCAAATTAGTTAATGAGGGCATTTTAAATGTAGAAAAGGTGCTGAATGATAGAGTAGAGGAATCATTGGGAATATGGGAAGAAGGAGCGGAAGAGGGGGGTCCGAAGTGTGTTCTGATATTCTTGATTTTGTTGTCAAAGAAATTTATTAGTTCGGTTGCAGAGGGAGAGGTAGTTAGGGGTAGTTTTTTTGTAGAATATTTTGAAAGGGATTGAGCAAGATTGAAAAGTGTTGAAGAATTGCGGGTGGAGATAATAAGTTTGGCGAAATATTCCTTTTTGGCTTGTTGAATGGCTTTTTTATAGCAAGAGGATTTTTCTCGGTATAGAACTAGGAAATTATGAAGGTTGGTTTTTCGCCATTTATGCTCTATGGAGCGAAGTTGTCTGCGCAGAAGAGTAAGATTTTCGTTATACCAGGGTTGTTTTTTATGGGTCAGGTTTGGAGTAATTTTCTTTTTTTCTTGTTGGGGTGTCAAAGAATCTAATAGAGTTTTAGTGGAAGTATACCAGAGGGAAGTTTGTTCGTCTAGAGGAAGAGAAGAAAAATCTGTGAGGTTTAGATTGAAGTGGTTCTAGATAGCTGTAAGAGTGATTTTGTTAGTATTACGGATTGTGTAAGTATCTTTTTTATTTTGTTTTTGGACAATTCCTAAGGATGAAGAGGAGTCTAGTTGCCAGTTAATAAGGAAGTGGTCAGACCAGGGTATAGGGTGGAATTGGAAATTTTGGAATAGATAGGAAGTAGATATAGGGCAAAAAATCATGTCTATTGTATTGCCAGCCGTGTGGGTGGGCGAGGAGAAGAGAGGAGTTAATGAAAGGTCAGAGATCAGAGTTAGGAGTTCAGAAGTATTGTGATGGTTGGGTAAGTTAAAGTGAATATTGAAGTCTCCGAGGATAATGGAGTCTGGATAATTAATATTGAATTCTGATATAGTAGAAATAAGAGTTGAGAGTGAAGTTTTGTTTACTGGAGGAGGAAGGTAGATAAGAAGAAAATTGAAAGTGTGGGAGAGTTTAATGGAAAATGGAAGAGTTTCAGCAAGGGCGGTGGCAGATAAATTGGAGGTATTAGGTTGGAGGGGAATGGAGGTATGATAAATAACAGCTACTCCAAAATCTTGGCTGCTCTACAGTGTTATCGATCAGATATAGCCTGTTTACAAGAGACCCATTTAACGGATGCTGAGCACATCAAGCTGCGTCGCTTGTGGGTGTGGTTTATTTTGCCTCCTCGACGGGGTGTCACGGGGGCATCGCGGTGTTGGTCCATAAGTCTTCGCTGCTTGGCGTTTAGGTCCTCAATAAGTCTTTGGATGGCTGCTATCTTCTATTGCGCTTAATGTTGGGGAATCGGAGCTATTTGTTGTTGGTTTATGCTCCTTGATCATCCAACGGTCCCACAGATTCCCTCACAGGTTTCTGCTTCTGTTGTACCTAAAAGTATTGCTATGAGTTTTTGCCTCTTTTGCAAGTTTCTCTTCATATTCTTTCTTAGCTGTCTTTATCAATGTTTTGCATCTAACTTGCCAGTGCTTGTGTTTCTTCTTATTTTCTTCATTTGGATCCATTTTCCATTCTTTAAAGGATGCTTTTATGGCTCTAATAGTCTCTTTCACTTCACCTTTTAACCACGCCGGCTCTCATTTCCTCTGTGGACTGCCCATCTTTCTTTACAAATTTATCTAATATATTGGTAAAGTTAAATCCCTGATTATTGGTAGAGACTTTAATTTGGCAATTAGTCATATCATAGACAGAAAGTTCATTTGCTCAGTTAATAAGTCTAATAGCAGGATTGTCTTCCAAAGTATGATTAAAGGATTAGGGCTGAATGATGGTGGTTGTAGCATCCAACTGAGTTGAACTATACGTTGTTGTTTTTTTCACTTCCGCATAATAATCATTCACGCATAAATTACTTTTTAGTACCGAACAATCTTGTCCCATAGATGTTAAGTTTGCCACAACAATATCTGACCATGCAGCAGTACAGCTAGAATTAGATTGTGATATGCCAAATGCAGCATAGTCATTTTGGAGGCTTAACAAATCTTTGCTGCATGGGCCTGGTTTTGTGGACTATGATAGACAAGCTATAACTGATTATTGTGTGTTTAATAGGGTAGGAAAAACTGCTATACGTTCCTGGTGGGATGCACTTAAAACCACAATTCGAGGTTCCATAATAAGCTATTCAGTGGCATGGAAGCCACAGAGTGAAGAGTTAGGAAGACTAGAGAAGGAAATGAGGGATTTGGAATGTAGTTTTTTGCAAGCTGGCAATGGGGTACTTTCTTTAGATTTGTAGAAGCTAAGGTATCTGTATAATATGTTGAGTAGTAAACATGTCCAAATTGATATATGGAAAAATAGTTTGTTCAACTAGTCATACAACACAAATAGTGTGGGGCGAGCCTCTGTAGTATTGCAAATAAACAATACGAGAGTGAAGAGTAACAGCCCCTGAGGAAACATGCCAGTGAAACGGCTGGGTAGCCATCGGGCTAGAAGTTAAGTGCTCTTCTTAAAATCTTTTATAGCACCACATAGATGCATTAGGGTATAGCCTGCATTAAAGATTAAACAAGACCGATGATGAACACGTCACCCCAGTAAGGACATGAAACGAATTAAGTAGTGCCTTGGGTGTTTGAGGTCTTGATACAAACATTAGCTGCAATCAGTTTGTTCACATATATTTGCGAGTAGTAAACATGCACAGGACCAGCTGGCTTTTTATGGAGTGTAGTAGTATGCAGAGTATAATAAGTAAGGAAGGCTTTTGTACTTCAGGAGTAAAAGGAATGGGGTGCTGGTATCTCATTTGGTAACAGCAGGAAGGGGGGTGCCAGGTAGTGTGGATAAGGAAATTTTGGCACAGTTTATAAACTTTTATCATTCCTTATGTGCTTTAGGTGAACAACCAACAAAGCAGCAGCTGAGTTCCTTATAAAATAGTTTGCAGCACCGTTTTATCAGAGATACAAAATTATCTTCTAGAAGCAGAGATTACAATGGAGGAAATGCAGGATGCATTAAGTGCGTTGCCTTTGAATAAGTCTCCTGGGCCAGATGGTTTTAGTGTAGACTTCTTCCTACCAGGCTTTAAAATAAGAGCTGATACCGCTTTTGTGTCAGGCTTATCAACAGTTCTATATTGAAGGTACTGGCTATGATACTTTTGCAGAAGCTAGAATAATAGTGGTTCCAAAACTAGGGAAGGACCTGTCTCTTGTGGATATTTATTGGCCTATTTCTTTGATTAATGTGGATAGTAAAATTTATTTATACAAATTCATTCCCAATTTTTAATCAGACACCCTTAAATCTGAATGCTCAAAACTAGCGTCTGTTCAATAAAAGGCCATACTTAAACCACAAAGTAATGAAAATGAAAACCTAAATAAAGTTGGTTTTAGGAGTAAAGAAAAAAGTTTTTGCTCTCTAATGATGGCCTAAGATTTGAACCCTAAACTTGTGCACCAGAGGCTGGGACTTTAACCCCTAAGCCAATATCACTCAATGTATATGAAAAATATATTTTTTAATATCATGTGTGCTCAGTGTTCCAGCTTAAAGGTCATATAGTAAAGGTCAGTAGATTCAGGAACAATCACTGCATCACACTTCTCCCTCAGTATCCGCGGATTCGGTTATTTGTGATTTTTTTTCTCTAAGTTTTCCTCTATTTTTAGGCTGTCCAAGCCTCCCCGGATCTAACCTGGTGGTCTAGCGGTGACGCAGGGCAGGAGCGATCTTCCTATGCTCCTGCCCCGTGCAGAGCTGTCATCAAAATGGCTGCCGTGAGTTCCCGTTCTAGTCTCCAGACTACAACAGGAACTCACGGCAGCCATTTTGATGACGGCTCTGCACGGGGCAGGAGCATAGGAAGATCGCGCCTGCCCCTTGTCACCGCTAGACCACCAGATAAGATCCGGGGAAGCAGGAGGGAGGTGGGGACGGGACAGAGCCGGCCAAAAAACGTATTTGCGATTTTTTGTAATTCACGGGCCGGCTTGCACCTAACCCCCGCGAATATGGAGGGAGAGCTATACATTCCTGCAGTTATTCATATTTTAATACTAAAGCTGGATAAAATGGCATTACCAATACCTCAACAACAAAAATCAATTTACATTCTGATCCTGATGAGCATAAAAAACTACTACTTACTTATCTGAAACGTACCTCATCTGTGTCTCTATCTTTGTAACTTTTTAAATGTTCATAAGTTTAGGTATTAAAAAAAGTGTTGAAGAGTGTTGGTTCCTTAAGACTGGTCTCCACAATGTATGCTCCAATTACTCCATATGCTCATACAAAAATTGTGAAAAAACTAGTTCATGTGCAAATAAATCTTCAATAAACTCCCCCTTTCTTATTTAAATTCCCCAACTCTGGCTGAGTTTCGCTGAGACTGCTTCTTCAAGAGGAATTTCATAGTAGCTGCAAATTTCATAAAACTCAATCAATATTCATTCCAAAAACCCAAATTCCTAATAATTATATTCACATCATAAGAAATCAAACTACTATCATCATTGTTAATAATACGAGAATATAAAATTTAGGCAGCACACCACTCAGGTTTCCACTTACCTGATCCTGACTTCTCATTCACCAGGAGTTGTAACTGACAAAAAAGCCACCAGCCTTTAAAAAGAAAGACTGAGGTTATCCCCCTTGATGCATTGCTGTCCATATCTTAATCCTGCTGACTAGTGCTGCCCGATTCAGGAAAAATTTTTTTGATTTAATTCAGCCTATTGAATTGATTTTTCAATTCGATTTTCCTGCCCAATTAGGTGTTTTTTTCAAACATCCTGGTGGGTTTATTTTATAGCCTCTTCACCCCTTTTATAGCCTCTTCATCCCCTTTGCCTTCTCCTAACCACACTGGTGCTGTGGTGTAAACAAAAAAGACTTTTCCTCTCTCTGTTAAATCCTAGCTCACGTTTGCGGTCTAACACCAGCTCTGGCAAGATACACGTTTCAAATCTGACATATTGTAATCACAAAACAGAAAATAAAATTATTTTTTCTACCTTTTATTGTCTGGTCATTATTCAAATATTGTTGGTCCCAGGCTCTGGTTGTCTTCTGATAACTTGCTTGCCAGGATCTCCTTTCTTCTTTCTCCATGCTAACCATCCATCTTCTATCTCTGTCCTCCCTTTCCATTTCTCTTCCCTTCCCCGGAGGTCTGGCATCTTTCCCCCCTGAAGGCCTGCACCTCACCCTTGAAGGCCTGCCTGTCCCTCCTGAAGGCCTACGTGTTCCCCCTGACCTCCCGCACATTCATTTACCTCATTTCAGCAGCCTGCAGAGAGGATCACTTGTGCTAGCGATCTCTGCAAGCTGCTATAGGTCTTGGGAGCTGTATTCCCTCTGCCGCAGTCCCGCCCCTCCTCTGACATCAGAGGCAGGATTGCGGCAGAGGAAACAGCTCTGAAGGCCTATAGTAGCTTGCAGAGATCGCTAGCACAAGCGATCCTCTCTGCAGGCTGCTGAAATGAGGTAAATAGATGCGCAGGAGGCCAGGGGGAAGCCAGACACCGCAGCACTTCCCGACTGACCCTACCCCCTCGCCCTCTAAAACAGGAGCAGCAGAAAGAGGCAGCGCTGCCGCTCCTGCTTTAGTGGGCAAGGGAGGAGGGTCAGTCACTGAATTGGGAGGCCGATTTATTTATTTATTTAAAATCGATTCACCCAAAGTGAATTGGTAATTCGATTTGAATCGTGAATCGGGCAGCACTACTGCTGACATCTCCCTTCCTTTTTTAACTAGAGGGCCATTCTATTTCCTGGTTTAGCCCAGTGTTCTTCAACCGCTGGTCTGTAAAAATTTCCTGCCAGTCCGCGATATAAAAACTTTCCTTTTCTCCTGGGGGGGTTGGGGCGAGGGAGAGAAACAAGGTAATGGAAGAACGGTCCTCTCTGAGTTGTGGGACTGCGGATCAGCATCTCTGAGTTGCGGATTAGTTGTGGGACCGTGGATCAGCCAATGAGAAGATGGGAGTGGGAGAGTTGTGATGGTTTTGATGCACTGGGAGGAGATGGAGTCTAGTTTCCATGATGGAGTCTTTGTGGGGCGGTTAGCAAGTAAGTGGAGTGAGTACTTGGCTATTATTTTTCTCTTTTTTAGCGGTAGATGTACAACTTTTTAAAAAAGTTAACACTTTAGTGTGGTACAGTTGCTGTTTTCTGCTCCTTACTAATTTCTGCTTTAAAAAACTGTAGGCAACAGCATTTAAAAAGGCACGAATGGGGTGAATGGAGTCTATTTTGTTGGTTTAGGTCAGGACAGTGCTTTATGTATGATCTTCGTTGCCCAGCCTTGTCTATAGGTGCCAACATCTTAATTCTGACCCTATCAAAAGTAGGGTAATGCCCTTTTTGCCTTCTGTAAAATTCGGTTTGGTGTATTATATATGTTGTATGTTTGGGTGAGGTTGGGGAACTGTTTAGCTCCTGAAAGCTTCTCAGGTAGCCCCAAATAATGCTAGAATAAGTGTTGTTTGGTTTTTTTTAGTAATATATTTTCTTCATTTAGTAATAAGCAAAAATGTGTTTCCATTCAGATCAGGGTCTTAAGTTTAATCTCTTTTCCCCCTTAAGTAACCAAAATTGGACCCTGAGATAGAAAATAAGGCTTATAGTGCTACCTTTTTGTGTTTGATCCTGAGGCTGTTTCCTTGTATTCTGGTGGGTCAAGATTAGTTTTGTGCGCTTCATAGGGGCAGCCCCTTTCCTTTTAGAGGTACAAGGAACTTAAATTAGTGCTATTTGAAATTTACATAGTAAATGACAGCAAATAAAGACCTGAATGGTGCATCCAGTCTGCATGTAGAGTCTTGCATCGTAGGATTTGTTTCTATATATTAGTACTTTTAGTGTTTGGTCCCATATTTGCATAGGGGGTTATCTGTGTTCTGGTAGGAATGAATGTTGAAAAGCATACAGTGTACTTTGTGTAGTTTAATTTTGTGGTTAACCATTATGTTTTTTTAATAAGATTATATTGTGTGTATGTATGAAATTTGAATGGAAAAAATAGTGTTACAATTAGTACTATTATGGGGCGGGGTCTGGGACGAAGATTGGGCGGAGATGGGCAGGGTCTGGCCCACGACTTAGCTCGGTGTTCTTCAACTGCCGGTCGGCAAACCAGTGCCGGTCCACAAAATAATTATTTTATTTCCGCCGGTCCATGGGTGTAAAAAGGCTGAAGAACACTGGTTTAGCCCATAGGGGGGGGCCATAGTATTCCATTCATAGATTAGTCTTTGTTTCTTATAGATGAGCACATTTATTTATTTAAAAATTTATATACCGCATAAAACTCTGCGGAGGGATATGTTCCCTCCTGAATTATTGTGTACTTTAAGTAATACTACAAATCTGCATTGGTCACACTTAAAATGTCCTGGACTTGTGTCTTGCACACTAAACAGTGTGTATCTGCTTCTTTACAGACGTTATCATCCTAAGATTCTACGAGACAATATCCCTACAGGACAGTTCTTGCGGGTGAGGAAAATATGTTCCTCTGTGAAGGATTTCAAATATCAAGGCAATGGCTTGGAATCCCGGTTCCATCAGAGAGGTTATCCTCAAAAGATTATTAAGAAAGCCTACAAGAGGGCTTTATACACACACAGAGAATTGGTTCAAAGTGAATCTAAAGGAAATCGAGTAAAGACATCTAATCCTCTGGTTTGTGTTCTCCTCCCAAGCTTATAAGATAGAAAGTATAATTTAAAAATGTTGACACGTTTTAGGAGTACACCCCGCATTACAGACATTTCCAAAATTTGCTTACACCAGGAACAGGAATTTGGGTGAAATGTCAGTGGCTCCAAAACATGAGCAAGCCATAAATCCAGGACATTTTAAGTGTACCCTGTGTGCCTTCTTGGTGGGGGCACCAGCATTTCTCCGTCCCCCCACTCCTCCTCCACCACACGCGTACCTTCATTCCCCCCACCATAACTCTAGCTATTCACCAGCAGCAGCTCCAACCTGCTGCTCGTGCTGGCCTCAGCGCTCCCCTCTGATGTTACTTCCGGGTCCTGCGACTAGGAAGTGATGTCAGAAGGAGAGTCGATGCCAGCGCGGGCAGCAAGTTGGAGATGCTGCTCGCACTGGGGAAGCTAAACAGATAGAGGGGAAGGGAATGGGTGCATGTGGCGGGGGGCGGGGAAGGAGTGGGTGGAGAAGAGGGCTAGGAGGGTGCCACCGCCCACCTTTTCTATGCCAGTGACCATGAATCTCTCATATCCCCCTAAATCTTGAGGAAAATTCTATATGCCTAACATAAGAGAATAAGCTGATGCCTAATTAAAGCCTATTCTATAAAGAATACTAGCACAAGTGGCAGGAAATATGCCTACATGTAATGTGCAATCACAGCATCCCTATAGCTGGTATAAATGTTCATGTCTAGATTTCAGCCAGCCAACCATATAAAATACAGTAGATGACCACAAGGTGCAAAACAGTTCTTGTAATAACTTCAATACTTCCAATGGAACTCTAAGGGCTCCTTTTATCAAGCCGCGCTAGCGGGGTTAACGAGCGTGACTTTTCATCACGCGTTAACCCCCGCGCTGGCCAAAAACTACCACCTGCTCAAGAGGAGGCGGTAGCGGCTAGCACGTCCCGTGGTTTAGCGCGCTATTACGTGCGTTAAACCGCTAACGTGGCTTGATAAAAGGAGCCCTGAGATTTGACGACTGTGTTTCGACTTCTCAGTCTGCATGAAGAGTCACAAATGTGTTACAAAGATATGCCTGGTCTTCCTGAAAACCACACAACTTGTAAACTTTGTTAGAATCTACCAATTAATCATGCAAAAAACCCTCCAAAACAAACCCTTTCTGGGCACTGTGATACGAAGTACCAAAATCACATTGGGGTCAAAATAGTCTGCACATACTATACTGCAAAAAAATTCTGCTTTAATTATGAGAGTAACCTAGAAACATAGAAAAATGGTTCTAGGTTACTCCCTATAATTAAGTCCAAAGAATTACCTCCCAATATGTTAATCAAACCTGAGATATAAAAAAATTTATAACATTCACAGGGAGAGAGACATACAAACAAAATGTAATGCTTATAGATAATACTGTTTTAACGTTTTTGAAGAAATCAATGTATGATGAGGAAAATTCAGAAATCTCAAATTATTAGCCATCAGTGTTTTCAACCCTTTCCAATTTAGATTCCAGAAGAATATTATCCATAATTAAAGCAGAATTTATGCCCTGTAGTTTCTCTCCTCTTATTAATCTTGATCCATTCTTTCCCAGGCCGCCTCACATCAATTTCCAGGCTAGATATCATCTCCACTTTTTTTAGACTTACCGTATTTTCGCGGATATAACGCGCACCCGTGTAAAACGCGCACACGGGTATAGCGCGCAGAAACCACACTTGTATGTACGGAAACTTTTGTATACAGCGCTCATGGGTATACCGCGCATGCTGCCCGACTCTCCTTTCGCTCTCCCCGACTCTCCTTTCGCTCTCCCCGACTCTCCTCTGGCCACCCCGACTCTCCTTTCGCCCTCCCCGACTCTCCTCTGGTTGCCCCGACTCTCCGTTCACCTGCCATGACTTTCCGTGCACTGCCCCGCCTCTCCGTGCGCTGTCCCGACCCGGAGTTTTCTCAGCAGAATTTCCCAGACCACCTCTTCCTCTCAACACATTGACACGCTAGTGGGTTTATTTTATAGCTTTTTCACTCCCTTCGGTCTGCCTGTCCCCCTTGAAGTCCTGTCCCCCCTTGAAGGTCTGCCTGTCCCCCTTAAAGGTCTGCCTGTCCCCCTTGAAGTCCTGTCCCCCCTTGAAGGTCTGCCTGTCCCCCTTGAAGGTCTGCCTATCCCCCCTTGAAGTCCTGTCCCCCCTTGAAGGTCTGTCCCCATCCTGAAAGCCTGATGCCCCCCCTCGACGTCCGATTCTTCTCCCCCCTCGGCAGGACCACTCGCACCCCCACCCCGAAGGACCGCCGACTCCCCGACAATATCGGGCCAGGAGGGAGCCCAAATCCTCCTGGCCACGGCGACCCCCTAACCCCACCCCGCACTACATTACGGGCAGGAGGGATCCCAGGCCCTCCTGCCCTCGACGCAAACCCCCCTCCCCCCCAACGACCGCCCCCCCAGCCGACCCGCGATCCCCCTGGCGACCCCCACGACCCCCCCACCCCCCTTCCCCGTACCTTTGGTAGTTGGCCGGACAGACGGGAGCCAAACCCACCTGTCCGGCAGGCAGCCAACGAAGGAATGAGGCCGGATTGGCCCATCCATCCTAAAGCTCCGCCTACTGGTGGGGCCTAAGGCGCGTGGGCCAATCAGAATAGGCCCTGGAGCCTTAGGTCCCACCTGGGGGCGTGGCCTGAGGCACATGGTCGGGTTGGGCCCATGTGCCTCAGGCCGCGCCCCCAGGTGGGACCTAAGGCTCCAGGGCCTATTCTGATTGGCCCACGCGCCTTAGGCCCCACCAGTAGGCGGAGCTTTAGGATGGATGGGCCAATCCGGCCTCATTCCTTCGTTGGCTGCCTGCCGGACAGGCGGGTTTGGCTCCCGTCTGTCCGGCCAACTACCAAAGGTACGGGAAAGGGGGGTGGGGGGGTCGTGGGGGTCGCTAGGGGGATCGCGGGTCGGCTGGGGGGGCGGTCGGAGGTTCTTGGGGGGGGGCGGTCGTTGGGGGGAGGGGGGTTTGCGTCGAGGGCAGGAGGGCCTAGGATCCCTCCTGCCCGTAATGTAGTGCGAGGTGGGGGTAGGGGGTCGCCGTGGCCAGGAGGGTTTGGGCTCCCTCCTGGCCCGATATTGTCGGGGAGTCGGCGGTCCTTCGGGGTGGGGGTGCGAGCGGTGGGGGTGCGAGCGTCCTTCCGGATGATGAATCGGGCGTCGGGCGGGGTGTGAAATATGTAAAAAAAAATTTGTATACCGCGCTCAGGCATATAACGCGCGAAGGGTATGCGCGGTACGTAAAAACGCGTATAACGCGCGCATTATATCCGCGAAAATACGGTAATTATAGGGAGTAACCTAACTCATAGGAGCAAACGTTTCAAAACGATTGGGGGGTGCTCAACTTGGCACACATTCCATTCCATTACATTACAGATTTCTATTCCGCTTGTGCCTTGCGGTTCTAAGCGGATTACAAATTAAGAGACTAGACAATTTCAGGAATATTACAGTACATAGAATCAGGAATGTATCAAGTTACAATTGTTAGTCTGGAAGTTTCCAGGAGAAATTTAGAGCTCATAGTAGATGAATAGTAGGTTGATGAAGAGAGTTGTACAATGTTTAGGTATAGTTATGGTGGGGTGATCGTGTGTGTATTTTCTAGTGCTATGTTGAGGTTAAGATGATGGAAAGTATTTTTTGAAGAGATGAGTTTTGATTTCTTTTCGGAATTCTTTTATGTCTATTGATTTGATCAGTAGATTGGAAATGGTAGTGTCAATTTTTGCTGCCTGTGTAGCTAAAAGGCTGTCGTATAGTTTCATGCGTCGTGTACCTTTGAGAGGAGGGTAGGCGAATAGGTTTTGAGTTCTCCTTAATCTGTGTGAGAGATTACGGTGTAGTCTTTTGTTTAGGTAGCTGGGTGCTGTTCCGTGTGTTACTTTGTATAGTAGACAGTAGAATTTGAACTGGGATCTTGCTTTTATTGGTAGCCAGTGTGAGTCAAGGTAAGCATTGGTGATGTGGTCAAATTTGCTGAGGGAATAGATGAGTCTGAGGGCCGTGTTCTGAACGGTCTGTAATTGTTTTATCATGTAGTTTGGGCATGATAGGTATAGGCTGTTGCAGTAATCTACCATGCTTAGAACTAGGGATTGTACTACTATCTTGTATTGATCCTTGATGAAGAATTTTCTTATTTTTCTTAGGTTACGCATTGTGAAGAATGCTCTTTGGATGATTTTGTGGATTTGGGTCTGCATTGTGCAATTTCTGTCTAGTTGAATTCCTAGGATCTTGAGTGTGCTTTGCATTGGGTACTTGATTGTGTTTAATTCCAGTTCTGTGCATGATGGTTTTTTTTCCTTCTCTAGTAGTAGGAATTTAGTTTTTTCCGAGTTCAGTTTCAGTTTATGTATTGACATCCATTTTTCTACCGTTTCCATTATTATTTTCAGGTGGTTTGTTGATAAGGGGTCTTGTATGTTGAAGGGGGTGAGGATTGTTATATCATCCGCATAGCTGAATGATATTGTGTTTAGGGCGTCTAGGGTAATGCCGAGGGATGCTATGAAGAGGTTGAATAATATAGGAGATAATGGCGATCCTTGTGGTACTCCACATGGGTTTGACCATGGGTCGGATAGATGCTCTTTTGACTTGACTCTGTATGTTCGAGTTTTAAGGAAGCCTTGGAACCAGTTGTGAACATTGCCAGAGATTCCTATTGCATCTAGTGTCTGGAGTAGTGTGGGGTGGTCAACTAGGTCAAATGCAGCAGAGAGATCGAGTTGAATGAGAAGTAGTTTGTTTCCTTTGCTAAGGTGTTGTCGGGCTGTGTCTAATAGTGATATCAGTAGCGTTTCTGTGCTATGGTTAGATCTGAAACCAGATTGGGATGGATGCAGTATGTGATGGTCTTCAAGGAAGTTGGAGAGATATTGTGCGACTAGGCCTTCTGTTAGTTTGATATATAGTGGGATTGAGGCGATTGGTCTGTAGTTTGTAGGATTGTCTATAGGACCTTTGGGATCTTTTAGGATAGGAGTAATTATGATTTCTCCTAGTTCCGGTGGGAAATGACCTTCCCTTAGTGTAGTTTGAAGCCATAGTGTGAGGTTGGCTTTAAATTTGGTGGAGGCTGTAGTTAGTAAGTATGGGGGACAGTTGTTCAGGTCACATGAGGATTTGCTGTATTTTTTGTAAAGCCTGTCCACGTCTGACCATTGTATCTTTGGGAAGGTTGTCCAGATCCTGTCTGCTGGGATTGCTTCATCTATTGTGGGATTGATTAGTATTTCTTCTAAGTTGATTCGTGAATTGTTGAATGTGGATCTGGTTGTGATAATTTTGTGTTTGAAATAGTCCGCTAATTGGGTGGCTGTGGGAGTTTGGTTTCCTTGGGTGGCGAGAAATAGTTTGGTGTCGGTGAGGTTTCTTACGATTTCAAAAAGTTTTTTAGTGTCTGGTTTTTCAGTGCCAATGAGTTTAGAGTAGAAGTTTTTTCGTTTTTCCTTCAGTTTGGTATTGTATAGTTTGGAGTCATCCAAAAGGAGTCATCGAGTTTTAGATGGCAGGAATGCACATAATTCACCTCTTACATCAAGGTATGCACAAAGTTAACCCATTTGGAGAAACGGCCCATGAGGAAAATACCAACTACCAGAAAAGTATGCACCGTATTTTGATAGTGTATACTTTTGCAGTAGGCGTTTGCAAGGATGGAGATTGGGCAGAACATGGATGGAACATGCAGATATGCACATAAATTATAGTATCCTGTAATTTGCACATGTTCTGGCTAAAATCCAGCAACTACAGAAGAACACATTCCACAGTTGTAGATGTGGACAGTCTTTCTCAAATTATCCTCCACAGATCCAGTAAATGCCACCCAGATTTGGGCACTGGAAAAAAACTGGCATCCACCAGTTTTTATAAAGTATACTCCAGGTCAGGGGTGTCAAAGTCCCTCTTCGAGGGCCAGTCAGGTTTTCAGGATTTCCCCTATGAATATTCATGAGATCTATTTGCATGCACTGCTTTCATTGTATGCTAATAGATCTCATGCATATTCATTGGGGAAATCCTGAAAACCTGACTGGATTGTGGCCCTCGAGGAGGGACTTTGACATCCCTGCTCCAGGTCAAGCGCTCTTTATTGAACAGTTCATAGTACCGATTCCCATGCCCAAATTTACACCTGTTGAAAGGTGTAATTACTGGCTTCCAATTTGGGCACACCTCTGTGGTATTCTATAACAGTGGTTCCCAACCCTGTCCTGGAGAACTACCAGGCCAATTGGGTTTTCAGGATAGCCCTAATGAATATGCATGAGAGAGATTTGCATATAATGGAAGTGACAGGCATGCAAATCTCCTCCATGCATATTCATTAGGGCTATCCTGAAAATCCGATTGGCCTGGTGGTTCTCCAGGACAGGGTTGGGAACCACTGTTCTATAACACAGTGTGCAAATTTCTGAATGCCCCTGATCTGTTCATGCCCCCTCTCATGTCCACACCCCTTTTAAGTTGTGCACCGTGGAGTTTGGGGGTACAGTGTTATAGAATAGTGCATAGCATGCATGCAAATCCAAGTGGGTGCCGATTAATATCACGAATTGATTGCATCCATTTATTGACACTGATTGGCTCATTGCCCAATTTATTTGCACATGCATCTCAGGATCAAGAAAATGAGCACCCTTTATAGAATCCTGCCCCTTATCTCTGATTCTCTCCAATTACTGTACTTATTTCTCTTGTGTATCCATCTGTCCATTGTTATGGAGCAGGGACTGTTTTTAATGTACGGTATATCTGCAAAGTGTTGTGCATTTTTTGGTAACTCTACATCAATTACTCCTGGCAGAATTCTGCGCTACTGCACAATTCAGAATTCCCCAGGGCCACAGAATTACCTCCAGTACGCGCAGAGTTTGTAGTCTGTTCCGGCACTCCCTCGTTGTGGCCCAAATCGCTGCTGCAAACATCTTCGTGCAGCCTGTGTGGGCTGTGCAGGCTTCCCTCTACCGCGGTCCCACCCTCAGTGATGTTGTCTCCTCTTTCTTTGGCGGGACTGCGCGGTAGAGGGAAGCCTGCAGAGCTGGCAGCAGGTTACGATTACCTGGCATTGGTGTCGAAGAGGTAAAATGCTGGAATGGGGACAATGGGGAGAGAGTGAAAGATGCTGACTGGGGAGGGGACAGGGATGAGAAAAATGTTGGCTAGGGGGGACAGGAGTGAGAGAGATGTTGCCTGGGGGGAGGGCACAAGGGTGAGAGAGATTGTGCTCCATGAATGATGCAGAGAGGTTTTTCATTGTTAAATTTGAGAACTTATGCTAGAAGAAAGTCATTAAGAAGGAAAATTTTGAAGGTTCTTTGTTTTCTCTAGAATAAATTAATGGAAATATTGAATTGTACTGAAATTCTGTATGATAATTAGCAAAAAATATTGTTTAAATGTTGTCTAATAAACTTGCAGAATTTGTAAATTTTGTGCACAGGAGTAATCAATCTTTAATAGTAGTAGTAGCATATATTCTTTTTGCAGAATCCATACACTTTCCTTTTCAGAAAGTCTGGATTTGAGAGAGAGAGAGAAAAAATAAATTACATATTGTGAGAGTGGTGGGGGTGTGTCTCTAGTCCTATGACGCTGGCTTTAGGATATAACACCATGGATCTAATTCTTTCTCCAGTAGTGTTCTGAACTGTTGCTGCTTGTAAGGTATGGTATGTTAGGACAATATTCTTCCTTTTTTGATTTGATTTTAGAACCAAACATCCTTTTAAGCTATGGAAATGTTAATTTGAAAATAGGTTTCTATGAAAAGATCATGTTTATAAAAATGCTTCAAATTAAATAGCTATAACTTATTTAAAGATAATGTTTTCAGTACGCATTTTTTTTTTTTCCTGTATGTTGCATGCACATATTACTGTGGTATCTGGTTAGCCTTGCTTCCTCAGTAAAATAGACATTTAGATCTGTGGTTCTATATTCCATGTTGCTATTGTGGCACACTGACGCTTGCATGATGAACGAGAGACCAGTGTGTGATTTTTGACTAACAAGGATCTTCCCTGTCAAAAAGGAGTAACGACTCTGGAGGTAATGTAGTAACCTCGGGTGAGAATCAGGCGCTAAAGTTTTCAACTTGTGTTTTCCTAACCCAAGCATAAAGAAAACAGTTTGCTGTCTCATGCAGTAACTAAATAGTATGCAGATATGCTGCAGGAGAAAAATATGTAGGAACAAGAGAGAACATACTGGAAGCACACATACCCAGGTCTAGGACAGAAGCAGCAATAGTTTGCATTAAAAAATGTTTTGGCACTTGACTGCTAGTCTGGACATCAATATTAGTGAATATACTTATTTTTTAAGGTTTTTTTTCCCCCTAAGTTTTCAAGTTTATTTAAAAATTTAATTTGCTCACAAAATCATCATCCAATGCGATTTACAAATACCGATAAAATTGGGTAAAAAAAGAAAAAGACATGAATCAAACCAGACAGTTAATACAACTTCTGACCAACCAAACACAGGTGAAAAGAAAGAAAGAAAAAAAAGGATTAAATACAATTTATAAACAAATAAAAAGGGCATAGGTAATGAAACGATAGGATGGGGAAAGGTTACCCGCTCAATTTTCACTTAACAGCATTATTAGTCCGCTAGAAAGTACTCTGAATTTATAAATTTTAAATGACTCGATTAAACGCATCCTTAAAAAGCCATATTTTCAGGAGACTTTTAAACTTACTAAGTAATTTTTCTTCCCGTATATTAATTGAGAGCGAATTCCAGATTTGAGGGGCCGTGACAGAGAAAATCGTATCTCTCCTTGAATAAATGAGTCTTATAGAAGGAACTAAAAGGAAAGATTTTTCTTCAGATCTTGTAGGGATATAAGGGATTAAAAGCCTTTCTAAGAATGCAGGAGCTTTATTTATTAAAGTTTTGTGTGTAAGTAATGCTATTTTATATATAATTCTGTGGTATACAGGTAACCAATGCTTTTTCTGTATTATTAGTTGTTTAAATAGAAAACAAACAATGTAAATTAAAGAACTAAGGGCAGTACTGGACAGACTTGCATGGTCTGTGTCCTGTATGTGGTGAGTTGGTGTAGGATGAACTGGGGAGGGCATCAATGGGAACTTCACTAACTTGCATCATGAGGATGTTGCTGGCCAGACTTTAAGGTAGATATCCTGCAAACAGGATGGTTGGATAGGCTGGAGTGAGCTTGGACGATAACTTCAGTATGTGGAACCTATGGCAAAATACCAGGTAGACTTTAGTCTGTGACCCAGAAATATCACAGAAGAGACAAGTTAATTTAATCATATATTTTTAATGGGCATAACTAATGGACAGACTGAATGGACCATTTAGATCTTTATCTGCCGTCATTTACTATGTTACTAGATGGGCACAGAGTTTTAATGCACATACATACATCATGCGCTTGTGCTGGGATGCTAATTGGCACATAAACATCAATATTATTCTGCACAGAAATATTATTTTATTGTGTTATAATGCTAGTGGTTTAGCACTTTACTGTTTGTTCTGGCACACCTCCCCCTCAACTGCTCATCCCCTCCTGTTTTGATCTTTTGACCCAACACCTTTGATGAAGCTCAGGAAAAGTTGTGAGTGCTTCTTGCTTACCATAAAGAGAAGCTGACATGAGATCCTTACTAAAGCTGACCACAGATGAACAAGCTAAACTTTTACTCCTTCTCAGACCTCGAGTTAAAACAACATTAAATCTGCCCCCACCCCCTGCACTGATCCTGTAGGTCTTTTGGCACACTTCTTTGAATCTGGTTTTAATAGGTAATGCTTAATTATTATGGGATTTGGGGGCGCTGCTGAGCCTGCGGGAAATGGCAGCCTGACCGCTAAGCTCCTGCACCTTACGTAAATAATAAAAACCACTATCCGCAAATCGTGATTGGATTACGTGCGGCAAACTTTGTAAACTTTACTAAAGTTATATAGATCCAATACATCTCAATATTGGCGATGATGGCAGACAAAAAAGTGAGTAAGAGGCATAAACCCGAACTGGCCTCGCCCTTGAAGGTGCCGCTATCCTCCGCAGAAGGTGATAGCAATCGCGAGATCCTAGCAGAACTCCGAGAAGTAAAAGAACAGGTGTCGGATATGAAAGCTGGCACTGATGAGATTAATGAAAAATTAACTGCCTTGACTGGGGAATTCACACTTTTACAGACGAGGATCACCACGCTAGAGGGCAAGATGGACGCCACTACGGCTAATGTAGGGGAGCTGCGGAAGCAGATCACTCGCATATCTTTATTGGAAAAAGATCTGAAGGAAAGCAACAATAAGTCCCATAGATGCAATATTAGATTATTGGGATTACCGGAATGCACTCCAGAGCGAGATCTTGTTAAACACCTCGAAGCGCTGATCCCAAAATTGCTAGTTCTCACTTTTCACAGGAAGTTTGAGATCAAACGGGCTCATCGTGTGCCTTCCTTTCGGAATGCTAATGATCGGTATCCCAGACCCGTCGTCTTCAAATTGCTGAGATACCAACAACACGTTCTGGAAATAATGCAACGTGCTAAACTCAGAGCTCCGATCAAGCACGAGGGCGCCACCATCTTGTTTGTTCCAGACCTCAGCAAGACTACAGCTCATCGCCACAAGCAACTATTGTCCTACAGACCCCAGCTTAAACAACTCAACGCCAAGTTCGGATTGATTTATCCGGCCATGACGAAAGTGACTTTAAATAATCAAACTAAAGATTTTATTGATACAAATGAGCTGGCTACCTTCATTGAGCAAAGATCACCTACCCCCATCAATCAGGTTTGATTAACATGTAGATTAGACAAATGCTGTGTCATTCCTGGCTGCATCTTCTTAAGACTTTGTTTATTGTTTATTTCAGCAAAACATACTGCATGGATTTGTGTTGTTAGCTTATATAGCCGTTAGCTTTGAAGAGTGGTTTTCTATTCTCTGCATTGTGCTGTTCTCTCATAGATGCTCTTTGTGTTTATTTGCTATTCTAGCCTTCTTAGCTGCACTTGCATTGTTGCTGGCGTGCATTTTTCCAAGCACTTCTATTTTCATAGTGTGATATGGGTTCTTTCTTGCACTACTCTGTAAATCAGGGGTCTCAAAGTCCCTCCTTGAGGGCCGCAGTCCAGTCGGGTTTTCAGGATTTCCCCAGTGAATATGCATGAGATCTATGTGCATGCACTGCTTTTAATGCATATTCATTGGGGAAATCCTGAAAACCCGACTGGATTGCGGCCCTCGAGGAGGAATTTTGAGATCCCTGCTGAAAATGCATTTACACTAACTTGGAACTGGCTCTTACAGTCAGCATTTATGAGTTATTCTAATACAATTATATTGTTTTGTGAGATCTTGTACCATGTTTTGCATATGAAATTTTTCTGTTTCAATGTCTCTTAAAATAATTTCTATGAACGCAAAGGGCTTGAACAATAAGATTAAACTGAGGAAAACTATGAAGTACCTTGAATAACAAAACCCAGACATCATCATGATTCAGGAATCACATCTAGATACAGAGGCATCTGGTAAAATCAGTCTTAATTGGGCACTACCACCATACTACTCCGCTGCAATTGCTAAGAAAGGAGGGGGTCCTTACTTTAATCAAGAAAAGAACTGATGTTACGGTAATAACTGCCTCTAATGATTTAAATGGTAGATGGGTCAAAGTTACACTTAACTGTGCTGGTCAGCAATTATGCTTACTTAACATCTATGGATCCAATACAGACTCTCCAGACTTCTTTCATGCTTTAAATGAATCTCTACTGGAAGAAACAAACTCCCACTTCATCCTAGGGGGTGATTTCAACCTGGTTTTGAAGCCAAACTGTGAAAGACACACTCACACATACAAAAAACCTAAATCATGGGTTGCACTTCAGAATTTGATCAAAGATACCAGACTCATAGATATTTGGAGACACTCTTATCCTTTGGTAACAGAATACACCTTCTTCTCACCTCCTCATCTTTCCTATTCTCGTATTGATTTCTTCCTAATCAGCAACTCCTTATGTTCATCCACTATGGAATCCTCCATATTACCTATTTCCATATCTGACCACGCAGCCATCACACTTCAGATCATCGCTGAACCTCTAATACGTCAGAAACAATGGCATTTTAATGCTGATCTCCCCCAAGATACGCAATTTAAGGATTTAATCAGGAAAGAAATAGGAGAATACTTCCTATTCAATAAATCAAAACATACATCATGGATGTGTTGCTGGGATGCTTTTAATGAACATCAAGTGGCCACCTGAATTGTGAAATTCAACACACAAGTTCCTCAGAATGCCACACCATATACTCGTGTGGTAGCCGTCCTCATAGGAACATTATAGTGTGTATTTATATTGTTTTATAACGTTTCATAATATTTTATAAAGTGCAAGTGCTTAAACAAGTTATAATTTTCATTATTAAAGAATTGCTGCAATGGCAGTTACTTAGCTTGTGAAACTGGGTCTGCCTCAATCCCCACCGACGCGTTTCATGATTTCATCAGGGTCTTAGCTAAGACTTTGAACTGCTCTGCTGTCTCCACCCCCGACCCTGATGAAATCATGAAACGCGTCGGTGGGGATTGAGGCAGACCCAGTTTCACAAGCTAAGTAACTTCCATTGCAGCAATTCTTTAATAATGAAAATTATAACTTGTTTAAACACTTGCACTTTATAAAGTATTATGAAACGTTATAAAACAATATAAATACACACTATAATGTTCCTATGAGGACGGCTACCACACGAGTATATGGTGTGGCATTCTGAGGAACTTGTGTGTTGAATTTCACAATTCAGGTGGCCACTTGATGTTAATTGATATCTCAGTATTGTTATATTTGTGCACTATTAAGATTTTGGGATGCTTTTAAAGCATTTATAAGTGGCATCACCATCAATTTTACAGCCAATAAACACAAACAATTGAAAGAGGAAATTAACAACTTTGAAATCGAAATTAAGCATTTGGAGAACTTACATCAACAAACACCAACTGACGTTCAACTTCTAATTCAACTTAATAAAATTAGATTCCAGTATAACAATCTGCTAAGTAAGCGAGCCTCACATGCGATATTTCAGCAATCTGCATCTTACTTCGCCGAAAATAACAAATGTGGCCACCTGCTGGCTAATTATCTTAAGAAGAGGGAAGAAAGGAACACAATTTCTAACATACAGCTTGAAAATGGAGTAACGATTACTGATACATCTGACATTTCTCAAGCTTTTAAAGACTTCTATCAGACCCTATATTCTTCTGACTTGGGACCGACGCAACTAACTCCCGATTTTTTGGACGGTTTACCTCATCCCAGTGTAGACGAGAAGGATATTGCCACATTGGATTTACCTTTATCCTTGCTTGAATTGTTTCAAACCATAGACTCCATGGCAATAAGGAAATCTCCAGGTCCAGATGGTCGAATTTTATAAAGAGTTCCAAGATGTTCTGGCCCCTTATTACTTACAATTTATAGAACACCTTATAACATCTGGTAATGTATCGGGTTCCTTTACTGAGGCCACAATAATTGTCATACCAAAACCAGGCAAAGACTCGCGTTTTATATCTAATTATAGACCTTTGTCCCTAATAAATGTTGATGCAAAAATATTTGCTAAACTCCTGGTGAGTAGGTTACAAACTGTAATAACCAAACTGCTCCTGAACAATGTGGCTTCATATCTGGACAGTACACTAATGACAATACAAGAACCTTTTCCAACATCATTGCCCAATCTGAACGATTGAATCAAGAACTTCTAGCGATGGGACTGGATGCGGCCTTTGACAGAATAGAATGGCCATTCTTGTTTAAAATTCTACATTGGTACGGATTTTCTGAACAATTCATCAAAAAAGTCCGGATTCTATATTCATCTCCTACCACAAGAGCGTGTATTAATGGAACTCTTTTCATCTGCCTTCAGACCAAGCAGAGGTAAGAACATAAGAAGTTGCCTCCGCTGAGGCAGACCAGAGGTCCATCTCGCCCAGCGGTCCGCTCCTGCGGCGGCCCATCAGGCCCATTTCCTGAGCAGTGGTCCCTGACTATCCCTATGACCTACCTCTACTCCTATCTGTACCCCTCAATTCCTTTATCCTCTAGGAACCTATCCAAACCTTCTTTGAAGCCTTGTAACGTGCTCCGGCCTATCACAGCCTCCGGAAGCGTGTTCCATGTATCCACCACCCTCTGGCTGAAAAAGAACTTCCTGGCGTTTGTTCTAAACCTGTCCCCTTTTAATTTCTCCGAGTGCCCCCTTGTACTTGTGGTTCCCCATAATCTGAAAAATCTGTCCCTGTCTACCTTTTCTATACCCTTCAGGATCTTGAAGGTTTCTAACATGTCTCCTCTAAGTCTCCGCTTTTCCAGGGAGAACAGCCCCAGCTTTTTCAGTCTGTCAGTTTATGAGAGGTTTTCCATACCCTTTATCAGTTTAGTTGCTCTTCTCTGGACTCCCTCAAGTACCGCCATGTCCTTCTTGAGGTACGGCGACCAGTACTGGACACAGTATTCCAGATGTGGGCGCACCATTGCACGATACAGTGGCAGGATGACTTCCTTCGTCCTGGTCGTGATACCCTTCTTAATGTTACCCAACATTTTGTTTGCTTTTCTTGAGGCTGTGGCGCACTGTGCCGACGCCTTCAAAGTTGTGTCTACCATCACTCCCAGGTCTCTTTCAAGGTTACTTACCCCTAGCAGTGATCCCCCCATTTTGTAGCTGAACATCGGGTTCTTTTTCCCTACATGCATGACCTTGCATTTCCCTACGTTAAAGCTCATTTGCCACTTTTTGGCCCATTCTTCTAGTGTTGTTAGGTCCCTTTGCAGATCTTCAGTCTTCCGTGGTTTCAACCCTGCTGTAGAGTTTGGTGTCATCCGCAAAATTAATAACCTCACATTTTGGAGGAAAGGTGAGATAGGGGAGATATGAGAGAGACTTTTAAATACCTATGTGACATAAAGGTGCATGAGGCAAGTCTCTTTCATTTGAAAGGAAACTCCGGAATGAAAGGGCATGGGATGAAATTAAGAGGTGATAGGCTCAGGGAAATACTTTTTTTACAGAAAGGATGGTAGATGCGTGTAATAATCTAAGGAAATACTTTTTTACAGAAAGGGTGATAGATGCTTGGAATAGTCTCCCAGTAGAGGTGGTGGACACAGGCTGTGTCTGAATTCAAGAAAGCATGGGCGAGGAGGAGATAGTGGATTATGTGAATGGGTAGGCTCAATGGACCAGAATACTACTGCTAGGCTTTTAATGGGAGCTAAGAACACTGAGCATATTACTCCAGTTTTATATGGATTGCAACAGCTACCTGTCTCTAAATATATAGAATTCAAAGTATTATGTCTAATATTTAGGACTTGGGACAACCAGAATATTTGTTCAAGAAACTATCTAAATAGATTCCTTCTAGATTGTTGCGCTCTTAAAAAATAACAAACAAAAAAAAACCCTCCCCCCAAAAAAACACCCCACAAAAAAAAAAACCCAACTGCTTCAGATACCAGGCTGTAAAGAAGTTAAACTTTTGTCAACCAGAAGCAGAGTTTTTTTTCTTTTGTTGGACCTGCACTTTGAAATTTTCTGACAGTTTTCAGAATGACCTTTCCTATCCATTCTTTCAGATATTAACTAAGACAATTTTGTTTCAGCAATATTATGGATCAATTAATTGATTTGACTGTGAATAATTTAGCTATTTAATATAAGCTTTCTATTATAAAGTACATTTGTATTTTGTAATCATAATGATTAATGCTCCCTCTAAGGCAGGGATGTCAAAGTCCCTCCTCAAGGGCCACAATCCAGTCGGGTTTTCAGAATTTCCCCAATGAATATGCAAGAGATCTATTTGCATGCACTGCTTTCAATGTATGCTAATAGATCTCATTCATATTCATTGGGGAAATCCTGAAAACCTGACTGGATTGCGGCCCTCGAGGAGGGACTTTGACACCCCTGCTCTAAGGATTGGCTGGGTGTGTGCACATTTTTTTTTTCATGTGAGCAACAAGTTCTAAAAACCAACAATTTTCCAGATATGCAAGTATTTTTGTGAGCAACCAAGTAAAATCTGTGAGCAACACTCCTAGAATGTATGAGCGATTGCTCACACGCTCAGCTTAGAGGAACATAATGATCCTTTTATCCCAGGACAAGCAGGCAGCATATTCTTAACGTATGGGTGACGTCACCGACGGAGCCCCGGTACGGACCTTTTTAACTAGAAAGTTCTAGTTGGCCGCACCGCGCATGCGCGGGTGCCTTCCCGCCCGACGGAGGAGTGCGTGGTCTCCAGTTTCTTCGTTTCCGCGGAGCGAAGAAGACGCATGTGCTTTTCAACGGCCATTGAAAACTCTCATTTTGCCTTCCCGCTCGCGATTTTTGATCCACTTTTGGTTCTATTTTTGTCTTTCGACTTCATTCTTCTAAAAAAAAAAAAAAAAAAATTCTTTTTCGTGTCTTTTTCTTTATTTTTGCAGCCGGCCCCGGCGGGGCCTGTTGTAATCATCCAAGCCTCCGGGTTTGATTTCGCGGAGGCCGTGTTTCCCTTCATGCCCCCTCAACCGGGCTTCAAGAAGTGCCAGCGGTGTGCACGCCCGATCTCTCTAACTGACCCACACAACTGGTGCCTTCAGTGTTTGGGTCCAGAGCATCGGGCTGACACCTGCACCCGCTGTGCTACTCTCAAGAAACGCACTCTTAAGAACCGGCAAATACAACAAAATATTCTTTTCGGTACCGGTTCTACCATGGATCAGGCCCCGACGTCGACGGCACCGCCTAAATCGGCACCGACCACATCGACACCGCCTGATCCTCCTTCGGGGTCGATAGCGCCAGGTAAGCCGGCTAAGAAGCCTTCCACTTCCCTTGAGCGACCTCCAGTTACAGCGGTGACCCCGGTCCTTCCGACGTCCCGCCGATCCCGTAAACGCTCCGCTCCGATCACGGTGAGTGCCTCGTCATCGGCCTCCTCATCGCCGGAGCGTCGAGCAGCACCTATGGTACCGAAGAAATCTAAAGCGGTACCGGTGCCCCCATTGGAAGACCGAATCTCGGCCATCCTCCAGGACAAGCTTCAGGAGCAGCTACAGAAGCAACTCCAACAGCTCCTTCCAACCTTACTGGCACCGCTCCTTCCGGTACCGGTCCAGCCCGAGCCTCGCACCGCTCCACCGGTATCCACCCCCTCAGTACCGTTGGACACATCCATGCCGGTCTTATCTGCTCAGCCTGCACTTCAGACTTGCTCGGCAGAGGACCCTTCCCAGGCCCCAGATCGACGCCAGTCGTCTCGGGATCGGGATCGGCACCATTCCTCCAGGGACAGGGATCGACGCCGGTCTTCATCCCCCGGCACCGTATCCATGCGATCTGGCAAGTCCCTTTCTAAAACCCGCCATACTGAGCCGGCTATCAGGGACCCAGACCTATGGGAGCAATCCCCACTCGGTACCGAGGAGGATGCCTCTTCTACAGATGAGGAACCCTCCATGGCTGAAACCACTTCTAAGCCCGAGCAATCCTCCTTCACGAAGTTCCTTCGGGAGATGTCCGCGGCTCTCTCCATCCCCCTTGAGTCCGACTCTAAGAAGTCCCAGGCCTTTTTAGAAGCTTTGGACTTCGACCAACCTCCCAAGGAGTTTCTTAAACTTCCTGTACATGATATCCTACGGGAAACATTTTATAAAAATTTGGAGACTCCACTTACTGTTCCAGGTGCCCCTAAAAAACTGGACAGTTTATACCGGGTCATCCCTATTCCGGGATTTGACAAACCCCAATTGCCCCATGAGAGCCTCCTTGTAGAGTCCACTCTCAAAAAATCTCAGGGCACCAGCGTTTATGCCTCCACCCCTCCTGGCAGAGAGGGAAAGACAATGGACAAATTTGGAAAGCGCCTGTACCAGAATGCCATGCTGGCTAACAGAGCCAACAATTACACCTTTCATTTTTCATTTTATATGAAACACCTGGTCCAACAACTTTCTGCTCTAGAAAAATATGTACCTGAGCGTAAGGTCCCGCTCTTCCAACAGCAGATTTCCAACCTCCTTCAGCTCAGAAAATTTATGGTGCGCTCGATTTACGATTCCTTCGAGCTTACTTCACGAGCCTCCGCACTGGCTGTGGCCATGCGACGCCTAGCCTGGCTGAGGGTGTCTGACCTTGATGTGAACCACCAGGACCGTCTCGCCAACGCGCCCTGTCTTGGTGACGAACTTTTTGGGGAGTCTCTTGATACCACAACACAAAAACTTTCGGCTCATGAGACCAGATGGGACACCCTCATTAAGCCTAAAAAGAAAACTCCACCTGCACGACCATACAGGCCTCAGTCCTCTTATCAACGTCGATTCTCTGCCAGGCCGCTGAATCCTCCTCACCAGCAATCCCGCCGGCCTCGTCAACAACAACAACACACTCAGGCTCGTTCTCAGTCTCACCAGGCGACCAAGCCTCCGCCTCAGACAAAACCTCCTCAGCCCTTTTGACTCCTTTCTCCAGGGCATAGCCAGTCTCCAACCATCGTTGCCTCTTCCTCAACCGATCGGAGGCCGCCTCACCATTTTTCTCCAACGCTGGGAGGCCATCACATCAGACCTGTGGGTTCTCAACATCATCCGTCACGGATACTCACTAAGGTTCCAGACTCTCCCTCTAGACCATCCTCCCGTAGAGTCTGCTTCTCACTCCTCCCAAACTCCACTCCTCCTCAGGGAGGTCCAATCCCTCCTCCTCCTCAATGCCATCGAAGAAGTTCCTCCAGACCAAAGGGGTCAGGGATTTTACTCCCGCTACTTCCTGGTACCCAAGAAAACGGGAGATCTTCGTCCCATCTTAGACCTCAGGAACCTCAACAAGTGTTTGGTCAAGGAAAAGTTCAGAATGCTCTCCCTGGCCACGCTTTATCCTCTTCTTTCTCAACACGACTGGCTATGTTCCCTGGACCTCAAGGAGGCCTACACTCACATTCCAATCCATCAGGCTTCGCGTCGCTACCTCCGATTCCAGATACAAAATCACCACTATCAGTACAAGGTGCTGCCCTTTGGTCTCGCATCATCACCCAGGGTGTTCACCAAGTGCCTGATTGTGGTAGCGGCTTTTCTCAGGTCCCACAACCTACAAGTGTTCCCATACTTGGACGATTGGTTGGTGAAAGCGACTACATCTCCGCTTGTGCTGCAAGCCACTCATCAAACCATCTCTTTCCTCCATCTCTTGGGGTTCGAGATCAATTATCCCAAGTCGCATCTGCTTCCTACGCAGCGCCTGCAGTTCATCGGAGCAGTTCTCGATACCAATCAGATGAGGGCGTTCCTTCCTGCCGACCGGCACCGGACTCTACTTCACCTTTGTCGGCAGGTGCTCCTTCATCCATCCATCCCTGCTCGCCAGATGATGGTCCTTCTAGGCCACATGGCCTCGACAGTCCATGTGACTCCTCTGGCACGACTCCACCTCAGGATACCTCAATGGACCCTTGCCAACCAATGGTCACAGACCACGAATCTTCTTTCTCATCCCATCTCTGTGACATCGTCTCTTCAGCAATCTCTTCAATGGTGGTTGAACTCCTCAAATCTCTCCAGGGGACTTCTCTTCCATCCACCCCCTCATTCCATGGTCATAACCACGGATGCTTCCCCCTATGCATGGGGGGCCCACTTGGGCGATCTCCGCACCCAGGGACTTTGGACCCCTCAGGAGCGTCAACATCACATCAACTTCCTGGAGCTCAGAGCCATGTTTTATGCTCTCAAGGCTTTCCAGCATCTCCTCTACCCTCAGGTTCTTCTCCTGTGCACGGACAACCAAGTCGCCATGTACTACATCAACAAGCAAGGCGGCACCGGATCTCGTCCCCTTTGTCAGGAGGCCCTCCGAATCTGGACCTGGGCCACAGCCCACAATCTTTCCCTCAAGGCTGTCTATATCCAGGGCGAACAGAACTCCCTGGCCGACCAGCTCAGCCGCATCCTGCAACCTCACGAGTGGACCCTGGACCCTCCTACTCTCCACTCCATCTTTGCTCGCTGGGGCACCCCGCAAGTGGACCTATTTGCAGCTCCTCACAACCATCAGCTGCCCCAGTTCTGTTCCAGACTCTTCTCTCCACATCGTCTGGCCCCAGATGCATTCCTACTCGACTGGACGGATCGGTTCCTCTATGCCTTTCCTCCACTCCCTCTGATGTTGCGGACCTTGTTCAAGCTCCGCAAGGACAGGGCCACCATGATTCTCATCGCCCCCCGGTGGCCCCGACAGCACTGGTTCTCCCTCCTGCTCCAGCTCAGCTCCAGGGAGCCCATTCCTCTTCCTGTGTTTCCTACTCTGCTTACACAGCAGCATCAGTCTCTACTGCACCCCAATCTGTCTTCCCTCCACCTGACTGCTTGGTTTCTCTCGGGCTGACCTCTCCAGATACCCTGTCTCAGCCTGTCCGTCGCATTTTGGATGCCTCCAGGAAACCCTCCACGCTCCAATGTTACCATCAGAAGTGGACCCGGTTTTCCTCTTGGTGCCTCCTGCATCATCACAATCCCACCTCATTGGCGGTAGAGACCATTCTGGACTATCTGCTCTCTCTGTCCGATGCTGGTCTCAAGTCTACCTCAATCAGAGTCCACCTCAGTGCCATCACTGCTTTTCATGAGCCTATCCTCGGAAAACCTCTCACGGCTCACCCTCTGGTTTCCCGGTTCATGAGAGGCCTCTTCAACATCAAACCACCTCTACAGCCTCCTCCTGTCGTCTGGGACCTAAATGTGGTTTTGTCAGCCCTCATGAAACCTCCCTTTGAGCCTCTTGCTACTACTTCGCTCAAACTTCTCACATGGAAGGTGCTTTTCCTCATTGCCATCACCTCTGCCAGGAGGGTCAGTGAACTGCATGCACTGGTCGCCGATCCACCATTCACAGTTTTTCACCATGACAAGGTGGTTCTGCGTACCCATCCTAAATTCCTTCCCAAGGTGGTTTCAGCTTTTCACCTCAACCAATCTATTGTATTGCCTGTCTTCTTCCCAAAACCCCATTCTCATCCTGGAGAACAGGCGTTACACACACTGGATTGTAAACGTGCCCTTGCTTACTACCTTGACCGTACCAGGGCTCACCGTTCCTCTCCTCAACTTTTTCTGACCTTCGATCCCAACCGTCTGGGTCGTCCTGTCTCTAAACGAACGCTGTCCAATTGGCTTGCTGCCTGTATTGCGTTCTGTTATGCTCGGGCCGGCCTGTCCCTGGAAGGACCTGTCACGGCCCATAGGGTCAGAGCTATGGCTGCTTCTGTGGCTTTCCTCCGTTCCACACCTATTGAGGAAATCTGCAAGGCGGCCACTTGGTCTTCAGTTCACACGTTCACTACTCACTACTGTCTGGATACCTTCTCCAGACGGGATGGACACTTCGGCCAATCTGTGTTACAAAATTTATTTTCCTAATGGCCAACCATCCCCCCTCCCTCTCTGTTAGCTTGGAGGTCACCCATACGTTAAGAATATGCTGCCTGCTTGTCCTGGGATAAAGCACAGTTACTTACCGTAACAGGTGTTATCCAGGGACAGCAGGCAGATATTCTTACGACCCACCCACCTCCCCGGGTTGGCTTCTTAGCTGGCTTATCTTAACTGGAGACCACGCACTCCTCCGTCGGGCGGGAAGGCACCCGCGCATGCGCGGTGCGGCCAACTAGAACTTTCTATTTAAAAAGGTCCGTACCGGGGCTCCGTCAGTGACGTCACCCATACGTTAAGAATATCTGCCTGCTGTCCCTGGATAACACCTGTTACGGTAAGTAACTGTGCTTTATGACCATTCTGAATCGCGCGTTAGCGATTAGCGCACCTTAGTTTTCACTGTACACTGCTTAATACTTATGGAAATACTGTAGGTAGGAGTGGCCTAGTGGTTAGAGCTGCTACCTCAGCACCCTGACGTTGTAGGTTTGAGCCCAGTGCTGCTCCTTGTGACCTAGGCAAGTTACTTAACCCTCCATTGCCCAAAATCCCATAGCTAGATTGTGAGCCCACCAGAACAATAGGAATAATACTTAGAATACCTTTTTGGATTGTGAACCAATCGTAAACCACTCAGATGACTGTGCCGATGTGTGGTATGTCAAAATATGAGAAATAAATATAAATCCAATCCAATCTTTAATCATTCTGAGATATTTGTAAATACATTTTTTTCTTCTTTTTTTTTTTGTCAGAAATGGCCTCCCTTGAGAAAAAGCTGCTTTTAATTGATTGTGACTGTGGAACGGATGATGCTCAGGCAATTATGATGGCTTTGGCTGCTCCCAATGTAGAAGTCCTGGGTATTACCTGTGTCGAAGGAAATACATCCTTGGATAATGTATGCAAGAACGTACTTCGTGTTCTCAAAGTCTGCAAAAGATTAGACGTGAGTACTTCTGAATTATCTGAAGCTTTCCTGCAAAGGTTATAAGAATACCTTTTTGGTTGGAGGGGCCAAACAAACCAATCTTTTGCCCTGCTCCTTAAGCTCTCTGATGGCTGATAATATATTGGACAGGCCATGACCCGATTCCACAGCCTATATTTCTTGCTCTGAACTATACAGACATTGTGGATTATGAGACAATATGTTTCATTAAACTCTTGTAGAGGAGAAGGAAATGTTGATTTACTGTGATGAGGCCTGATAGTATAGTATCTTGCTGAGGATATAATATACCATATTTTTCAGACCATGAGATGCACTTTTTCCACCCCTAAAAAGGGGGTGGAAAAGGGGGTGCATCATATGGACTGAATACACCGCGTGCCCCCCGGTACCTTTTTAAGTGGCAGTGGTCCAGTGCGGTCTCCTGCTGGACGGCTACCTCTTTGCAGAGTGACGCACAATGCAGGAGAGCAACCTTTGCACTTCCTGCCTGGTCCCGCGCCGCTCTATGATTGGCTGCAGTCAGTTACTGGCTGCAGCCAATCACAGAGTGGCACGAGAACAGGCAGGAAGCGCAAAGGTCGCGCTCCTGCGTTATGCATCACTCTGCAGAGAAAGGCAGCTATCCAGCAGGAGACCATGTTGGACCACCGCTACTTAAAAAAGGTACTTGGGAGGTGGGGGCTTCGGGCGGCTTCAGGCTGTAGGCTGCTTCTTCGGGCGGCTTTGGGCTGCAGGCTGCTTCTTCGGGTTGTTTCGGGCTTTGGGCTATGGGCTTCCCAGCACCAAACACATCCATGTGTAGAGGAGGAAAAACCAAGAAGAAAAAAATTCTGAACCAAATTTTTTTTCTTGGTTTTTCCTCCTCAACAGGTGTAATAAAATACGGTAAATAATAGATGTAAGCATATTGTGGGAGTCCCGCCCTCAGCCCTTTCCCCTGCCCTTTGGTGTTTCTAGCCACATCCTAAGGAATTCAGAATAACAAGGCCAAGGGAAGTAGTGAGGAAGGGCCTGATTTTCAGTTTTCCTATGGAGGCTGCCTTTCTAGCAAAGTTTAAGTATTTACAGAGGCAGAAATATAAACGTTGGTGAAAAGTTTAGACCCTATTGGGAGCTGAACTTTTCTAAATTCTGTGAGTATTGCTTCTCCCTCAGCAGCTCTGTCTTCTCTCAGACAGATTTTCCTTTATTTTTTATTAACCATTTCATAAGATATGACAGGCATTAACAGACAAGGGTAGTCAGCTAGAATCTAGACTAGTTTTTTTGGGAAAAATGATGTTTTATAGACTGAGGATGATATTGTTTCCGCTGGATAATTTTGATGCTTCTGTGCCAATATGAGTCCATAACTATTATTCCTTCTAGCGCAGATGTGCCAGCTCGCCTTCACTTACATTCAAGGATTCATTTTTACTCAAAACATAAGGAGGGTCAATCGTTGCCATCCAACTTAAAAAAAATACCCCCCCCCCCCTTTACTAAGCCATGGTAGAAATTTCTACTGTGGGCTGGAGCGCTAAATGCTCCGATGCCACTCCTATGAGCGTCTGAACATTTAGCACCCTGGGCCTTGGTAGAAACCTCTACCGCAGCTTACTAAAAGGGGGAGGTAACTTATCTGTTTAAAGTTAGGTGTATTTTCAGTGAAATTCACATCTAACTTTAAACAGATGCTTATCCACTTAAAGTTACATTTGTAAGACTATCTAGTGGAAGCTTTATTAAACAAAACAACCCCTCCCCTACACACACTTATGTGGTTGGCTTATTCACTTATTCACTTTTCTTTACAAAACTGTAGTTCCCCCCTCTTTCCTCTTGTTTTGCTATCCTACCCTTTGTCGAATTTGTTTGGAGACCGTTAGGTCTTGTCTGTTATTTGGTGTAACTTACCCTTTTTTACTCATGTGCTATTTTAATGTACAATGCTTTGAATTTTATGAGTAGCGTGTAATCAAATTTTAATAAACTATGAAGGTCTAGCCCAGGGGTGGGCAACTCCAGTCCTCGAGGGCCAGAATCCAGTCAGGTTTTCAGGATTTCTCCAATGAATATGCATTGAAAGCAGTGCATTCAAATAGATTTTATTCATATTCACTGGGGAAATCCTGAAAACCCAACTGGATGCCGGCCTTCGAGGATCGGAGTTGCCCACCCCTGCTCTAGCCCCATACATCCAAACTGTGCCCTGGGCGTTTTCTAAAATGTTAGATTATTGCAGAAAAATCTCTAAGTCGTAAGTCCGCCCTGGTGCAGTCAATGCCATGCTTCTAACATGCTCCCTTGAGATTTAGACAAACTGCAGATGAACAACATAGAAATCCATCTAGAAAACAGCTTATAAAATAGTGATTTGGATGGTTTGGTGAGAAAAATGTCCGTCTGCCATCTTATTCCACTTTTTGGACATTTTTCTCTTTTGAAAATAAGCCCCTTAATGTTTATCTAGATAACATTATCTGCCACTGAATACACTTACGGATCACCTTGGTACTATGTAGAAAGTGTTGGGAAGGAGCATGGGTAGAGCCATGGTCTGAAAGTCCTGGAATTTATCCGGATATTAATAGTATTCGGTTTACTACCAGGTAATTTAGGACAGATAAAAAGTTGTCTTTAGTTATCTGGATTGTAAACTGAATATTGCCCTAATCTGTTGAGTTTCTGGCACTGTCTGCCTTATCTGGATATTCAGTGCTGGCCATCATCCAGCTAGCACAAAATATTCTAACATTTTTTGACCACCATAGGAGGGGCTTAAGGTATCCAGGCCAATCAGGGCCTTAGGCCCCTCCCTGGTGCATCGGTTTCTACCTGACAATGATGTAACGAGACTTGGAAACCTGCAATATGCACAATGCCAGCTGCAGAAACCCTGAGAGAACATCTAACCCAGCTCCACGGGGAGAACATCTTTAAACCTTCCAGAGACTTTTCCACTATGGACTTTCACAACAAAATTCAAATTTCTGATCAACTGACTTTCCTGTCAAAATTCAAATTGGTGGACTGCCCTGTACCCAATCAGGTCAGTGAACTCACTATTTACAAAGTCACACTGCAGACTTCAGAGCATACCCTGAAGAAAGCCACAGCATGGTGGCTGAAACGTCTTGTTTCTACCTGACAAAGATGCAGCGAGACCCGGAAACCTGCAACAAGAGAAGATGCTGTTGCGAATCCCTTCATAAGTAATATGTCTGAAGATTGGCATGATAAGTAGGTTTTGATTTTGAGAATGAAGATTTCTGCCTGGCAGATATGGAGTCAGTAGATTGTTTATTGGAAGCTTCTATCCCACTACTAATGAATGGGGTGTTAATTCAGAGCAGTTTGCATGAGCTTCAGTAATAGTGTTATAATACATGATCCAAGTAGAGTGGTGATCTTGACTGACAGGTTTTAAATACCAGTAGCAGAATTTTTTGAAAGTTAACTGATGTTTAACTGGTAACCAGTGGGCCGATTTTAAGAGTGGAGTGACATCCGCTGTAATAAAACCCTTAGCGCGCATGCACACTTCAATCTTTGTGATCCCTGTGTCTGTGGTCCATGCTTCCATGCCACACATGCACAGTAGAAGGAGCCAGTTGCAGTTTCCCCATCGCCCTCCCTCGGCGATGTTGGCTTCTTCTACTGCGCATGTGGAGGCACTTTAAGCACGGAGGCTGTGACCATGGCGGTGACTCCCCCCTCCTGCCCTCACTCCATCTAACAGGACCAAGGAGAGCACAAAAATAATGGAAGCAGGCATACCAACGCTCAGCATCCGGACTGTGGTTGGTGGTTGTTCAGGCTGGGAAGGAAGAAAAAGGAGTGATTTAAGGGTAGGTGGGAGAGGGGGCTGGAGCTGAAGCATCTCAGCGCACGAGAACAAAAGACAGACACACAGAAAGACAGCGGGCAGGGAGAAAGACAGAAAGACAGACAGACCAGAGGGCCAGGGAGAGAGAGAGACAGAAAGAAAGACAGACAGGGGGCAGGGAGAGACAGACAGACAGGGAGCCAGGGAGAGAGACAGACAGAAGAAAGACAGACAGGGAGCCAGGGAGAGAGACAGACAGAAAGACAGACAGACATCGGGAGGGAGAGAGATAGAAAGAAAGAAAGATAGACAGTGGGAGGGAGAGAGACAGAAAAAAAGCAAGAAAGAGACAGGGGCAAGGAGAGAGACAGAAAGACAGACAGACATATATATATATTCTAGTACCTGTTAATGTAACGGGCTTAAACACTAGTGATCAAATATTTTCTTCCCTGAAATTAATTTAATCACTGTATTTTGAATTATCTGTAAATGTTGGCGATCTTTCTGCTGTATACCTTGCTAGACAGGTTACAGTAGTCAATGTGTGAGACTACTAAGGAATGAATTAGAATGTTGAGTGATGACAAGTGTAGAAGATGTGAGATGGAATGAATCATGTATAATTTATAGAATGTATATCACCAAACAACATCCAATTATATCCAGCACTACAAACATTCATACATCAATACATCAAAATGGAGAAAAGACCTGTGTCTAATAGGGGTAACCAAAAAAACTTCCCATATAGTCAAGCCAATCTCCAAATACCAACTTTGAGACCGGCAGACACATCCTTGGTCAAAAACTCCAAGATAATGGAAATACACTACTAATTATCACAGTCCTTTGTACTAAATCAAAATATCATCATTTATCTGAAAACGTGATATTCAAAATGATTCTTGCAGTAGTGCTGAGATGTGGAAGCAGGAAAAACCCGCACAGTGGAGCATGAGCACTAAGCACAGTGGCTACACACTCCTCACCGCTTGCTAATTTATAGAATGTACATTGAACAATGGAGGAGATTTGTGTTTGGTAAATGAGTTTGCTGTCAAAAATTATGCTAATAATTTTAAAGTTGGTGAGAACTGAAGAAACTTATTTGAGAGGATTATCGGCAAAGTGATGTCTTGAGAACCATTAATAGAAGAAGTGCTCTAGATCAGGGGTGCCCACACTTTTTGGGCTTGCGAGCTACGTTTAAAATGACCAAGTCAAAATGATCTACCAACAATAAAATTTAAAAAAAACACAGCGCACACTGTACGCATAGAATTGTTAATTATCATTCCTATTCCGGGGTTTTTTCAAAGAGGTCAAAGCAGATGACTCTATGCACTGTCACCTCAGTAACAACCATACAAAAATAGACAAATACCCACCCCCCTCCCTTTTTACTAAACCACGATAGCAGTTTTTAGCGCAGGGAGCTGCGCTGAATGCCCAGCGCTGCTCTCGACGTTCATAGGCTCCCTGCGCTAAAAACCTCTATTGCGGTTTAGTTAAAGGGGACCATATTGTAAAATATAGAGAGCAGATATAAATTCAGACACATTTTGATCACTAAATTTAAAATAAAATAATTTTTCCTACCTTGTCTGGTGATTTCACGAGTCTCTGGTTGCACTTTCTTCTTCTGACTGTGCATCCAATCTTTCTTCCCTTCTTTTAGCCTGTATGCTTCCTCTCCTCCTGACCGCATTTCCCCCCCTCCAACGTTTTCTTCTTCTCTCCCTGCCCTCTCTTTCTTTCTCTCTTCATGCCCCCTTTCTTTTTTTCTGATTCTCTTCTTTCCTTCTGTCTCCCTGCCTGCCCTCTTTCTCCCTCCCTGCCCTCCCCCAAGCCACTGCCACTGCTGCTGCCATCGGATAACAGGCCCCCAAAGCCGCCCGCCGCCGGCCAACCTCTCCTTGCTTCGGGCCCACCAGCATTCCTCTCCCCGATGTCAATTTTGCCGTCGGAGAGGAAGTTCCGCTGGCCAGAACTTCCTCTCCGACGGCAGAATTGACGTTGGGGAGAGGAAGGCTGATCGGCCCAAGATCGACCTATTGGGAGAAATGCTGCAGGGTCCTGCCTTTGAGGAAACAGAAAGTAGGCAGGACCTGGCAGCAAGAAGAGCAAATCGCAAGCTTCACTGACCTGTCTCCCGCTTTAGCCCGCGAATGGGGCTCTAACATGTGCGTGCCGGCTTCCCTTCTCTCCCCTCCACCTCCCCCCGGACATAACTTCCGGTTTCAGAGGGAAGAGAAGGGAAGCGGTACAAGCACACGTTAGCCCCCGGAGCATAAATTCTCCAAGCCGGTTTTTTTTTTTTTTTTTTTAAATGTTGAGCAGCGGAAGCAGCAGCAGAATTCAGGAGCAGGCCAGTCAGGAGGGGAAAAAAGAGAAGGGAAGAAGGGAACCCACTCTGCGATCGACTGGGATCGCCTGAGCGAGCGACCTGTCGATCGCGATCGACATGTTGGGCACCCCTGCTCTAGATTTATCAGGATTAAGTTGTAAACTGTTGTTTTCTAGCGATTAGGTGATTTTGAAGAGTCCCTGATTGATTTTAGTGATACCTTTTTTTTATCGGAGCATGGTTAGATTAATTTTTGAAGGTAATCCTTCTTCAGATCAGAGATGTGAAGCAGAAGGATTACCTTTGAAAGCTTAATCTACCCATGCTCTTGTTAGTCCAATAAAAAGGTATCACTTGGATTCTTTTTGTTTTATTTCTTTTTATTTCTACATATTGGGCTCCTTTTATCAAGCCGCGCTAGCGGTTTAACGCGCGTAATAGCGTGCGTTAAACCGCTGGCCGCGCTAGCTGCTGCCGCCTCCCTTGAGCAGGCGGTAGTTTTTTGGCCAGCGCGGAGGTTAGCGCTTGATGAAACGTCGTGCGTGTTAACCTTGCTAGCACGGCTTGATAAAAGGAGCCCATTATCTTTGAGTGGAGTAACATGGCTGCTAGACCATTTGTCTTATGATTTTAGTTTTATTGCTGGTTTCAAGTGGATGTAGCATCTGTAGCAGGATGTGCTTATAGCCACATTATAAGCACAACAAAAGCTTCAGGTTTAATTAAAATTTGATATACCACTTATCAGTCTTCTAAACGGTTTGTATCATGTCCCCTCGAAGAGGAGACTTAGAGGGGACATGATAGAAACCTTCAAAATCCTGAAGGGCATTGAGAAAGTGGATAAGGACAGATTCTTCAAACTGTGGGGAACCACAAGCACTAGGGGGTCACTCGGAGAAATTGAAAGGGGACAGATTTAGAACAAATGCTAGGAAGTACTTTTTTACCCAGAGGGTGGTAGACGCATGGAATGCTCTTCCAGAAGTTTGATAGGCCAGAGCACAGTACAGGGGTTCAAGGAAGGTTTGGATAGGTTCCTAAAAGATAAGGGGATTGAGGGGTACAGATAGAACCAGAGGTAGGTTATAAAAATGGTCAGGAACCACTTCACAGGTCATGGACCTGATGGGCCGCCGCGGGAGTGGACCGCTGGGCATGATGGACCTCTGGTCTGACCCAGTGGAGGCAACTTCTTATGTTCTTATGTATATAATAAAAATAGTAAAATAGAGTAACTTACATGAAAACATACAGGACCTACTGGAACGAAAGGATTAAGGTAAAGAAGTACATTATAAAATAGGAAAGAGAGCCATATAGGGGAAATACAAAAGGAAGGGGGATCCCATCTGATAACCAAAGCAGAAATGAAGATGTCTCATAAGGTAAGTGCATTAGAGGTTGAACGCATTAAAAGTTGTTGTTTTTTTTCTCTCAAGGTCAGAAAAATCTTGGTAGCTCTGTTTAATGCTTACCAGGACCTGCATCGCTGGGGAATTGAATTCAGATTTCTTAGCATACTTTACAACTAAGACCAGTTAGGTGCTGGCTATTAAATTCTACAGTAGTGAGTTTTATAACATTGCTATCTGAAGCTAAGGGCTCCTTTTACGAAGGCGCATTAGGGCCCTAATGCGCGGAATAGCGTGCGCTAAAATGCCCCGCGCGCTAGCCGCTACTGCCTCCTCTTGAGCAAGCGGTAGTTTTTCAGCTAGCGCGCGATAATCCGGTGCGCACCTTCGCCAAAGGAGCCCTAAGATAATGTATCCCTGTATACAAATATATGGTTCATAGTCAGATGCGTAGACAAGTGAGCGCAAGACGTCTAAGCGCAAAGACAAGTGAGCGTAGGACATCTGGCGCGCTCTGCCATTTTGTGCTGCGCTCAATTGTCTTTGCGCTCAATTGTCTTTGCGCTCATTTGTCATTGCACTCAATTGCCTTGCGCTGAAATGTCGTAGCGCTCAGTTGTCTGCGCAAAATTGTCCGCGTGGATATGTCTTGCACGCATTTGACTTGCCACCCTAATATATATAAGGGTTTAGGAAACACGAGGTAATGTTGGGAATCTCTAGCACTGAGCAAGGCACTTGCCTCTTTGAATTCACTTTGTAATGGATTCTCCCTTTAGTAGAGTTTCCTGTCACAGCTGAGCTGATGAAAGGATGATCAGTCCTTAATTTATTATGCTGCGACAGTCATATTAGATAACATTTTCACTCTTAATCTTATGGGTGAAAGTTGCATTTCTATTCCCTGAAACACAC
This sequence comes from Geotrypetes seraphini, assembly GCF_902459505.1. Taxonomy (NCBI): domain Eukaryota; kingdom Metazoa; phylum Chordata; class Amphibia; order Gymnophiona; family Dermophiidae; genus Geotrypetes; species Geotrypetes seraphini. The sequence continues at coordinate 248,735,736 of NC_047085.1, read as the reverse complement.
CTGGCAATGGAACGTGAAGGTAAAATATTAACTCCTGCATTCCTTAGTGCTGTGTGCATGTACCTTTTGGTTTTCTTATTACTGTGTTCTCAAATCTTTGTTTGAAATCTATATTGGCATTTCCAGAAGAAGCGATAGGTGACACTTATGATTGTGTCATTAATTGCTTTATTCTAACACTGGTGTTATTAGAAAATAATTTTCTTTTCACTATTGTACATATTAAAGGGCTGAATTCTAATGGAGTTAAAGGCATGTGTGTACTTTGTCTCTGGCTCATCAAGACCAGATAATATTACACACATTTGCTACCAGATTTCTGAGATCAATTATTGATAGACTGGTTACATTAAAAGTTACACTTTAGAGCTTTAATATGTTAACTTTTTGTAATGGTCACTTTTTCTTCACCCCACCCCCACCCCCTATGGCTATGCCTTCTTCTAAATTGCAACAGTATTGGCTGTTAGATTTTGCTGAAGAAAGCAGAGGTTTTTTTAAAAATTTTGAACGGAATTCATTCTTGCTAAAATTTTTTTTTTTTTTTTTTTTTGCCAAAACATAAAACTGCAGTGAGATTTCTTTGACCTTGATAAAGCTGAACATAGATTCTGCAATCACACTTATCTACTTTCTTTCTTCTGGTGAAGTAAGACGTAATCCTGTAGCCAGGACCTGCCCATCAGGGGACGCAATATCCTCTCTCACCAAGAATGTGTCTCGAGGGGCTTCTGCCCAGGAAGAAAGGGTTGACAGCTGTTGTAGTTGGTGATTTGATCATTAGGCATGTAGATAGCTGAAGATCTCCTGGTCACTTACCTACCTGGTGCGAAGATGGCGGATCTCACACATCATCTTGATAGGATTTTAGATAGTGCTGGGGAATAGCCTGCAGTCTTGGTACCAATGGCATAGGAAAATGTGGGAGGGAGGTTCTGGAAGTCAAATTTAGGCTCTTAGGTAGAAAGATAAAATTTAGAACTTTCGAGGTAGCATTTTCAGAACTGCTCCCCGTTCCGTGTGCAGGACCCAAGAGGCAGGCAGAGCTCTGAAGTTTCAATGCATGGCTGAGACGTGGTGCAGAGATAAAGCATTTAGATTTGTTAGGAGCTAGGCAACATTCTGGAAAAGGGGGAGCCTATTCTGAAAGGATAACTCTATCTTAACTGGGATGGAACCAGCCTGCTGGCACTAACATTTAAAAAGGAAACAGAGCAGCATTTAAACTAAAATGAGGGGAAAAGCAGACAGTCACCCTGGAGCGCATGGTTTGGTACGCCAGTATCTTTGAAGGAAACTACTGAAAAAGGATATTTAGGGACTCCCAGAGAGGTTTCATCAATGGTGAAAGGAAGCCATGAATGTTTAAGGGGAGAACAGAGTAAAGAATGCAAATTATCCCCATCAGCATCAAAGCAGACTGTAGATGCAGGGAAAAAACACAATTTGAAGTGTCTGTATACAAATGCTAGAAGCCTGAAAAATAAGATGGGAGATAATTACCAGATCTAAACGATTAACTCCATGCTGATAACTTGAGAAATACGTGTATTGTACTAACTGTATTGCATCGTATTGTATTTTACTAATTGTAATCTGTAATTCACTGACTGTACTGTATCATCCTCGCCATTTGTATTCTGTAATTCGCTGACTGTCCAGCTCTCTTCACTGTGAACCGCCTAGAAGTCATAAAATTATGGCGGTATAGAAGAAATAAAGTTATTATTATTATTATTATCTCGGAGGCCTGATGGAAGGATACAATCAGTGGGACATTGTGTTATCAGGTACAAATTATATTGCAATGATAGAGTAGAGCAAATTGGAGGGGGATTGCGCTATATATTAAAAGAAGGAATTGAGTCAAACAATAAACATTCTACATGAAAGCTAGTAGCTTAGAATCTTTATGGATAGAAATTCCATGTGTGAAGGGAAGGAATATAAAGATAAAGCTGTACTACTGTCCAGGATAGAATGAACAGACAGATGAAGAAATGTTTACAGAAACCAGAAAAGTTGACAAATTGGGCAACTTCAATTATTAATACAGAGAAGAGCATGTTTCCATGTATTCACAACAAAGAAATACATACTCTTTTTAAAATAAATAACTAACCAGCCATTAATCCACCTTGCAAAAAATTAATAAAGGGGAGAAAAATACCTCAGTTCAGCTTCATAGGTCATAAAAAGACTCAGTTATCAGGGCAGGATTAATTTTTCGAGGGCCCCTAGGCTCATAAGTACACTGGGCCCCATTTTATTGGATTAATCCATTTTTCAATTAACTTTCAGAGGCCATAGCCTCCTTCAGATCAATATAATATAGCGCTGTTACATTATACTGTCCTGACCTGAGAAAGGGGGTTTTGGTTTCTAAAAGTTAGTAAAAAATATATTAAAATTAGTCCAATAAAAAGATTACTTTATTTTCTCTTTATAAAAGTTTTTATCAATACAACAATACTATTTTATTCTAAAGCAACAAAAAAATATTTTTTCTACCTTTTGTCGTTTCTGCTTTAATCATCTTGTATTCACTCTCTTCTTTCTAGCCAGCATCTGTCCTCTCTCTGTCTTCCATGCAGCATCAGCCCCTTCTATCCACTCAGCCCCCTCTCTCTGCCCCTTCCATCCACTGTTCACCCTCTCCCTGTTCCCCATATGGCATCTTCCCTCTTTCTATGCTCCTTCCATAAACTAATTGTCCTGTGCCCCTTCTCTCCTTTGTACATGATTCATTTCAGCTCTGCCACCTCTCCATTTTTCTCTCTGTCACCAGCCCCTCCCTTATGCTCGGGCAACTCTCTCTTCTTCTTTCTTTTCTACCCACCCCAAGGTCTTGCATCTCTGTCTCCTTCCCTTCCCTTCCCTCATTCCCTGGCATCTCTCTCCTTTCCTTTTCTTCCATCTCTTCCTCCCCCCTCCTTGTTCTGACATCTCCTCCTTCCTTGCCCCCTTTTCCCTTGGTCTGGCATACCTTCCTCCTTCCCTCCATGCCCTGGCATCTCTTCCTCCCTTCCCTCCAAGCCCTGGCATTTCCTTTCATTCCCTCCCTCATCTTCCTTCTCCCTCTCTTTCTCTCTTCAGTTGAGTGCAGCAATTCTCTCCCCCTCTGCTCCCTTTCCTCCTTCTGTCACCCAAGGCCTGGCATCATGAGCTTTTTTGGGTAGCAGCAACATTCACAATTCACTGCTGTTGCCGGCTTTGGGCCTTCTTCTCTATCCGGTCCTGCCTTCATGGACACAGGAAATAGATAAGACCCAGCAGAAAGGAAGGCCTGAAGCCGGCAACAGCAGCGAATTGTAAACGCTGTTGCTGGCTGAAGAAGTTAATGATGCCAGGCCTTGGAGCACCCAGGGCAGACCACGTCTCTCCCCCCCCCCCCCCCCCGGTGCTGCCAAAACCCCTATCTCTCCCTCCCATGCAAACCCTGCCGAGCTTCCCACCAAGAGAAGACTGACAAACCTCTCTCCAGCAGCATCAGTAGACGCAGCACTCTAAACAGGCTGCTTCGGGGCCTTCTCACACCAGTGATTCCCTCTGCCGCGTCACTGTTGACGTCATCAGTGATGCGACAGAGGGAATCACCGGCAGGAGAAAGCCCTGAAGCAACCTGTTTAGAGTGCTGCGGCTGCTGATGCTGCTGGAGGGAGGTTTGTCAGTCATCTCTTGGTGGGAGGCTCGGCAGGGTTTGCATGGGAGGGAGAGAGAGGGGGCTCGGCTGTACCAGGGGGGCCCAGGGTGACGACGCTGGTGCGGCCGGATAAACCAGTGAGAGTGAGAGAGATGGGCTAGTTAGGGGGAGAAATGCCAGGACCCAAATGGCCCTAAAGCACCATACTGGTGGGCCCCCCTGACCATTTCGGGCCCTAGGCCCTTGCCTACTGGGCCTACCCTTTAATCTGGCCCTGCCTGATACATAGATCAAAATGTCTTCTATCAACAGTCTCTGATTGCAAACAAATGTTCTCATATTTAATAGTCACTATTCATACATCAGGCTTCTTTAGCGTCCATCTTGCACAAAGTTCAAAACTAGACAACGTAGTGAGAAAATTAAAAAATCTCTAGAAAGTACTTAGCTGCAATCTGAACTGTTGCTAATCTTCAGAAGTCCCCTTCCTCCAGTCAGTTTCTTCTATATTCCAGAACCTCCACAGCTCAATGTTAACAGCTTTGCTAAGCCTTTTTTGACCTTAAAAGTGGTATGTATGTAAATAAACCAACCAATCAACCAGGATTTTGCAGGTCTGCTTTATCGCTTGAAATGGAAGTACACTATACTTATTGCCAACTTTCTCATAAGAATGAATTTGGAGGGGAGGGGGGCCTGTGTTCCCTTAAAAGAACACTTCTCCCTCCGTATTCGCGGTTTCAGCATTTGCGGTTTTGATTATTCACGGTTTTTAGCTTGCTGGCTCCTCCCCCCAAATTACATCAGCTTGCATAGAGAAATCGCTGATTCCCAGCACTTTCTTCAACGTGTTTTGCCTCTCCTTCAGGAAGAGACCAGGTTTCCCACTATGTTATTCACGATGGCTTTTAATAGAAAACAACGAATAACATATGAAAAAGTTATTCACGGTTTTTCTGTATTTGCGGTTCTGTTAATCCCCTATCACAGCGAATACGGAGGGAGAAGTGAATCTAAAGTTACAGACCTGCTAGTGGACAATGTAGGCAGCTTTCTTATTTCAGAAAGCATATAAAATAGATGCAGATGTTTCTCTTAATAATGTGTTGTTTTAGATTCCTGTATATCGAGGACTTCAATCTTCAGTTCTTGGAGAACACTTACATGCTTCCCAGTACCATGGGGAAGATGGCCTGGGTAATGTTCCCGATCCAGATGCTCCAGGACTGGACCTTCTGAAGAATGAGCATGCAGTACATGCCATGATAAAATTAGCCACCAAGTATAATAATCAGGTGAGACACTTCTAAAGCAAAATATTAGTGTTGTGCCTTTGTTTATTTGATGTAGCAGTTTTAAAGCCAAAGTAAGGTGGATTACAAAGTAAAAGTACTAAAAAAAAAGTCACTTGCCAATAGACTTCAGATTTCAGTTGGGAAACAATTATGCACAGAAAGAACTTCTACCATATTTCCCCGCATTTAGGCCGCCCCCTTGTATAGGCTGCAGAAAATGCCTATGCAAGTTTTTAAACTGGTAGATAAGCCGCCCCATTGTATTAGCCACGGCTTATCTACCAGTAACTGGGGCGGCCTATGCTGTTTTTTTTTAAAAAAGCATCCCCCCCTTACCTCCCTCGCTGGGCGGCGGATGGCTGCCTCCTTGAATCTCACTGCCAACGGTGCAGGACAGGAGCGATCTTTTCTCTAGCCCAGCCCTGTGAGAACTGATGGTAAAGCCATGAAGGAAGCAGTGCAGGGTTGGGCTGGAGATCGAAAAGATCGCTCCTGCCCTGCACCGCTGACGGCGAGATTTGAGGAGGCAGCCATCCACCGTCCAGCGAGGGAAGTAAGGGGAGGGGGGATGACTTTAAAATACAGTATAGGCCATCCAGTTATGCAAGCCACACCCATTGGGCAGGCTTGCAAAACCCATATATAGGTATATATGGTGCCTTAAAAACTGGTGTTAAAAAAGCACTATTAGTAAGGTACAGATTATAGAATAGTGCTCAGGTCTGGGAACCATGTCTAATTGTAAGTGTGGCCATTTGCTCCAACGAAATATGGTGCGCATGTCTATGCCTAAAGTTATGGCCTTATTCTATAACTATGCATGTAACTTAAAGGAATGTCCCGATCCGCCTATTTCCACACTCCCTTTTTTGACTCAAGTAAAAGTTAGGTGCAGAACCCAAACCTAATTAGTGCCAATAATAGTATGTTGAAATGCCAATTATTAATGCTAATTAGCTTGTTATTCAGTTAAATTGCATGTGCAAATTGGATGCGCACGCAAATTTGCAGCTGCAATTTTCAGCACTTTTTAAATAATTAGGGGGAAAACCTCTAACTGGATGTGTGTCAAATTGATATATATGTGGTTAAAAATTTTTATGTGCGTTAATCAAATTTTACAATCCTTAATTTCTGAAACGAACCAAAAAAGTCTGAAAATTTAGCCACTAAGTCCAGAAATGGTCTGAAAATGAACCAAAGATTTTCTGTGCATACCCCTATAAAATAATTTATTCTTTCCTGGGTTTTAAAATATTATACTTATGGAGAAAATACAGTGTACCTCTGATTCTTGGTGCTTTTTTTAGGATCCCAAAGTCAAAGCTTGGAATATTTACAATAAGCTTGATATGTCCTTTTGGTATACTCTGGCATTGTAGTTGCTGGCCCTGTACATACAGTATTTCCCTCACTACTACTCTGACACATTGTACCCCTCATTATCTCTGTTCCTTCAAACAGTGCTGCCATGCCACACTGCCCCTAATACCACCATCCGCCATACCTTTCAATACTGCAACTCCACACTCCCTGCTTCTTCTGGACCTTCACGTTCTACCCCTTCTGCATTTGCTCTCACCCCTGCTCTCTTCATGTAGTGCTGTTGCTCTATCTATCCATCCAGTTCTTCACCCACTCACAACTGTTACTTTATCTTTTTCCTTTTCTTCCCTGCTCCATGCACTCTCCTCCTCACTCCTGGTACCTCTATTCTCACTCCTCTGTCCACCTTGATGGTTTGCCCCAACCTTTTGCCACCATTTGCTTTCCTCCTGCTCCTGTCTGATTCCACAACTGCTTCTTCACCCCAACCAGGTGCCATTACTCACTCTCCTCTTCTTGTTTGTAGGTCCTCTTTCCACAAATGTAACGGAGTAAGGAGGGAAATTATCAAAGTGGGTTAATGTTATGATGTGTTATGTTACTGTTAACATCAACTAAATAAGGAAACTTAAAGAAATGTCCAATTGATATAAATATCAGATAGTGAGGACAAGTCTACAATAAGTGGATTTCTTGCTAGACCTGAAACACCCAAGGTACCACTTCTAATTCTATTCGTGCCCTTACTGGGGTGGTGTTTTCATCATTGGTCTTAGCAAACAGCATGTGCAATAAATCTTTTTGTTAATTTTCAACAGGCTCTGCATAAATTAGAAGTAAATCAGAGAGAGGGGGAAGGGGAAATCCTGATAGGGAGCCCACAAATATATGTTTGCTAGGGCCCAATATAGTGTTAATATGGTCTTGGCGTGTCAGGAAGGTAGAGAGTGAGCGTTTCCGTGCTGATCACCACCGGCTGAATATCAGGTCCTTAGTGAAGACATGGTACATGTACACCTTCTATTTGGGGTGCACAATTTTTCTGTGGTAAGGGTTTTTAAATGAGAATTAAGTCCTATTTGTTGTTTATATACTAATAGAAGATGCTCTTAATAGAATCGCCAGTAATACAATCTGAGCAGAGACGAGCAACGAAGCTAATAAGAGGTATGGAGAACTTGGAATATGAGGAACGACTCAAGAAACTGGGACTGTTCTCCCTTGAGAAGAGGAGGCTGCGAGGGGACATGATCAAGACGTTCAAAATACTGAAAGGCATCGATAAAAAAGAGCAGGAAAATAAATTATTTACATTGTCCAACGTGACAAGGACAAGAGGACATGGTTTGAAGCTAAGGGGGGACAAGTCTAGGACAAATGTCCGGAAGTTCTGCTTCACGCAGCGAGTGGTAGACGCCTGGAATGCTCTCCCAAAGGAGGTTATTAAGGAATCCACTGTGCTAGGATTCAAAGGCAAATTAGATGCACATCTCCTTACGAGAGGCATAGAGGGATATGGGTGACTAAAACTACATCAGGTGTATACCTGACTGGGCCTCCGTGTGTGCGGATCGCCGGTCTCGATGGACCATGGGTCTGATCCGGAGAAGGCAGTTCTTATGTTCTTATGAAATTGGGAATTTCCAACCCCCTTCACTCTTTCCTAGACAGTATCTAATGGTGTGCTTTAGGTTTCTTCTTATTCTGAAGAACGGCATGGCTGAGTCTCTGTAATTGTCTAAACAACAAAGGCGTGAGAGAAATTGATAATTTATGTGTAAAAACAATTATAGAAGAAACAAATTGTCATTTTAATTGCTGCAATCCTCTTTACACAAGAGACTCTTTTACTAAGCTGCATTAGGTGTTAACATGTGCTTAACAAGCTTAAAATGGCATACCATGAAATGTGCTCAGGCGTTTTGTGATTTGCCAAATGTGAACACATTAACTGCGCACTTAAAAAAAAAAAATTTTTGAGAGAATGTGTCCAGAGCTGGATTATGGCATAGGCAAACTAGGCACATGCTTCAGACCCAAAAGTTTAGGGGGTATCCTATCAGATGTGCTGAAGACTCAGGAGCCTTGGATTGCCAGGGGAACTACAGACCGGTAAGTTTGACTTCAGTTCCGGGGAAAACGGCGGAAGCGCTGATAAAAGACAGCATCGATGAGCATCTAGAAAGGAATAAACTGATGAAAACAAGCTAATTTATTGCACTTCTTCGAAGGAATAAACAAATGGATGGACAAAGGGGACCCCCATAGACATTGTATACTTAGATTTCCAAAAAGCCTTTGACAAGGTACCCCATGAACGACTACTACGGAAACTGAAGAACCATGGGGTGGAAGGAGACATACACAGATGGATCAAAAATTGGTTGGCGGGTAGAAAGCAAAGGGTAGCAGTGAAGGGCCACTACTCGGACTGGAGGAGGGTCACGAGTGGTGTTCCGTAGGGGTCGGTACTCGGACCGCTGCTGTTCAATGTATTTATAAATGATCTAGAAACAGGGACGAAGTACGAAGTAATAAAATTTGCAGACACCAAACTATTTAATGGAGTTAGGACTAAAGAGGACTGCGAAGATTTACAAAGGGACCTGAACAAACTAGGAGAGTGGGCGACGAGATGGCAGATGAAGTTCAATGTAGATAAATGTAAAGTCTTGTGTGTAGGACACAGAAACCCGAGTTACAGCTATACGACAGGAGGGCTGATAATGTATGAAAGTACCCAAGAAAAGGACTTGGAGGTAATAGTGGATAAGACAATGAAGCCGTCGGCACAGTGTGCAGCGGCCTCTAAGAAGGCGAATAGAATGCTAGGTAGTTTCAAGTTTCAAGTTAAGTTTCAAGTTTATTAGCATTTTTTGAATCGCCTATCGAAATATCTAGGCGATGTACACTTAAAAGCCACAGATAGTGGTTGCACATATATTTTTGACAGGTTAGACATAATACAGACAATTTAAAACAGTTTTTAGAGAACGACCATTACAATACATTTGGGGTTAAGGAATGATATAAGTAGGCAGGGAAGAAGGGGAAGTTACATCATTTTTATATATTGAAATTTACATAAAGGGAAAACACAATGGGAACAAGGGGAATTAGAAAGTGCAATATTTATATTAAGAAGTTTAAAAATTATGCGTGTTATAATATGTGTTCAAATGCATCTTGAAATAAGAAAGTTTTTAAAAATCTTTTAAATGTATGTAAATCTTTTTCTATTCTTATGTAGTTCGGTAATGAGTTCCATAACGTGGGTGCCATAACGGAGAATATTTCGTTTCTTCTTATGCCAATAATTTTTAAAGAGGGGATAGATAATAACTATCAAGAAAGGTATTACAATCAGAACGAAAGAAGTTTTCCTGCCGTTATATCGGGCGATGGTGCGTCCGCATCTGGAGTACTGCATCCAATATTGGTCGCCGTATCTTAAGAAGGGTATGGCGATACTCGAGAGGGTTCAGAAAAAAGCAACACGATTGATAAAGGGTATGGAAAACCTTTTATATGTTGAAAGATTAGAGAAACTAGGGCTCTTTTCCCTAGAAAAGCGGAGACTTAGAGGGGACATGATAGAGACTTACAAGATCATGAAGGGCATAGAAAAAGTGGAGAGGGACAGATTCTTCAAATTTTCGAAAACTACAAAAATGAGAGGGCATTCGGAAAAGTTAAGAGGGGACAGATTCAGAACCAATGCTAGGAACTTCTTCTTTACCCAGAGGGTGGTGGACACCTGGAATGCACTTCCAGAGGGTGTGATAGGACATAGTACGATATTGGGGTTCAAGAAGGGATTAGACAATTTCCTGAAGGAAAAGGGTATAGAAGGGTATAGATAGAGGGTTACTATACAGGTCCTGGACCTGATGGGCCGCTGTGTGAGCGGACTGCTGGGCATGATGGACCTCTGGTCTGACCCAGCAGAGGCACTGCTTATGTTCTTATGTCTGAATTTTTTTTTGTTAATGAATTCTACAAATTTGTAAATTACCAGGCTCAAAGTCAGAATGATAGCTAACATATATATGGATATTTTTCACAAGTTAGCCCTCCATGGCTCTCTGATTCTTCCCCCCTTCCAGACAATGGTAGTATCCAGCCCTTAGGTGCCAGCTCTTTGGGTTCTGTGGGTACTTGAGCACCCCCAGTATTGACCGTGTCCAGAGGGCAGTCAGTTCCATTGGGTTTAGCACCCCCAATAATTTGTAAAAGTTGGTTCCTATGATGCAGCCAATTGGGAGGCTTCTAGTCACAGGAAGGAGGGGCTGTACTGCAGGGACTGGAGAGTAGGTGGAGGCTGAGCCCTCTATGGGGTTTTGGGAGAGGTGTGGAAGTAGTAAGTATTATCCCAGGACAAGCAGGCAGCATATTCTTGACTGATGGGTGACGGCACCGACGGAGCCCCGGTACGGACAATTTTAGAGTGATTGCACTCTAAGAACTTTAGAAAGTTCTAGCTAGGCCGCACCGCGCGTGCGCGAGTGCCTTCCCGCCCGACAGAGGCGCGCGGTCCCCAGTTTTCTTAATTCCGCGGAGCTAAGAAGACGCGTGTTTCCAACGGCTGTTGGAAGTTTTTTTCTATTTCACTTGCCTTCCCGCTCGCGCGTATTTTTCTCTTCATATTTTATTTCTTTCTTTCTTTTTTACCCTTTGTGTAAAAAAAAAAAAAAAAAATTATTATTTTTCATTTTTTTATCGAATCTGACCCGGCGGGGCCTGTTGGCACCATCGAAGCCTCGGGCTTCGATTTTGCTACAGCAGTATTTCCCTTCATGCCCCCGTCACCGGGTTTCAAAAAGTGTCAGCGGTGTGCGCGCCCTATCTCCCTTTCCGACCCACACAAGTGGTGCCTCCAGTGTCTGGGTCCGGACCATAGGGCTGAAACCTGCACCCGCTGTAGTTCTTTACAAAAAAGAACTTTAAAAAATCGACAAATTCAGCAGCGGATCCTTTTCGGTACCGCTATGGAAGTTGCACCGGTATCGACGTCGACGACTTCCTCCAAGTCGACTCCGACTACCTCGGCACCGCCAGATCCATCGTCGGTGTCAACTCCTGTAGGTAAGCCGGCTAAGAAGCCTTCCCCTACTGTTCTAGGCCCGCCAGTCGAGCATGCAGTGAGCCAAGTCCTGCAGACTGAGCGCTGGCCCCGTAAACGCTCCGCTCCCATTGAAGTCTCTGCATCGTCATCGGCATCGACTTCACCCGAGCGTCGAGCGGCACCGAAGGTACCGAGCAAGAAAAAACCGGTACCGGTGCCATCGGGACCAACGTTGGATGAGCGCATTGCCTCTATCCTCCAGGTCCAGCTTAAGCAGCAACTACAACAGTTGCTCCCGGCTCTATTGTCTCCGAACCTTCCAGTGTCGGTACCGACTGAGCCTTCGGTGCCGTCTGTCGAACAGCCTCTGTTATCGGCATCGACTGTTTCGGCACCGCAAAAATCTTTGTCCATGCCTGTTCTATCAGCAGAACCAAAACGGCGTGCTACTCCTACGGTGTCGGAACCGGTACTGGTCTCTGAACCCCGTACCGTACTACATTCCCCAGGTACCGTCTCCACTCGGTCTGGTAAATCGGTACACAAGACTAAACATACTGATACATCGACTCCACTTTCCCAGGGCCGTTTACAATCGGTACGGGACCCTGACTTGTGGGACGATTCAGATGATCCCCTCGGTACCGAGGAGGATTACACATCTGATGAGGAGGAACCATCGGTGCAGGATACTACTGCTAAGCCAGAGCACTCCTCCTTCACAAAATTTTTAAAGGAGATGTCAGACACCCTGTCTATTCCTTTAGAGTCTGACTCTAAAAAATCCAAGGCATTTTTGGATGCCTTGGATTTTGACCAACCTCCTAAAGAGTTTTTAAAGTTACCCCTCCATGACATCTTGAGGGAAACTTTTTATAAGAATCTGGAAACTCCTTTGACAATCCCAGGAGCCCCAAGAAAACTAGAATCTCTATATAAAGTGATTCCAATACCTGGATTTGACAAACCCCAACTTCCTCATGAATCCCTGTTGGTAGAGTCAACTCTAAAGAAGACTACAGGAGCCAGTATGTATGCCTCTGTCCCTCCTGGTAGGGAAGGAAAGGCCATGGACAAATTTGGAAAGCGTCTTTACCAAAATGCAATGCTGGCCAACCGTTCAAGTAATTACGCTTTCCACTTCTCGTTTTACCTGAAGCACCTCATTCAACAGGTAACCTCTTTTCAAAAGTATATTCCGGACCGTAAACTTCCTGCTTTTCAGCAATGTACCTCTAGTCTTCTGCAACTCAGGAAGTTTATGGTCCGTTCTATTTATGATACTTTTGAACTGACGTCTCGTGCTACTGCTATCTCTGTAGCAATGAGAAGATTGGCATGGCTACGGACCTCAGAACTGGACGTAAACCATCAGGACCGGCTTGCCAATGCTCCTTGCCTAGGGGATGAGCTGTTTGGGGAGTCCATGGATACCACCACACAAAAGCTCTCCGCCCATGAAACTAGGTGGGACACCTTGTTGAAAAACAAGAAGAAACCTCCTCCTCCTCGTCCATTCAGGCAACAACCTTCATATCAAAGGAGGTTTTCTGCTCGACCGGCGCAGTCCCATCCTCCTCAACCTCGCAGGCAGCGTCAGCAGCAACAACAGACTCGTCAACAACAGCAGCCTGCTGTCAAACCAGCTATTCAACCTAAGTCGACACAGCCCTTTTGACTCCTTTCTCCAGGACATTGCCAGTCTTCCTCCCTCGTGTCCTCTACCTCAACCCATAGGAGGTCGACTACAAGTTTTTCTATCTCGCTGGGAAGCAATCACCTCCGACCAGTGGGTACTTGCTATCATCGCCCACGGCTACTCCCTAAATTTTCAGACTCCTCCACCTCTAAGTCTGCCAAAAGAGTCTGCTTCCAACAAGGCTCAATCCCTCCTCCTCGCTCAGGAGGTTCACTCCCTCCTTCTTCTCAATGCCATCGAACCAGTTCCTCTGGACCAGCAAGGCCTGGGATTTTACTCCCGGTACTTTCTGGTACCCAAAAAGACCGGAGATCTCAGACCAATATTAGATCTCAGAGATCTCAACAAATGTCTGGTCAAGGAGAAGTTCAAGATGTTATCTCTTGCCACCCTATATCCTCTTCTTTCTCAGGAAGACTGGCTATGTTCCCTCGATCTCAAGGAGGCGTATACTCACATTCCAATTCATCTGATGTCCAGACAATATCTGCGCTTTCTTGTCAATCAACATCATTACCAATACAAGGTGCTACCCTTCGGCCTAGCCTCCTCGCCCAGGGTATTCACCAAATGTCTGATTGTGGTCGCAGCTTATCTCCGCTCCCACAACTTTCAAGTCTTCCCTTACCTGGACGACTGGCTCATCAAGGCTCCTTCTCCTCAGTCCGTTCACAAAGCCACGGATCAGACCATTTACTTTCTTCGACTGTTGGGGTTCGAAATCAATCTACCCAAGTCGCACCTCATTCCGACTCAGCGGCTTCAATTCATTGGAGCCATTCTGGATACTGTTCAGATGAGGGCTTTTCTTCCTCTAAACCGCCTTCACACCATCCTTCATCTCTGTCAGCAGGTGTTCCAGCAACCTTCCATCTCTGCGAATCACATGATGGTGCTCTTGGGACACATGGCCTCCACAGTACATGTCACTCCCTTCGCACGTCTCCACCTGCGTACTCCTCAATGGACCCTAGCGACTCAGTGGTCACAAGCGACGGATCCTTGTTCACAACACATATCTGTGACCTCGTCTCTTCGACAGTCGCTTCTTTGGTGGTTGAAATCATCAAATCTATCCAGAGGTCTACTATTCCATCTACCTCCTCATCAACTGGTCATCACCACGGATTCCTCCCCCTATGCATGGGGAGCTCACTTGAACGAGTTTCAAACTCAGGGGTTTTGGACCACCCAGGAAAAGAAACACCACATCAATTTCCTGGAACTCAGAGCGATATTTTACGCTCTCAAAGCTTTCCAACATCTCCTTTTTCCTCAGGTTCTTCTCATTTGCACAGACAACCAAGTTGCAATGTATTACATCAACAAACAGGGAGGGACGGGATCCCGTCCCTTATGTCAGGAAGCTCAAAGGATTTGGACCTGGGCGACTGCTCGTCACTTATTCCTGAAGGCAGTCTACATTCAAGGGGAACAGAATTGCTTAGCAGACAATCTCAGCAGAATTCTTCAACCTCACGAATGGACTCTCGACCCTTCGACTCTCCAGTCCATTTTCTCTCAATGGGGCACACCTCAAGTGGATCTTTTTGCAGCTCCCCACAACCATCAACTGCCCCTGTTTTGCTCCAGACTTTACTCTCCTCACCGTCTGGAACCCGATGCATTTCTCCTAGATTGGACCAATCTCTTCCTTTATGCATTCCCTCCTCTTCCGCTCATGCTGCGCACCTTATTCAAGCTCAAGAGGGAACAAGCCACCATGATTCTCATCGCTCCACGGTGGCCCAGACAGCATTGGTTTTCCCTTCTACTTCAGCTCAGTTCCAGGGAACCCATACCTCTTCCTCTGTTTCCTTCACTGCTTACACAGCATCAGCAAACACTGCTTCATCCCAACTTACAGTCTCTGCACCTGACAGCTTGGTATCTCTCGGGCTGACTCCAGCTCATGCTCTCCTGTCTCAGCCTGTTCGTTCTATTATTGATGCCTCCAGGAAACCGTCCACTCTTCAATGTTACCAACAAAAGTGGTCTCGCTTCTCTTCCTGGTGCCGGTTACATCAACACAATCCCATATCTACAGCAGTGGGACTGGTGTTGGACTATTTATTGTCCTTATCTGACTCTGGTCTGAAATCCTCTTCGATAAGGGTCCACCTTAGTGCCATTGCAGCTTTTCATGAGCCGATTCATGGGAAACCCCTCTCAGCTCATCCCTTAGTTTCAAGGTTCATGAAGGGCCTCTTCAATGTGAAACCACCTCTTAAAGCCCCTCCTGTTGTTTGGGATCTCAATGTGGTTCTTTCTGCGTTGATGAAGCCTCCTTTCGAGCCGTTGGCCTCAACGCATTTTAAATTTCTCACTTGGAAAGTGGTCTTTCTAATAGCTCTCACTTCTGCCAGGAGGGTCAGTGAGCTTCATGCGCTGGTGGCGGATCCACCTTTCACGGTTTTTCACCATGATAAGGTCGTCCTCCGCACACATCCCAAATTCCTTCCTAAGGTTGTGTCTGAATTTCATCTTAACCAATCCATAGTTCTACCTGTTTTTTTCCCAAAGCCTCATTCTACTCCAGGTGAACAGGCTTTGCATACCTTAGATTGTAAACGTGCTCTGGCTTACTATCTTGATCGCACCAAACCTCACAGATCATCTCCTCAACTATTCTTGTCATTTGATCCTAACAAGTTGGGTCATCCTGTCTCTAAACGCACTCTATCCAATTGGCTTGCTGCTTGCGTTTCTTTTTGTTATGCTCAGTCAGGCCTGACACTGGAAGGTTCTGTCACAGGCCACAAAATTAGAGCTATGGCAGCGTCTGTAGCTTTCCTCCGTTCCACTCCTATTGAGGAAATCTGCAAGGCTGCTACTTGGTCCTCAGTTCATACTTTTACATCTCATTATTGTCTGGATGCATTCTCCAGACGGGATGGACACTTCGGCCAATCTGTTTTGCAAAATTTGTTTTCCTAATGGCCAACCTTCCCTCCATCCCTCTTTTTGTTAGCTTGGAGGTCACCCATCAGTCAAGAATATGCTGCCTGCTTGTCCTGGGATAAAGCACAGTTACTTACCGTAACAGGTGTTATCCAGGGACAGCAGGCAGATATTCTTGCGTCCCTCCCACCTCCCCGGGTTGGCTTCTTAGCTGGCTTATCCTAACTGGGGACCGCGCGCCTCTGTCGGGCGGGAAGGCACTCGCGCACGCGCGGTGCGGCCTAGCTAGAACTTTCTAAAGTTCTTAGAGTGCAATCACTCTAAAATTGTCCGTACCGGGGCTCCGTCGGTGCCGTCACCCATCAGTCAAGAATATCTGCCTGCTGTCCCTGGATAACACCTGTTACGGTAAGTAACTGTGCTTTCTGGGGGAATGGGATTGTTGCAAAGGAATAGGAATTTAAGAAGAATGTGTAGACTGTGACGTAGCAAGTGTGAGAGGTGCCCAGGGTGGTCGTGCCCCTTTCTCACCCCTCAACCCCATCTGCTCTTTCCCCACCACTTCCTTCCGCGCAGCCCTTCCCTTCTACCGTACCTCTTTACCGTTCCTGGCACGAGCGGCAATCCCAACCTGCTGCTCGCATCAGTGTTGGCTCTTTCTCTGATGTCACTTCCTAGGTGCGGGTCCAGGAAATGCCAGAGGAAGAACCGATGCTGGTGCGAGCAGCAGGTATGGGTTGCTGCTCGAGCTGCGAATGTTAAACAGGGCAGGGGAAGGGAAGTGGTGAAGTGGTAGTGTGTGTGTGTGGGGTGGAAGGGGGAAATGAGCAGGGAGGCAGAGAGGACAGATGCTGGTGCCCCCACCAAGACGGGGCTCAGATCCAACAGACCGCCAAATCCTGTCACTTCCTCCTCTATAACATTACCAAAATCCGTCTTCTTCTCTCTGAACACACGACCAAAACCCTTGTCCACGCTCTCATCACCTCGCGCTTAGACTACTGCAACATATTGCTCTCGGGCCTCCCGCGCACCTGTCTCTCGCCTCTTCAATCTGTTCAAAATGCTGCTACGCGACTCATATTCCATGAGAGCTGCTATTCTCACATTACCCCTCTCCTCAAATCGTTTCATTGGCTCCCCGTCCGTTTCCGAATACAGTTTCAACTCCTCTTTCAAGTTTTATGTAAAATTTGATGAATTGTTTAATCATAATACAAAGCGATGAACAAATCTAAAAAATATAATACAGCTACAAATACAAGGATTCAATATAAAAAAAACATAGACAAAACACTTAACATAGACAAGACAAAAAGGGAAACAGGAGAGGAAATACAATGAATGATGGTAAATGAGAAGGATAAGGGGTATAACAATAGGAAGGGGTAAAAAGATGAAAACTTTATATCAAGACTGGAATTAAAAAGTATATCTTAGCTTTTAAATAAAACTAGCAGTCAAAAGCATTCGCTCTGAAGCCCCCTGATATCTCTCCTCACGCACTCATCTCCCCCATGCCCCCCCCCAATCTCCGCTCATCAGGCAAGCCCCTCTTATCTGTACCCTTCTCTTCCACTGCCAACTCCAGACTCCGTCCATTCTTTTTTGCGGCGCCGTATGCCTGGAATAGGCTGCCAGAATCAATATGTCGTGCTCCGTCCCTGGCAGTGTTCAAATCCCAGCTAAAGGCCCACTTTTTTGAAATTGCTTTCAACTCTTAACTCCCCCTCACTGCTGTCAGATACCTAGACCCACTATAACCTCCCCAACCCTGAAATGTCCTGTCTAAATTAGATTGTAAGCTCTTCTGATCAGGGACTGTCTTTTGTATGTTAAAATGTCGCTCCCCCTTACTATGGCCATGTGTGTAGGGTCTGTTGCAGACCGTGGGAAAAAAATTGACAGCAAATGATGGTGTGGAGGTGGGAACACTGCCTGAGAGATTGCATGCATTTGTGTATGTTTGTGTCATTTAACCAGAGCTTCCTCTTGAAAGTCCACTGCTAGGAATATACAATACATGTGTTCATACTAAATGAAGGGAAGTTTCAGTCTGGGGAATTTGCATAGCTAGCTAACTATTGTTTCCTCAATAAATTCCTTTGAACACTGTCCTAATACTGTCTTCTCTCTGTATCCTTTCATAAACACCAAAGAAAAGGAATTTTTTTTTTTTTTTTGCTGCTTTCATTTGTGAAGCTCTCCTTACATGTAAAAATTTGTAAATATATACCACAATTACGTTGTCCCTTGGTACCTCTAGTTGTGCCAGAGGCAGTGGAGGGTGAAAATGACTTGCACAACTTCTTTGGTTCTCGGCTCACTTCTGCAGAGTTGCCAAGTTACCCAGTTCCAGGAGGGAGACTTTTTGGACAATCTAGTGGTTGAACTTATATCCCAACTCAATGTGCTATTTGTAGTCCCTGATAGTACCGAGTTATGAGGGTTCTTTAAAAAGTTTCAGCACTTTCATATTTTTTTGCGGGAAATGATTGGGGTGGGAGAAACGGTAAGAGGGCAGATGGTAGAATGTCATGTGACTAGTCAATTTGGCAAGCCGGCTCACCTGTGAAAAAGCGATGTCATTGGCTTTTTAGATATTTAATAAATAGTGTTTTAAAACATGAAAGTGCAGAAATGTTTTGCAATTCCTCGTAAATCTCGTAGGAGAGGGATGCATAAATCTAGGATTAGGTCATAATCTCCCTCTTGAAACTGGGTAACTCAGCAGCTCTCCAGTACTAGCCATAAGCCTCTCTATTTGAGGCATGTGCTTGCAGGGTCCTTCTCTCCCACAAAGTATTAGTGCTACGATGCCCACAGATACTTTTAGAGAAGTGAAATGTTAAGGTGGGGGCGAGGGTGGGAAAAGAAGTTAATTAGAGAGAGGGAGAAGGGGAAATCCTAGTAGGGTGCCCACAAATTTATGTTTGTTAGGGCCCAGTGTAGTGTTGATATGGTTCTGATGCGTCAAGGAGGTAGAGAGTGGGTATTCCTGCGCTGTTCACCACCAGCTGAATATCAGGCCCTTAGTGTTTGTTTCAGCAGCATGAGGGTGAACACATGATCGGTATCTACTGAAAATATCTGGAATTGCCGGCATGCCTGCTCCTAACAGGGTCTGTCAGTATCATCTCATGATGTAGAAATTTACTTTATAGCTCTGTCTTTTGAATTCATTGAATTGATTGAGATTATCCCTGTTGTTTGTAGTTCTGTGTTGTCAAACATAGATAAGCATGTATACAACCTTTCCAGATTTCTGCTTTTACCTTATATACTTGAATATAAGTCGAGATCCCCATTTTTCCCCCCAAAAAGGAGGAAAAATAATTGACTTGAATATGACGGGGGCTTAATATTCAAGTGCCCTGCCAGGCTCTGCACCCAGTGCCCCTTTCCTCCCTCCCCTGCCAGGCTCTGCACCCAGCCCCCTTCCCTCCTTGCCCGGCTCTGCACACAGCCCCCCTTCCTCCCTCACCGTCCTGTACCATCTCCCTCCCTCCCAATGCCTTGCAGGCCTAAACCAGGCCTGCCGTGGGACCCAGTGGTCCAGCAGTGTGTCGAGATATGAGGGATCCCCTGTATCCCATCCCAGTCAACTTTGCAGCAGCCAATTGGCCAGTGACCTTGAATGGAGCAGGAGGGCTGGAAGATCACTTTTGCTCTGTGCACCAGCTGGCTACCAGGGACCCAAAAAGTACGTGGGGCAGGTGGGAGGAAGGTGTGGTTGTCAATTTTGGCAGACACAGGAGGCAGAAGGGATTCCTCCTGTCCCGTCCATAGCAAGGCCGCCAAGAAGTCGGGGGGCGGAGGGGTTTTTTGGATTCAGCCAGGATAGGAGACAGGGGGATTTCTCCTGTCCCAGTCCACTGCTGGATCACCGGTTCTTGCGGCAGGCCCTGTGGAAGCCTGCAATAGGTCCAGGATGGGGGTGGGTAGGTGATGGCCGAAATATATGCCGAGACCCCCATTTTCAGGCCATTTTTTTTGCCCCAAAATCTCAGCTTATATTTGAGTATATACGGTACTTCTTATGACTAGAAGGCTTTCTCTGTCAACATTGTCAAATACCAGCGGGCGTACATTAGGGGCTCCTTCTACTAAGGTGCGCTAGGGCTTTAACGCGCGGAATAGCGCACACTACGTTGCCCCGCGCGCTAGACCTTAACGCCAGCTTTGAGCTGGCGTTAGTTCTAGAAGCGTAACACACGGTAATTTCCTGCGTGCGCTAAAAACACTAGCACACCTTAGTAAAAGGAGGCCTAAGTTAATTTCTGCATACACTGCAACATGATTGCTTTTCATGCAGAGTTTGCAGAAAAAACAACAAAGGTGACTGAATGGTGTTCAGTCTTGTTTATTGAATAAAAAGACTCGACACAATCCTGTTTCGGCCCTTGACAGGTCTGCCGCAGGAGTCTACAAAATAATATTAATAGGCAAATAAATAAAAAACACAAATATAAAACTACTTTAATACATCCAGTTAAACAAGTTAAAAACAATGGAAATAATTAAAATAGTTGATGACATGCAAATTAATATGAAATATGTGACATAAAAGATATCGTAAATGTCATAACAAGCTATAAAAACATACAGACATATAAATGATAGTAGCGAAAAGGAATAAGGACAAATGGTAATCCATTTGTCAACGTGTGACAATTATTTGTGGATAAGTGCGATAGATAGTATAAGCAAAACAATAAGGTAGACTCCTGAGGCAGGCCCGTAAAGGGCCGAAACACAATCATGTTGAGTCTTTTTATTCAATAAATGAGAATGAACACTATTTAGTCATCTTAGTTGTTTTTTCTGCTTTCACGGTCTGTGAAGGTAGCATTTCCTATGTATTCTGAGTTTGCAGTTTACCATAAACGGAACATGTTTTCTTCATTGCCTTATGTCTGCTGTTACAGTGTGGTAACATATACTCTTCTGGCTGGGGCTTCCAGCTGCTAGGAGTCTGTGCGCACAATTAACACGGTTGTTCCTCTCCAGATATCTTTGGTAGCTATAGGTCCTCTGTCTAACCTGGCAATGGCTGTGAGAATGGATCCAACCTTCCCCAATAAACTGAAGAGTTTGTATATTATGGGAGGAAACATGGAATGTAAGTACCAAATGAGTGGATAATAATTTATTATCAAAGATCTTTAATGTGGAATCATGACATGAAATACAGTTGAACTCACAGGAAAATCATCGAGACCCTTTTCTTAGAATGAGGTTATCTACTTAACACAGTACCGTATTTTCACGCAGATAACGCGCACCCGTGTAAAACGCGCACACGGGTATAGCGCGCAGAAACCACGATTTTATGTACAAAAACTTTTGTATACCGCGCTCACGGGTATACCGCGCATGCTGCCCGACTGTCCTTTCGCCCGCCCCGACTCTCCTCTGGCCACCCCGACTCTCCTTTCGCCCTCCCCGACTCTCCGTGCGCTGTCCCGACTATCCGTTCACCCTCCCTGACTTTCCGTGCACTGCCCCGCCTCTCCATGCGCTGTCCCGACTCTCCGTTCACCCTCCCTGACTTTCCGTGCACTGCCCTGACTCTCCGTGCGCTGTCCCGACTCTCCGTTCACCCTCCCTGACTTTCCGTGCACTGCCCCGCCTCCCTGTGCGCTGTCCCGACTCTCCGTTCACCCGCCCTGACTTTCCGTGCACTGCCCCGACTCTCCGTGCGCTGTCCCGACTCTCCGTTCACCCGCCCTGACTTTCCGTGCACTGCCCCGCCTCTCCGTGCGCTGTCCTGACTCTCCTTTCGCCCGCCCTGCCCTGCTCCAAGCTCTGTAAGCATGCGCAATGGTCTGAGCATGCTTGCCACTTAGTTTTCACCAAGGCTGTTTTTCTGGTGGTGTGCTTTTCACCACGTGGCTGTGGCCCCCCTCTATCTGGCCTTGTAATTTGCCCAGTGAATTTGCCCAACCCGACCATGTGCCTCAGGCCGCGCCCCCAGGTGGGACCTAAGGCTCCAGGGCCTATTCTGATTGGCCCACGCGCCGTAGGCCCCACCAGTAGGCGGAGCTTTGGGACGGATGGGCCAATCCGGCCTCATTCCGTCGTTGGCTGCCTGCCGGACAGGCGGGTTTGGCTCCCGTCTGTCCGGCCAACTACCAAAGGTACGGGGAAGGGGGGTGGGGGTGTCGTGGGGGTCGGCCAGGGGGGTCGCGGGTCGGCTGGGGGGGCGGTCGGAGGTTCTTGGGGGGGGCGGTCGTTGGAGGGAGGGGGGTTTGCGTCGAGGGCAGGAGGGCCTGGGATCCCTCCTGCCCGTAATGTAGTGCGGGGTGGGGGTAGGGGGTCGCCGTGGCCAGGAGGGTTTGGGCTCCCTCCTGGCCCGATATTGTCGGGGAGTTTGGGAGTCGGCCGGGCAAGAGGGCTTGGGCTCCCTCTTGCTCCGATCGTGGATGCGGGTGTGGGTGGGAGCGCGTGCGAGCGGTCGTTCGGGGTGGGGGTGCGAGCGGTCCTGCTGGGGGGGTGAATCGGGCGTCGGGCGGGGTGGGAACTATGTAAAAAAATTTTTGTATAACGCGCGAGGGGTATGCGCGGTAGGTAAAAACGCGTATAACGCGCGCGTTATATGCGTGAAAATACGGTACTTTAGTGCTGTTCATCATTGTGTGAAACAATACTTTTTTAAACAACCTGTAGGGGTGAAGAGAACTCTTTCCTATTCATATGCCCTACTGTTGACTCAAAGTGGGATGTCAAATATAGATGTCCTTCTCTAGCTGACGTAGAATTTGCATCTGCCTGGTTTTGTTATCAGAACATCTGGAGTGTATAATATCTCACAGATACTGATTTATTATTGCTACTAATCATTTCTATAGCACTACTAGATGTACACAGTATTTTGGTATTTTTTCTGTCCCTAGTGAACTCATAATCTATGTTCTTATACCTGGAGCAATAGAGGGCCAGGCGATTTGTCTGGGGTCATGGGGAGCTGCAGTGGAAATTGAACCTAGTTTCCCAGGATCTCGGCCCACTGCACTGTTGAGCTACTCCTCCCTCATAATCATTCAAAAACAGTGCAAAGACATTACTTTCTAGTCACTGACGTGCTGCCATCATTTTATCCTAGGTCAGCTCTGCTGCATTTGATGAGACACTTTCTTAAAATATGTGTTTATTCAGTCTACAACCAGGTCCAATAATATGTAGGAACATTAACAAAAAGATACTAAATGAATGAACACATGAGGCAGAATGATGGCTGTGAACAATTACAGAGCAAACGTATGCACATGATTACAAATGAAACCTCTCCAGGCTCTATCAATGTGACCATGTAATAGAAGGGTTAGTTAATCAGATATCCACATAACTATTGTTAATATACATATATTTTTATGGTTGAGAAACTAACCATAATGTACTGTAGATATGAGGTTCTAAATCTTTGAGATAAAATAGCAAATTGTAGCCAGGAGTCAAGATGCTGTTTTATACAATGATTGGAGGAGTGTGTGGCACAGTGGTTGGATCTACAGCCTCGGCACCCTGGGGTTGTGGGTTCAAACCCCACGCTGCTCCTTTTGACCTTGGGCAAGTCACTCAGTCCTCCGTAGCCCGAAATACGCTAGATAGATTGTGAGCCCACCAGGACAGATAAGGAAAATACTTGAGTACCTGATTGTAAAAACCGCTTAGATAAACCTTGATAAGCGATATATAAATACCTAATAAACTTGAAACTTGATTTAACTAGTTTCATGAGAACCAACAGAAGCAACTCCTCCAACACATCACTTGTTCCCAGGAATAGGAAACATGAGAATTTCACGAATGAATGGCTGTTCTTTCCATGAAATATTAGATTACACCTAATTCCTCATCAAAGCATTCCACACATAGAGTGAAATGGTGTGATAGTTGTGTTGGTCCTTTTTTCAAGGTAATATATAGAAATACAACAAAAACATAAAAGAAATAAGGTCCTCCTTGTTTTTCTGAGGCATGCCAGTTAGTGGCCCCAACTTGGGCTGCCAATGCAGCACCATGAGCATGCTCAGTTCTTGCATCAGAGCTACTCATTCTTGTGGTGCCAATGCCAAGCTATTGCTGACTACTATCTATTTCTGAGAGAGGGAAGCAGATAGGCTCTGCATTCCTTCAGTCGGCAGGCATTGGGGATCCTTGCCATTTGAGGTATTGTTGCCTCCTCCCTCCCCCATGCCTTTTTGGCTATACTACTGGTGGAAATCTTATAAAGCTTTTCTGCAAAAAAGAAAAACTTCAATGTCTTTCAAACAAAAAAGGAGGTTAACCTGCATGGTGCAACAGTTAAACCGTAAGTAAAGATGAGGTAGTGGAGGGGAGGCAATCTCCAAAGAAAGACACAAGTACATTTCTAGCTACCTTACTGAGAAGACTAGATAGGCCATGCTGGTCTTTATCTACCATCAGATACTATGCTACAGTCAGAAGCCTGACTTTGGGCCTCCCCTGTCCCCTTCCTAGTAGCTGGTTTTATAGTGAGGCTTCCTTTTTGCCACTTTAGAAGCTTCTGTCTGCTGAGATAAAAAAGGGCTTCACTACAGATTGTGACGTCATAAGAACAATAACAAAACCAGAGCTCTAAAGGTCCAAATATTCTATAATGTTACAAATCCTGATTAAGGGCTCCACATCCTCTCGCTTAGGATAAGCCAGTTCTGGTTCTCCCAAGCTGCCTTTCTTACAGAGATTAGACCCTTAGGTGCACCTATGCACTGGGGCTGGTCTTATCCCTAATGACATGGAGACATTAATCACAAAACATTACAAATTCTCATTTCATTGTTGTATCGTTATTTGGACTTTAGACCTGTGGTTTTGTTACTACTTTTCTCATAAAATAATAATCTGTATTTGGGAGGGGAGTAAATGGGCATAGGCTGAGGCGAGGGCTTAGAGGGGATCTAACCACAGGCTAAGGGGTTCATTTTCAAAGAAGAAAGACATCCAATCACCAAGACATCCAAGTGCCAAATTTTCAAAACCGACTTTCTAGATATCTTGCTAGTCTTCTTAGCTACCGTGCATCCAAACTTCAAGGGAGCATGTTTGGAGGCGTGTTATGGGTTGACTTTGGGCACACTTACCACTTGGACATCTTGTAGAGATAACTGAACATTTTCTAAGATGTTCAGATTGGAATTTAGATGTCCAGAGCTAGATCTGTTTTAAAGGCATCTAAGTGCCAAAAGGAATCCAAAATGACCAAATGATCACCATAGAGATTAAGTAATGCCCCCCCCCCCACACACACACACACTTTCTGCCATTGGTCACTGACTCCCTTCCACATCAGAAAGATCTGAATAAAACAGTACATACTTGTCTCTAGAACAGCAGCACCTAGTATGGGAAAGCTTAGTAGAGCGGCAACCAGGTGTCTTAAGTGGGTGGTGTAGTGACACTACTTTCGTTCACAATGGATTAAACACTATAAACTATTTATTATTTCCATTGAAAAATTCTCATAAGACCCTCCCAAATATCTTTTTATCTTTATTTTTCACTAGGTGGGGAAATAGCCTCAGATCTAGAGCGTCTCCACCAAAAGGTGATAGTTTCCAATTTTATGGTCGCTCTTATCTGAAGTGTGAGCCTACCAAAATCCTACTATACTGCCATATAGGTGCCACCTGGAGCTATAAGGATTATTGGGGTGTTAGACGTGGGTTTTGGGAAAGTTTTGGAGGGCTCACCACACATTAGGGGGTTATGGTGAAATGTGTATCTGACACCCTTTATGTGAAGTTCACAGCAGTGCCCTCTAAGATGTCCCATTGCTCTATTGGCATGTCTGTGTGGCCAGTGTAGTATAAATGGTGGCCCCCTCCTACATCCAAAAGGCATGGGTTTGAGTTAGACATCCTAAAGTTGGATGTCCTGATGGCCAAGATGTCTAAGTAGGTTTATTAAAAAAAAAAAAAAAAAAAAAAAAGATGTATAGCGATTTTGAAAATGGATATTTATCCTCCTCGACTTTTGGACATCTAGCGGGAGATGTCCAAAGTCGGACATAGACGTCCTATTGAAAATGGCCCTCTAAGCCTCACCTCTGCGTCCTTTTCTTCATCCCTTTCTTGTAGAATCTAAATATCCATGGGTGGGGGCCAGTGGCATCGCTAGATAGAAATATTTGGTGTCGCAACAGAGGGGGTACATCAAAGTGACATTCCATATACAGTCAAACCTCGGTTTACGAGTGTTTACGGTATGTGAGTGTTTTGCAAGACGAGCAAAACATTCTCACAAATTGTGACTCGCAAACCGAGTATTGACTCGATTTGCGAGTCCCCCATCCGCGAACCGGCATCACCCCCCCTTGTGAATGCCCCCCCCCCCCCGTGTGAATTGTCATCCCCTGCCCAAACTGAAAGCTTACCCCCCAATGTGGCACCGGCACGCAGCACCAACCCACAGGAGGTGCCAGTGCCTGAAGATCGTGCCTCTCCTCCGACTGGGCCTTGAGCACCTGTGCATGCTCAAGGCCTTCTGGCTCTCGTTCTCTCCAGGGATCTTTGGGCACCGGCACCTCCTGTGGGTTGGTGCTGCGTGCCGGTGCCAAATTGGGGGGGGGGGGGTAAGCTTTCAGTTTAGTCGTGCGGGGGATGCCAGTTCACGCGGGGGGCAGCGTTTGCGGGCAGGGGGGGCCATGCCGATTTGTGTGTGTGTGGGAGATGTGGTAGTGCACCAGTGGCCTTGGGGGGGGGGGTCTTTTGGGGATATGGTGGGGTGGATCAGCGCCGGTGGCCGGGGGGGAGGGGGATGGGAGGTAGACTGAATCAAGCGAGTTTCCCTTACTTCCTATGGGGAAACTCGCTTTGATATATGAGTAAATTGGTTTACGAGCATGCTTCTGGAACGAATTATGCTCGTAAACCAAGGTTCCACTGTATAACCTTTTCCTATCTCCACTTTTAAATTAGAATTCTTCTATACATAAAACCCTTCCCCCTCCAGCCCGTTTAAACCACCCAATAAAACAATCATTATAACGGATTCAACAAATTCTTCTATGTGGATGTGAAGTTTGGAATCTCTACAGGATTAGTCACAACACAATCTCAATGTAAACCTTGAAGCTCCAGTTCTGTATCAAACTCCATATTACCCAACAATGAAGCTACCCCCTTACAACTGGCCAAACATATTAAAATTATGATCAACTCAGAAACAACACACACTGCTTCAACTGTCGGATACTTTGTTTAAAGCAGATATATTTTGTGTGTGATGATAATACTGCAGTGCTTCTCAACCCAGTGCTTTGGGGCACATCCAGCGAGTCAGGTTTCCAGGATGCACGAGATGGTATGCAGAGGTATTGTATAAAGATCTCTCTTATGCATATTCATTGTGGACAACCCAAAAACGTGGCTGGCAGGGGATGCCCAGCACTGCTCTACCAGAAGTGGAAACCCCATTAGTTCTCAGCATTTTTATTTTTCAGACAGGCCAGACGCTTTGAAAAATAACAGAACCCTGCAAAAAGGCACTCAAATCCTCTCCAGCAAACTTACCAGGTCCAGTCCTCACTTAGGTGCAGTTATTTAGACCTGGTTTTAATTGGTATAAATGGTTGTGCACAGCTACTACGTGTAATTCTATAAACTCTGCCTAACTTTGGAGGCATTTTATAGAATCGTGCTAAGTGCCATCCTTTTGAAAGCCAACTTTTTAGGTGTCATACATAGAATATGGCCCAGATTACAGTATTTTTCTGCATTCTTTTGTATTGGTTTCTACCAGATTGTATAATTTACAGGTGTACATGTATGCTCCACTCAAACTCAGCCCATGCGCATGCTTACTGGCAAAGGGCTAGATTCACTAAGCCCGTCGATCAAGTCCGGACCACTTAGCGACCCCCAACCCGATTCACTAACCTTCCTCCCAATCCGTTTCTGATTTGCGCATGCAAATGAGGAAAATGGCAGCGATTCACTAAACATTTTCAGGCACACCGAATGGGCTGGCCGATCCAAAGACAAGCGACTGCTGAGGACCAGTCGCTTGTGGAAAAACCCTGCTCTCTGCCCCAACTCTCCTGCTTTCCAGCCCCGACTCTCTGCCCCAACTCTCCTGCTTTCCAGCCCCGACTCTCTGGCCCGGCTCTCCTGCTTGCCGCCCTGCTGAAAAAAGCCTCTCAAAAATGCTGTCATTTGTGCTTATGCTGATTTTCGCGAGTGATTTTGCTAACTGATTTTTTGGCTGGCCCGACTCTCCTGCTTTCCAGCCCCAACTCTCCTGCACTGCCGCCCTTCCCTGCATCACGAGCCCGTGGTTTTAACCTGCTTTTTAACCTGCGGGTTAAAACCATGGGCTGGTGAGTAAAAAATAAAAAAAAATCCCTCAGAAGAGCTTTATCTTCCAGCATAACGTCTACCAAAGTTTTAAAGAGCCATTTGAAAGTACAAAAAATAAAAAAGCAAGCACGGACAGCAAATGCATGCGCAGACCGTCTACAGGCAAAGAAGATGGACTACGCATGCATCAGGATCGCTCTCAAGCGATCTGTGTGGTCGGTGGGGGGCGTTTCTCTGATCACCCCCATTTGAATATAGACCCATTGTGAATCAATCGGCCTGCCTCGGATCGGAGTGAATCAGGAAGGTTAGTGAATCTAGCCCAAAGTATCCACCAACAAAGCATGATCCCTGTTTTCTGCACTTACACACACAAATGACATTAACATGCCACCTTGTTGCTCAACACTTGTTGGGTCCTAATAGAATTACCCCCCTAGTCACCAAGTAAGGAGAGCTATTGGCTAAACATTAGATGGTAGCCACAAGAGTTTTGCAACAATGAAAACCAAGGATGTACAAGAAAAACCAAACAAACCATGAAGCATGATTTGCCTGAGTAAAGAGGACTAATGGAAAACTGTGGTGTGAAAAATATTATTACAAGAAATCTACAACATTCCTTTGGTCCTATTGGTGCCAAACATTTTGGCACTTAAAAGGTTAATTTGCCTTTTTTTTTTTGTTTTAATTTTCTTAAATACCACCTGCAAGCCTGAAAGCTTTCAAAGCAGTGTACATTCAGGTACAGTATGAATAATATGGCTATAAAAATCACATACCTAATGTCCATATCATAAACACTTTTAATGCCTCTGTAATTTATAAAACCACCCCATCAATTTACTTTTGACTTGTTTTATTCACACTGGATGCAGTATTCAGCTGCCTGACTTCCACATAAAGTGGATGACTTATGTGCTTTTCTTTATGCCAGGTATTCAGTAGCTGTATTTATTTAGGTAGAATCACTGAATGTGGAATGCAAAACTTAAATGGACAAATTATCCATTCAAGGAAGAACTGTGATTTGTGCAATCTCAGTAAATGGATAAAGTTATCCAGATAGCCACTGCATATCTTCATTGTCTGGATAAATTCTGGCTCTGTTCTCCAGATGTTCCTGCCCCCTCCTCCTCTTAGATGGATAAATTTTGACCAGACATTGAATTACCTGGTTAAAATGTATGTGGTGTTCAGTGCAGCATTTTTAAACCAAATGCTTGTAATTAGCAGCCGATACATTACAGTATGTTTATTTCCATTTATGATCATGTTAAAAATATTTTCCATTTCTCCAGCAAGAGGAAACACGACAGCTTGTGGAGAGTTCAACTTTGTAGCTGATCCAGAAGGCGCGTACATTGTTCTGAACAGCTTTCAGTGTCCCACTTACATTGCTACCTGGGAATATACATGCCTATTTAAGTTGCCCTGGGTAAGTTTAACTTACCACCTTTAAAATAATGCACATGATTTTATAAACGAGAAAATAAATATTTGTTGTTATAATTCCATGAAGGACTGCATGCATAGGAGACTGATTTATCTTTTATTGGACCAACCAAAACAGATTATTCACAGATCGGATTGTACATTATCTGTAGATCCTCTCTTCTAATACTTTACAGCATATCCTACCTTCCCTGTATCTGCTACTTCTGAGATGGTATTTATGTGTAATTTTGTGTGGTTGCCCAAATGAAAGAGTCACAACCAGTGTTCCCTCTAAGCGGGCGGGTGTTGTGAGCAAACTTTTTTCACCGTGAGCCAAAAATATCGGGCGCCAGCAAGTTATGAGCCAA
Organism: Geotrypetes seraphini; assembly: GCF_902459505.1. Taxonomy (NCBI): domain Eukaryota; kingdom Metazoa; phylum Chordata; class Amphibia; order Gymnophiona; family Dermophiidae; genus Geotrypetes; species Geotrypetes seraphini. The sequence continues at coordinate 248,705,679 of NC_047085.1, read as the reverse complement.
CTCGCCCGATTCTCCTCTCGCCGCCCTGCCATCTGCCGTACGCCTCTTCCGATTGTGCGCTGTGACGAGAAACGTGTGCGCTGCGATGTAATATTTTGTGCGCCAGCGCAGCTTAGCGGGAACACTGGTTCAAATGGTTTTATTTATTTCCCCAAATTTATTTTTGTTATACGCATTGAAAATATTTGATATTGCGTTTAAATCAAAATCTCAATAAACTTGAAACGAGTGCCCGTGAGATTGTGGGAGGGTTAAATTCTCAAAACTTAGAAGTTTTTGCTACGCCAGCTTTCTGGTATCTTTACATACAGTGGCGTACCTAGCATATGTAACATCCGGGGCCCATCATTTTTTGGCACCCCCCCCATCTGTAAGAAAAACATGATTTTTAGTAACAAACCACACGTCACACATGAGTACCTAGGAAAAGGCAGCATCTTACATATTGCAGTGAGCAGTACATCAATACACCCATTGTAAAACTAAACAAGCCAGACCAGCACAGATCAATCCTACACCGTCAATCCTAACAGAAAACACACAGAACACAGAAAACACCTTCGCCTAGTAAGGAATATGTAATCACAAACTAACCCCTCCCTCTTTTACAAAACTGTAGTGTGGATTTTAGCTACGGAGGTAACAGCTCTGATGCTCATAAAATTCTGAGCATCAGAGCTGCTACCACCAAGGCTGGTGCTAAAAACGCTTCACAGTTTTGTAAAAGGGGGGATAAAATAAAAATACATAGACAAAGGTTAAATTGAACCAGCAAGAAGCTGGACTCTGCATACAATGCTTCACAGAAACAGTGACACATGTCTCCTAAAGCAATAAATAAATAGAAATTTTTTTCTACCTTTGTCTTCTGTGGTTTCTCCTTTCCTCATCTTCTTGTAACTCTCTTCCTTCCATCCACTGTCTGCCGTCTCTCTTCCCCTATATGGCATCTTCTCTCCTTCTATGCCCCTTCCAGAAACTGTATGCCTCCCCCTTCCATCTCTCCTTTCACCCCATTGGTCTGGCATCTCTCTCCTCGCCTTCCCTCTCCCACACCTCTCCTCATAGTCTGGTATCTCCCCTTCCCTGATTCTCTGGCATCTCTCTCCTTTCCTTTTCTTCCATCTTTCGCTCCCCCTCCATGCTCTCACATCTCCCCCTTCCTTTTCCCTTAGACTGGCATACCTTCCTCCTACGCTCCAAGCCCTGGCATCTCCTTTAATTCCCTCCCTCATCTTCCTTCTCCCTCCAGCTGGGTACCGCAACACTCTTCCCTGCAGCTCTGCACTTCCCCACAATTGCCATGCTTCGGTTCCTCTTCTTCCTTCCTTCCCCCCCCCCCCCCCCCCCCCGCGGGACCCTGCGGCACCATCAACTCTTCCTCCCTCTCATGTCGGCCCTGCAGCTCCAGACTTCCTCGCACCTTCTCCCCTCCCCCTTTGGATCGCTATTATTTTAAATGTTATAGCCGCGGAGCTGTATCCATCAGTGGAGATGTCTAACCTCGGCCTGCCCCGGAACTCTTACTGCAACAGTGACTTCCTGTTCCTGCCTAGACGGGCGGCTGCTGCAGTAAGAGTTCCGGGGCAGGCCGAGGTTAGACATCTCCACTGATGGATACAGCTCCGCGGCTATAACATTTAAAATAATAGCGATCCAAAGGGGGAAGGGGAGAAGGTGCGAGGAAGTCTGGAGCTGCAGGGCCGACATTAGAGGGAATAAGAGTTGATGGTGCCGCAGGGTCCCGCGGGGGGGGGGGGGGAGGAAGGAAGGAAGAAGAGGAACCGAAGCATGGCAATTGTGGGGAAGTGCAGAGCTGCAGGAGCTGTTATAGCCGCGGAGCTGTATCCATCAGTGGAGATGTCTAACCTCGGCCTGCCCCGGAACTCTTACTGCAGCAGCCGCCCGTCTAGGCAGGAACAGGAAGTCACTGTTGCAGTAAGAGTTCCGGGGCAGGCCGAGGTTAGACATCTCCACTGATGGATACAGCTCCGCGGCTATAACATTTAAAATAATAGCGATCCAAAGGGGGAGGGGAGAAGGTGCGAGGAAGTCTGGAGCTGCAGGGCCGACATTAGAGGGAGTAAGAGTTGATGGTGCCGCAGGGTCCCGCGGGGGGGGAGGAAGGAAGGAAGAAGAGGAACCGAAGCATGGCAATTGTGGGGAAGTGCAATCCCCCCAATGCGTCCCCTTACCTTACCTCCCCTTACCTTTGCGACGCGTGTGTGCGCTGTGAAGAGAAACTTGTGCGCTGCGATGTAATATTTTGTGCGCGAGCGCAGGCCAGCGCAGCTTAGCGGGAACACTGGCTCACAACCTACAATATATCTTATTTAACCTCATACTTTCCAGTAGAATATCTGTCTTCTACAGGCATATATGGGGTTAAAAATATAAGCATACTACATACCTACCTCCTCCCCCAGATTTTAGTGGCTGCAAACCCAGTCTAATATCTTACTTCAGCAAAAGAGTCTTGATCCCATTTTCATATCAAGACAAAATTACCAAAAAATATTCTCCTCCTCACTCAGACAGTAGCTGGAGGTTCAGCCCTAGAATAGCTCTTATTCATAATCGTCTCACTGTCTTATCTTCAATCTCCATGTCATGATCATTAGCATGGTCCTTGACAAATGAAGGATGTTCTGTATGGACACAAAATGCAAGTCAAGGGTCAGCAAAAAGGCCATCCTAAATTATTTAGCTATATATACTGTATAGTGACTACATTGTATAGCATACTGGACGGACCTTGCAGGATTTTATCTGCTGACATTTAGCTATGAATATTTATGCTATACATTTACAAAGAAATTCTATAAATGGCATAAAATTGCGAATGCAAATTTGGGCAACACCCAATTTGAGTGTGGCATATAATAATTGAGCAGCAAGTCCATTAGTGTCTATAATTTCTTTGACTGGGTGCGGTTGCATAGTGAGGGTGAGAGATGCCCGGGTGGTGGCATCTCTCCCCCCACTCCTTCACCACCCCCTCCTGCCAAGCACGCCCCTTCCCCCATACCTCTTTAATGTTCCCGGTGCGAGCAGCAACCCAAACCTGCTGCTCACGCCAGCGTCGGCTCTTCCTCTGATGTCACTTTCTAGGCGTGGGTCCAGAAAGTGATGTCAGAGGAAGAGCCTACACTGGCACAAGCAGAAGGTTTGGGTTGCCGTTCATGCTGCAAACATTAAAGAGGTACAAGGGAAGGGGTATGGTAGTGGGGGCAGGGCAGAAAGAAGGATGGGTGCTGGTGCCCCCACTAAGACGGCGCCCAGAGTGGACTGCCCACCCTCTCCTTACTATGCCACTGACTGTGTGAACAGAGAATTGGATAGAGGGAGTGCGCTAGATGTGGTGTACAGGCAGTTCCCGGGTTAAGACTGTTTTTTATTTATTTATTTTTTTTAATTTTATCTTTATTGAGTTTAAATTTTATCTTTATTGAGTATTAAATTATGATGAATAAAACAGTATCCACCTTACAGTACATAACATAAAAGAATATAAGGAAAATTTTAACATTCTTTCTACTGTTAATTAGTCCACAAATAATGAGGGAGAAGTATCACAAATCGGAGACTAATTAATTAATCCAGCAAATCATAAGAAATTTAGGCTGACTGAAGTGGACCCAATTAACTAACTTGGAACATTTTCTTGGTTACAAATAAGGGTACTTGCACACATCACCTCCTTATCTAATATAAACCTCGATAACTGTGCAGATTCAAAAAAGATATATTTAGCTCCCCTATAATTAACTAAGCATTTACAGGGGTATCTCAAAATAAATGTAGCTCCAATTTTTAACACCTGTGGTCTCAAGAGCAAAAACTGTTTCCTTTTTGAGTTATCCTAGAAACATCTGGATACATTCTTATTTTTTGATTCAAAAACAAAACATCTTTATATTTAAAAAACAACTTCAAAAGCCATTCTCTATCTGAATCTAATGCTAATTGTACAAAAAGTGTGGCAACCATTAATTCCTCTGATTCTGACTTCTCTAATAAGTTTGTTAAGTCCAATACATCTATTACTGGTTCTTGCTTGTCCTCCGGAGTCTTCTTCTTTCCCAAGGGAATATAGTATATTTTTGAAATTGGTGGAAAGGAACTCTGTGGGACTTTTAGAATCTCCGAAAGATACCGTTTAAACATATCAAGAGCTGTAGTGGATATTAACTTTGGAAAATTAATCAGTCTCAAATTTTGTCTCCGTACTACATTTTCAAGAACCTCCTTCTTGAAATTGATATTATCATTATCCCTCATAAGGAGCTGATTTTGTGCTCCCAATATTTCCAACTTTTTTTCCTGCTCAAGTGATTTTTTCTCAATGTTCACCATAACTTCCAATTTTCTTTCATGTTCTAATGATTTTTCCTCCAATTTGCCCACTTTTTTTTGCAATTTTAAAGCCTCAGAAAGTATCCCTGCAGAATGAGTAGACAGAGTTTGCAATTGATTTCCCAGGGAAATCTGTAATGTTGAGATTGCCTCCCAAATTGAGTTTAAATCCACCACTGAAGGCTTTTCTAGAGGAGCTAGGAAACATTTAATATCCAAATCTTTAAGTTGCTCAGTACCTGTTTGAGAAGGTAATGGTGATTCTTGCCGTTTCTCCATTTTCCCCAAGACCTCCTGCGTTGGAAATGCTGTAGACATTCTCTGGGCTGCCAGTTCTTCATTTTCCTCCTCCTCACAGCTCCCGGAAGTTACCGCCACGCTCTCTTCACTCTCCTCACCCTGCAAACACAGTTGAGGGAGTGGCTGCGCCGGCGTGTCTCGTTCCTCCGGAGAGAAGCTGACCGCTTCAAAATAGGTGGAAGGGCTTTCCGAAACGCCCCCACCTTGCGCCGAGGCTCTCACCGGATCTCGTTGGGTTCGGCGTTCGACCATTCTTAAGTTGAATTTGTTTGTAACTTGGATCCTGTACAGTACACAGTCTATAAAAACATTAAAGAACATTAAAGAAATAGTCCTCAAAATAAAGTACTGTAGTTTGAATAGAAAGAAAAGATAGGATACAAAAAGGAGGAATGGTGGTAGAGGGAATGGAGGGAGAAGCGCAGCATGGAGCTGGAGAGGGGTGATAGAAGGAGAAATGTTGGGCATGGAGCTGGTGGGAAGGGGCAAAGATACTGCCCAAGGGCCAGGGGATGAGAGTGAGGGATGTGACTGTGGAGGGGGTGAGAGAGATGCACCCTGGATCCCGCTCCCTCTCTCTCTCTCTCTTTTCCCATTCCCTTTGCAAGGGAGGGAATGAGAGGGAGACAGATGGTGGACAGTGAGAGAGAGAGGGAGACATTGCACATAGTGGTGGAGGAGAGAGGAAGTAATGCTGTGTAGGAGTGGGGCAGAAGAGAATGAGGATGCTGTATAGTGGAAGGGAAGGAAATTAGGGAGAAATACTGGACCACAGTAGGAGGAACCAATGGGGACAGCAACTGCTTGAAGAAGAATTTGCAGAAGACAAGAAAGAAGAAAAAAGAGAAACTGGAACTAACTTGATGGAAAAATAAATCTCCAGACAACAAAGGTAAAAAAAAAAAAGGAATTTATTGACTGAAATACGGTAGCTTTAGGCAATGTATATAGCAGAAAAGGAAATGCATTTCTGTTTTTATTTCTCCTGTATTTACTGTAGCTGCTGGGGATCCCCAAGAACCTCCAACTGAGGACCTCTTCCACAGGTGGCCGGAATTCCCTTCTATCAAATGTAGCAGTCGCTGGTAGCATCCTTGAGCCACTGAAGTGCCAGCATCTGTGGCTTAGGAACGGTGCTGCTGCCTGCCAAGCTTGGTAAAAGGGATTTGGGGCCACCTTCAGAGGAAGTCTTCAGCTGACATAACCTGAGGGTCCTCATCAGCTAATTTATATTTTGTACTTACATTAGAGGCTCTTGTCAGAGACCTATTTACAAAGTATGTATTCTTCCCATTTAATATTTTCAAATTACTAATGTGTGTTTGCTTATTTTTAATTGGTCTCTACCAGTAGCATAATTAAATGAAATCATAACTACTTTTGAAATAGATGGGGATGGAAGAAATTACTTATGGGGATGGGTGGGGATAGATTTGATTCCAGCAGGGATGGGTTTGATTTCTGTCTCCATGCAACTGTCTACTTCAGATCATTCAAAACACTGCCATAAAACTAATCACTGTCCACCGCAAATATGACAATGTCATCCCCTTGCTTAAATCAGCACACTGGCTTTCCATATCACATCACACATAAGATCCTATTACTTGTTTTTGACTGGATGAAGGATTGTGCCTTGCCCTTGAAATAGCTTCTGCGAAACAGGACCGCGATCAGGCTTGGGACTTTTCTTACCTGTTATATTTAAAACTATCCAAAAAGTAAATATAAAAGAGAAAATATAAGCAAAGATTGAGATAAGTAATTTGTTTAACATCGTAGACTTTTATTTTTTTATACACTTTGATCAAGATACATCTTTTTGATGGAGGTAGGGAGGGCATGTGCAATGATGTCATGAGTTGAACTTCTACTAGCCTTCCAGTGGCTTTCAGATTTGTTCACGTCACTGAGCACATATACAGTATATTTATTATATTTTACTAAGTTCTCTTGGACTAGAATATTTGGAACTAGGTCAGGAAATGCCATTTTGAAACCGGTCTAGATTGGATTATTTCAAGAGTTCCCAGGATACAGCTATGAAGATAAGTCTATTGCTACTCTGATAAGAATATATGTTTTATAAGTGGAGTTTTTTTCTGAGACCTGTGATTATGCTATATCCCCTAAACAGGACTGTTGGATTAAGCAGCAACAGCCCCGAAGCCCTTTAAATCTCTAGGAGCTTTGGGGCCGTTACCACATAGCTTTGTAGAAGAGGGGGTAAGTGTTCAGAGGTCTTTTTCTCTACTTTTTTGAGAACTTTTGATATCTGGAGTGGCTATTCTTTCTCTATAGCTGTATGGTGGTGTTTTCTATATTTGTTTTGTATTGCGGCTATAATTTAAAACCATCTTTTATTATGTATCCTTTATTTACAATTTAGGGAACTCCTCTTTGATGCAGCCTGTGGGTGAAAAATAAGTTTATGTTGGATAATGGTTCCCTTTGATGCTTCCTGAATGATGAATCTTATAATTACTGCTTAAGTCAAATTGAAAGAAGATTTAAAAGATTTATATATTTATAGAAATTAGAAACCTGAAAAACTAAAAAATATTTTGGACCGATGAAGACCTGAGTGCATTTAGTGCAATACAGAAAGTTTGATGTTTGCATGGCACATCTGAAAGTCTGATATACATAGTAGAGGAATGAAATATGGTTAATATTACTGATTACTTCTGTGCTGATAGTCTGCATAAAATAGGTTCCCTGTTCTAAAATTATCCTCAAATAAATGGCTATACAAAAACTGGAATTAATATATTAACCATACCAAAAGAGAAAAATTTTCCAGTGTAATAATACTAATATACTCCACATTCATAAGGAGAAATGAGATATGCGATCCTCAGAGGGTCAAATTGCCCATAGATTCAAATGGGTGAAAACCCATAGAATCCGATCTTCATGGGATCCAAATGTATCGTGTTTAATATATTTTTTCTTTTTCTTTTATCCAATAATGAATCATGAATAAATACTCTTTACTTAGCTTATATTTAGCCTATAACAGGGAGCGCCTCCCTGTTATAGGCTAAATATAAGCTAAGTAAAGAAAAAGAAAAAGAAAAAATATATTAAACACGATACATTTGGATCCCATGAAGATCGGATTCTATGGGTTTTCACCCATTTGAATCTATGGGCAATTTGACCCTCTGAGGATCGCGTATCTCATTTCTCCTTATGAATGTGGAGTATATTAGTATTATTACACTGGAAAATTTTTCTCTTTTGGTATGGCTAAAATTATCCTCTACATTTAAAAAAAATCTATAAAATTCCTATGACCATGGAGATTGCAAACACATGGACCACGAAAAATTTTTAAAAATAAGAAATCTAATTAGTTCCTGTTTTAATATTCTTTTATTTTGTACCCGCAGGAGTGGTACGACCAGTGGGTTAACAAGGGCACAGAGAAAGCTGACTTCGTAAAGAAAACTTCTGCTTATAGTTTGCAGTTCTCCCGATATAATAAAGAGGTGAAAGAGCTGATTGGTGAACCTGGATATGTGCCCTGTGACTCCTTTGCAGTGGCAGCTGCCATAGATGAGAGTTCAATCACATCATATATCGAATGTCCAGTGACAGTGGAAACTGATGGAAAGTTTACCCGAGGGATGATGGTGCTAGACACAATTGATTACTTGAAAAAGCAGACCAAAGCCTTTGTCATAAATGGGTGTGACCTAGAGAAATTTAAGATGCTCTTGGAAGCATCTGTGAAGTAGCTCGCTGTTCTCTATATTTTATTCAAAGAGGTGGAGGGATATATATTTCTTAAATGCAAATTAATAGAAATGTATCTAATCTCTGTATTTTGGCAATGTTTGTGGAAAATTCTATATGCATGTGTTGAAAGCTTTAATTTCTCATTGCCATCAAAATTTTTAAAAATGCTTTTAACTGAGTTATGCATACTTTATATTTTCAGGATGCTCGTTCGAGTAATAGTAGGAGGTTAAGCAAAAATTGAGTGGGTAACCTTTCCCCCATCCTTTTGTTTCATACCTTGCCCTTTTTTGATTTGATTTATAAATTGTATTTAATCCTTTTTTAATTTTTTCCTTCTTGTGTTTGTCTGGTCCACAGTAGTCTTAAGTGTCTGGTTTGAGCAATATGTTTTTTCTTTTTAACCCCAACTTTACTAGTACTTGTAAATCGCATTTAACTAAGATTTTGTGATCAAATCAAATTTTTATTAAACTTGAAACATGTACAGTCATACAAACAACAAAATTACATTCATTAGCACACTGCTCAGCACTTCCTTTTTATTTTTTTACCAGTGTTTATACATAATTTGATGTAAAAAGGAAAAGACAAATGTTAAGACAGTATTTTTGCATTTATAGATAGAATATCATTTTGAATATCAAGTTTTTGGATAGTTGTTCCATAGTGCAACATAGGCGGTATTTTGAAGGGACTAGGGCACATAAAGCAATATTTTCCCCCATATTCTATAAAGGTCTCCAAAAGAATAAATTATTGATATTAATTGGCACTAAAATGGATTTGCGCACACATCTAACAGCACTTTATTCTGTAATACTGCCCAAAAGGGGCTTGGCCATGGGAGGGGCCAAGGTAGGTCAGGGGTGTTTCCAAAATTTAGGCACAACATTATAGAATATTCACTATGTCTGTTTTATCATTCCCCTCTGTGAGAAATCCCCTAACCCCTATTTGTTCTGTTTTTCTATTTTGACTAGATTGTAAGCTCTATTGAGCAAGGATTGTCTCTTACATACATGTTTAATGTACAGTATTGCATATGTCTGACAGCGATATAGAAATTATAAGTATCAGTAGTAGAATAGCAGGGTTATATACACAGTTTGCACGCCAGGATTTACACCAGGCTTCAGCAGGCCCAAAGTTAGGCCTCTGCGCTAAATGCTAGGGAATCTGCGCTAAATGCTAGTTTATAAAGAATGCTCAGCCCAGAATGCCTTTATAAAATAGTACATTTAATTATTTATTTGATATTTTTTAGCCCGTCCTCTCAAAGGAGCTCAGAACAGGTTACAAATCAGGTTCTCAAGCATTTTCCATATCTGTCCTGGCAGTGGAGGATTAAGTGACTTGCCCAGGGTCACAAGGAGCAATGTGGAGTTTGAACCCACAACCTCAGGGTGCTGAGGCTGTAGCTCTAACCACTACATCACACTCTCCTCGCATGGGTTTTTCCTAGCTCCTAAATTTGAGCACCTTTACTGAATCTGGCCATGGTACGCCCCCACCTGGAATACTGCATCCAGCAGTGGTCGCCGTACATGAAGAAGAACATGGTACTACTCGAAAGGGTCCAGAGAAGAGCGACTAAAATGGTTAAAGGGCTGGAGGAGCTGCCATACAGTGAGAGATTAGAGAAACTGGGCTTCTTCTCCCTTGAAAAGCGGAGACTAAGAGGGGACATGATCGAAACATTCAAGATAATGAAGGGAATAGTTGATAGAGACAGGTTGTTCACCCTCTCTAAGGAAGAGAGAATGAGAGGGGATAGATTCCGTACAAACATAAGGAAGTTCTTCTTCACCCAGAGAGTGGTGGAAAAATGGAATGCTCTTTTGGAGGCTGTTATAGGAGAAAACACCCTCCAAGAATTCAAGATAAAGTTAGACAAGTTCCTGCTGAACCAGAAAGTACCCAGGTAAAGCTAGGCTCGGTTAGGGCACTGGTCTTTAAACCAAGGTCCACCGCATGTGCGGACTGCTGGGCACGATGGACCACTGGTCTGACCCAGCAGCGGCGATTCTTAGGTTCCTATGGTTCTTTATATGTTCAAGTAGGCTCATATAAAATTGTCTGGGGTACATGGGTGCAGGCTGATATTATAACAGGTAGCTTAGGATGGGAGCCAAATAGGTAATTGTACTGTGGCTATAAAAAGACAAATTGGCCCCTATGTGTCTTTATAAAATATCACCACAAAACCTGTCAGAATCCTGGCTAAAATGCAGCTATGTGTATTTATGCTTGTCTGGGTATAGCATAGATGTACATGGCTGAAGTATGTGTGAAGGTATGTGTTTTATAACCTAGACGCCTACTTTGTGAATTTAGGCGTCTAGGTTCAGGGCTGGCGTTAGGGAACGGCAAACAGGGCAGCTGCCTTGGGCCCCACAGCTTCAGGGGTCCCGATGTCTGGCCCCCATAATGAGGCTAACTGAGGCAGCGGCAGCCTCAGGTGGCAACCTAATTGATGAATGCAAATATAGTTTGTTCAACTGAACATACAACATGCAAGTTTGTTCATATATAATTGCATGAGACTTTTGGGAACGGCATCTTGCTGCTACTGGTCAGCTCTCTCTGCCATATCCCTTCCCCAGCATCTACTCCTTTTATTTCTCCACCCCCCCCCCCCCCGGCGTGTGTCTACCTTAAATATGTAAAATTTGCTGGGTGGTGGCAGCGACTCAGTACTGTCCTGCTGCCTGTCTCAGCACCTTCTCTCCACAGTGGAAACAGGAAGTTGTCTGAGAGGGTGGGCTGCAGTGGAGAGAAGCCACCAGGGCTGGTGGCAAGCCAGCACTGTGAGTCGCTGCTGCTGCCTGGCAACTTATACAACAAATTTAAGGTAGATACATGTAGTAAAGGGGGGGGGGAATAAAAGGAGTAGATGCCAGGGACGGGAAATGGCTGCCAACAGCAAGATGCCGGTCTCGAGTGCTGCCTAGAAATAATGTCCCTTCTTTGACATGTTGGAGGGATAGAAAGCAGAGAGAGAGAGATATCGGACTAGGGGGAGGGAGTAGGAGAAGGGAGAGATGTTGGACTCAGTGAGGGAAGGAGGGAGAGATGTGAGACTTGGGGGCAATGAGGTAAGGGAAAGAGGGATTTCAGATTTGAAAGGGTGAGATGGATTTGGTGGAGGCCAGAGAAGTTAGAAAGAGGACAGGGAGAGATGGACTTGGAGGAGGATAGAGGAAGCAGGAGAGGAAGAGATGGACATGGAAGACAGAGGAGATCGAAAGGGGTCAGGGAGAGATGGCAGAGGGGAGAGATGGACTTGGAGAGGGCAAAATGAGAAAAGGGAAAGATTTAAGGGAGGGGGCAGAAGGGGGAGGGAAAGATGGACAACTCAGGGAGAGCAGAGGAAGGACAGCAAAAGGTGGAGGGGGGATGGACTCAGGGCCAGAAGCAGAGAGGAAGAGAGATGTCAGACTTAGGAGGAGGGAGTAGAAAGGCAGGAAGGAGAGATGTTGGACTTGTGGGAGGGATAGAGAAAGAAATTAAGGAAATACTGGGTTACAAGGGTGGAGAAAGCAGCAAGGAGGGGAGACGCTAGAAATGGTGAATCCATGTGGGAGAGTTGTCAAAGAGATGCATGAGAGCAGAATAATGAGTAGAAAGGGTAGAAATGTAATGGGAAACAGCTAAAAGGGAATAAGAGGATGGGAAATATGAAAGCTAGATGATGAGAGGAGATAGAAAGTTGATTAGATAAAAAGTAAAAAGGAATAATAATGTTCCCTCTAAGCTACATTGCTGCACATCTTTTGGTAGCAGGCCATGTAGCTGCTCAACACTGCTGCACAGTGAAAGGACAAGAGAAAAATAACAGGAAATCCTGGTAAGAGTTAAGACAGGGGTGTCCAATGTCGGTCCTCGAGGGCCGCAGTCCAGTCGGGTTTTCAGGATTTCCCCAATGAATATGCATGAGATCTATGTGCATGCACTGCTTTCAATGCATATTCATTGGGGAAATCCTGAAAACCCGACTGGACTGCGGCCCTCGAGGACCGACATTGGACACCCCTGAGTTAAGAGAAAACAAGGAAAACAGAAACCAGAGACTGGGACCACAATTAGAAAAAAAGCAAAGGAGCAAAAAATAATTTTATTTTCTGTTTAAGATAAAAGTAGTGTGGTAACTGTGTTATATAAAAATAGAAAATGGAAATAAGGTGTTATTCTTATTGGACTAATTTTAATATCTTTTTGATTAACTTCACCTTTTTCAGGTCGGAACAGGATACCATAACAGCAGTAAATTGTCCTGACCTGAGGAAGGGAACTTTGGCCTTTGAAAGCTAATTGAAAAATATATTTAGTCCAATAAAATTGTATCATGTTTTCCATTTTTGTTTTAGTTGTATTTATAATGTAGTGATTGGATTATGTCAGTTTTTGGAATTTACATCTGCTATCTTTATATTTTGCAAAGTACATAGGACATGCATTACATTTTCACTTTCTCTAATGTTGTACTGTATGCAAAGTCTGGCTTCTTAGGGTTTAGTTTAATTTTTATTTCTATTTTAGTTTGTAGTTACTTATTCTATACTGGGTGAGGATCTGTGTTCTGCATGTGTGAAAGAGGCATGGCTTTCTTTAGCATTGGTGCTGGCATGGTATGTTATGCTTTTGAATGACTATTTGCAAGATTTTGTCTTATGTCACACAATGGCTGGTAGTAGAGTTTCTGTTGCTATCAATGATTTGACACCAGAGTGAAACAGTCTACTTAGGGGCAGGCCTATAATTAGACCAACTGTGGCAGAGACCTCAGATGGCCCATTTCAGGGAGTGGCATTGCAGTATAAATGGTCCCGAGGAAGGTGATGAAAGTGATATGGATTGCACCAAAAGACATATGAGAAGAGACTGGAAGACCTGAATTTGTATACCCTAGAGGTGAGGAGGGATGGAAGATATGATACAGATATTTATATTCTTGAAAGGTATTCAGAAGCAAATCTTTTCCAGAGAAGGGAAAATGGAAAAACTAGAGGGCACGAATTGAGGTTGCAGGGTGATTAAAAGACTTAGGAGTAATGTTAGGAAATTTTTTTCAAGGAGAAGGGTGGTTGATGTCTGGAATGCCCTTCTAAGGGCATTGGGGAGTGGTAATGAAAATGGTAGAGTCCTTGTTTCTCCAGGACAAAGGTGGACTTTGTTAATATAATGTTATTGTTCTAATAAAGTGCCTGCATCTTGTACCTCAACTCTGCAGTCTCCCTTTTGTTTTCAGTGATGATAATGGTCACAGAATAAAAAAATGTATGGGATGAACACAGAAAATCTCTAGTTAGAAAATGGTATAAAATGAAGATGATGGCTCATGGAGAGGGGGGGGGGGAGGGACAGGTAGATGGTCAGAAAAAAGGACAGGGAGATGCCAGACCATGAGGGAGAGAGGGCCAGAAGATGCTGGGTTACAAAAAAATGGAGGGAGGGGATATACTGGAAATTGTGGAATCATGAGGGGGTGGCAAAGACATGAATGCGTGGAGAATAGTAAGTACAGAGGTATAGATGAAAGATAAAGGGAATAGGAGGCTGGGGAAGGCATGAGATGGGAAATGGGAGAGCTAGAGCATGAGAAAGGGAGATGGAAAGTTGGTAAGTAGCTTAAAAGTAAAATGAGGAGCAAGGGTAAAATTTGAGTGTTCGGAGAGGCAGAAAAGTAAAATAGGTCAGGAAGAGCTAAAAAAAATGTCATCTTTTTATGATAATGACGGGAATAGCTATCCAATTGATTACACACAATTGGAAAAGGTATGACAGACTAAATTATACGTTTTGGTGGACAAATGTTTGTACCACATATAAATATGAGAAAATGAATGCAGAGTGTTTGGGGTTTAGCAGTACATTTAATAAAGTGTGGAGCCCATTGACTATATTTGTAACATCATAATAATTGTAATGTATTTATCTATTTATTTTTTTTGTGGTTGATGGACTTCCTTACACATCCAGGGGAGGGTGGGGGGTGGGAAAGGTATTTTGATTATTAAAATTACTTGATTATAATATTATAATTACATAATTTGACTTCTTGTATTAAATCTGGGAAGAGGGGGGAAAAATGATTGTTATAAGTATAAATTGTATGTTTAATAATGAGTTTTATGAAATATTTATGTTCAGATAATTGTATTGCATTGTCTAAGTTTTGAAAATCAATAAAGATTTATAAAAAACCCAAAAACAAAGACAGGAGTAGTGAGGGAATGAAACATGACAGGAGAAAGACATATGGACAGCAACCACTGGAATCCTCCTTCTGTATAGGTCAAATTGTCCACAGAATCTCCTATAAAATAGCTATATTAACATTCAAAATATTAACAACTAAAGCCCCATCTTTCCTAGAAAGGTATATTATTCCATATATTCCTACTAGAAGTTTAAGATCAGAGGACAAAAACCTTCTAGTAATTCCATTGCTTAGTATAATAAATACAAGACAAGATACGATCTTTGCGGTTAGAGCACCCAGAATATGGAACTCTTTACCATCATTTATTAAGGAAGAAAAATCACTAAGTAAATTTAAAGGACTGTTAAAATGTTGGTTGTATAAAAATGCCTTTGAGACCTAATCGTCGGATTTTCTTTTGACCCTATTCACTGTAGAAACTCGTGTTTTCTCTGTCTTAGGTTCTGAGAAATTTTTTTTTTAAACCTCTTAATTTCCTTTTTAATTTTTATTATACTTTTAAAATTTGGTGCCCGATCTTATCTCTTGCTTGTGGCGTATGGCCCCAACTCGGGGGAATCTGCGTTTCTTCAATGTTTGCTTCAGCTTTGCTCTCGTTTTTCTGGGGATCTGCTTCTCATTTTGGGTGATTTTAATTTGGTACTGCATCCGGACTTGGATAAATCTGGAACCTCTGTTGCCTCTTTGGGGACTAAGGGTCGCCTTCTTTCTGACTTTTGTGATACTCTTTCAGTGGTAGACCCTTGGCGTCTTCTGCATCCTGAAGTTCGTGCATCTTTCTCGGGCCCATGGGACCTGGTCCCATATTGACCATATCTTTTTGTCTTCCACGTTGCTCCCCTTTGTCCACTCAGCAGAGATTGGTCCTCTGAATATTTTGGACCATACTCCGATTTGGGTGGATGTTTCGTTGGATTCCGACTATCTTAGGACCCCGTCATGGCGATTTCCTGCTTATCTTGCTAAGGACAAGGAATTTCAAACCTTTTTGCGGGCCCAATGGGAGGAATACTCTACCCACAATGCTACCCACCTGGATGATCCTATTTTGTTTTGGGAGGCTGGTAAGACGGTGATTCGGGGACATATTTCTTTTTTGAGCGCTCGTAACAAGCGAATCAATAAAGGCATCATTACTCTGGAAAGGGCTTTCCGAGTGGCTAAACGGTCTTTTCACTTGCATCCCTCACGGGAGACCCGAGAATGCTACCTGTCTACTCAGGAGGCTTTAAATTTGTTACTTCATTCTCGCTCCCAGCGATGGTCGGCTTTCCACAAACACCAATTTCACCATTTTGGCAACAAACCAGGGCATCTCTTGACCCATATAGTTAACGCTGAGACTAATAGGAAACCGATTTTGTCTCTACGGACCCCAAATGGAGGGGTGGTGTCCAAAACGGCTGATATCTCAGGAGCGCTTTTTGATTTTTTTCACCGGTTATATGCTGCTCCTGATGACATTTCCCCTGAACAATTGACGGACTATCTTCAGTCTTCTGGTCTCCCTCGCCTGTCGACCAAAGTAGTGTCTTCTCTTAATAGCCCCTTTAGGGCGGCTGAATTAGAATCTGCTATTAAAGCTCTTCATTCTGATAGAGCCCCTGGCCCGGATGGCTTTTCGGGTGACTTTTACCGACTTCTTTCTCCTCATCTTTGTGGCCCTTTGCTGGCTTACTTTAATGCTGCTATTGCCCGGGGCTCTTTCCCACGTTACGCCAATGAGGCCCTTATCTCTTTATTGTTGAAGCCTGGCAAGGAGGCTGACTCCCCGGGATCTTATCGTCCCATCTCCTTGATCAATGTGGACCTCAAGTTTTTTGCCCGTATGTTAGCTGATCGTCTTGCTCCTCATCTTCCTGAGCTTATCCATGAGGATCAAGTTGGGTTTATCAATCGGTCTGTAATGTCCTTAAGGTTCTCTTTGCGCTTGCCCATTGTCATTCCCATCAGATTCCGGCTTTGTCAGTCTAGATGCTTCTAAGACATTTGATAGCATCCATTGGTCTTTCCTGTTTCGTACCCTAGAACATGTTGGGTTGGGTTTTTTTTTTAACCTTGATGCTATACGCTCTCTCTACTCTAATTTGCGGGCTTCGCTTCTCGTCAATGGGACTCGCACGGATTCTTTCTCCATTCTTCGTGGTACCCAGCATGAAGAATGCCTCCTTTCCCCCTTGCTGTTTCTTCTTTCCTTAGAACCTTTGCTGTGTACTCTTCCGGGATTTGCAGAGGTGAGGGGCCTATGCGTGGATGGGATTGAGTTAAAGATGTTGGCATTTGCAGATGATATGTTTTTGATTCTCACTAGGCCTGAAGATTCTCTACCGACAGCGTTGGATCTCATTTCTGAGTTTGGCTTCTATTCTGGTCTGTCTCTTAATCTGGACAAGTCTCTGGCCTTACCTTTCCCGCCCGAGCTGCGTTCCCGGTGGCGGGGTGTCTTTCCTCTTCGTTGGGCGGACTCAGCCTTGAAATACTTGGGGGTCCTTATCCCTCAGGACTTGTCCACTCTGTATCGCTTGAACATAGAACCGTTGTTTCAGGCCCTTCAGAATAAATTAAAGCTCTGGGGTACTCTCCCCTTCTCGCTCTTGGGTCGGGTGCATTTTTACAACATGCTTATTGTCTCTTGTTGGCTCTATGTCTCTCAGGTCCTTCCTCTTTATTTGTCTTCTCGAGATGAGAGACGCTTGATACGCTTGGTTCAGCGATTTCTTTGGTCTGGAAAGCGGCCTCGTCTACCTTATAAGAGGGCCGCGATTCCGTGGTACAGGGGTGGCTTGGGCTTATTAAATCTTCGCTATTTGACGGTTGGTTGTGGCATGCGTCACATTAATGACCTTTTTAGGGGTACTTCAGTGTTCACTAACACTTCCTTGGAACTCTTCAGTTTTCGCTCTACTCACTTTGGTGCATTCTTTCACTCTATCCCTACTCCTATGCCTGAACCTTTCTCTGTGAAAGTGCTCCACTGTTCCTTGCGGAAGGTTTGGCGCTGGGTCTGTAAATTCCATGCTCTTTCTGCTTCTGTAACTCCCTTCTTGCCTATCCGCTTTAATAGCTCCTTCCTACCTGGGTGTGATGGGCTGAGTTTTGCTCGGTGGGAACCGAAGGAAATTCACTATGTCTTCCAATTGGTAGATGATAGAGGTACAATTAAGCCTTTTCTGCAGTTGCAAGAGGAGTTTGATCTCCCACCCACTGATTATTTAGCTTATATGCAAATCCACCATTACATTTCTTCATTACCCTCAGGTTCTTTGACTGCCTCTTATCATGAGCTGTTATCTACGTCCTTCACTCTGGGCTCCCAACTTCCAGGCCCCCTCAAATTCCATCATCGCCATTTGAAAGATGAGTCCCCCTTGTTTGACCATTCCGCATTACGGGAAGCTTGGGCTCGTGACCTGGCAGTAGATCTGCCGGATGATGTGCTTCTGCAAGCTATACGCAGATTACCTGCCTTTCGGAAATATACCACTTTCTGGGAACAACATTATAAGTTGGTTTTCCGTTTGTACATTTCCCCCAAGAGGGCTTATTTATCCCGCCTGCGAGAATCAGCTGCCTGTCTTCGTTGTCAGGCTCCCGAGGCGGGCTTAGGACACATGTTTTGGACTTGCCCTAATGTTCAAACTTTTTGGAATGCTGTTTTTGTCTTTGTGGAGCGCATTTGGAAAATTACCATCCGCCGCTCCCCTTTGCTATTGTTTGGCACTGTTCCTCATTATTTCCCACGTGTGAGGGGAGCTGCCACCTTTCTTAGATGGACTGTTCTAGTGGCCCTGAAATGTCTTTTGCTGATTTGGCTTGATGATGCAGCTCTGGATTACTCTCTTTGGAGATGCCGGATGATTTCCCTCTTGATGTGGGAACGAAGAGATGTGACTGACCTTTCTTCTCTTCCAAGCCGCATCTTTCAGCGTACCTGGGAACCATTTTGGACAACTATGACCCCACTGGCTCGCAGCCGCTTTTTGAATTGTTGAATTTTTGTATTTTGCTTCCATTTGTTACCCCTGGTTAACCTGACCATTGATTGATTTCTCTGCTTGTGTATTGCTTGGAAGGAGGACCCTTGGGGGGGGGGTTAATTTATTTTGGGTAGGGTTGTGCTGGGCCGGGCGGGTTTTTTTTGGAGGTTGTGTTACTGTTATTTAAACTACTGAGCTTGCTTGTCCTTGGTTTATCTCCTGTTTGTTGCTTTTGTTGAGCTCAATAAAATATATTTGACTATACTTTTAAAATTTGTATCCTCCCTTTGTACTTACCTTTCATGTTTTCTTTCCTATGCTTATTGTAGTTCTCCCTACTTTCCTTATGTATCAGTCCATAATGTTTGTGTGTTTATTGTAGTTAATAACTAAGACCCTGTTTTTAATTGTAAATCACTTTGAATTCATGATATTGCGATACATCAAAATTTTAATAAAACTTGAAAACTTGAACATAAGTATGGCAAATTTTAATCCGTTGTGACTGTATATTATGTATGCCAACCTAAATCTTCTGTATAAATCCAGTTAACATGAACACGCTGTATCATAAGTTAGCAAACTGTAATCCATCATGATTGTATATAATGTTTGTTAACCTGTTTATTGGGGAGAATGAGATAGAAAATGAAATAAATAAAGGGAATTATCAAAAGACATGGAAAACAGAAGAAGCAAAATGGAACCTATATGATGGAAAAATAAAATGTCCAGACAACAAAGGTAGAAAAAAGCGTTTCATTTTAAATGTATTATCTGGATATGCTAGGTCTGGGATATGTGCATCACAGATATTTGTATTGCATTCAGTGGCTTTCTAAACAATTGATTGGGGGGGAGGGGGTAAGGGGTGAGGGTAGGCAGTGGGCATGAACCTAAAATGGGTGGGCACTAAATTTTCTTCCCACCATACCCCATGCTGCTTGCCCAAATGCAAAAAATAAATACCTAAATTGGTGGGCTTCCCAAAGCCCTGCCAGCTGAAGACCTCTTCCTCTAGTCCGGTGGCCAGAACTCTTTAAGCTCTACAGCTGGTGGAAGCTCAGGGACACTGCCGCTAGCTAGATCTTGAAGATTTCTGCCTGCCAGATTGGAAGAGGTGGTCTTCAAATGGAAGGGTTTTAGAATCCCCACCAGCCAGCAAGGGAGGTGGCTAATTTTGGTGGACCTGGGCCTAGGACCCCTGTATGTTCAATTCAGAAAGAAATGCATATCTGTTTTTATTTCTCCACTGTTGTAGAACTTGCTGAGTTAAATTTCTTGGGGTTCCCAGTTTAATTTCTATTTGTGATCTGTATTTGGTAAAGGTCTGTCTGTCTTGTGTGCAAAGAAGTCATTTAAAGTTGTTTTATGTGTGGTAGTAATGGGAGGTGGGGTTATCGGGGGGGGGAGGGGGGAGAGTGCAAATAGGAGAGGAGATCAGAGGCTCCCTCAATTTCTGCCCTGAACCCCAACATGTTTAAAATTGGCCCTGTCCTTCAATTGGGCTTTTTCCCTCTTCATTCTACAGAACCTGCTCTTATGAAAGTTTCCAATGACCTGCTCCTGGCCAGATCCAAAGGCCTCTACTCCATCCTCATCCTTCTTGATCTATCCACAGCTTTTGACATGGTAAATCACCACCTACTCATCGATATGCTGTCCTTGCTTGGATTTCAGGGCTCTGTTATCTCATGGTATTCTTCCTATCTTTCCCATCACACCTTTAGCGTTGGCTGTGGTGAATCCTCCTCCACTACCATCCCATTATTGGTTGGTGTTACTCAGTGCTCTGTCCTGGGACCACTTCTTGTTTTCCATCTATACTTCTTCCCTTGGTGCTCTAATCTCCTCCCATGACTTTCAGTATCAACTCTATGCTGAAGACTCATGGATCTATCTATCTACACCTGAAATCTTGACAGGGTCTCAATCTGCTTTTGTGACATTGCTACGTGGATGTCTTGCCACCATTAAATATGGCCAAGACATAGCTCTTTATCTTTCTACCTAAACCCGTCTCTCCTCCTGTTCTCTATTCCTGTGAAAAATTCCCTCATCCTCCATCTCGTACGCTAAACCCGTCTCTCCTCCTGTTCTCTATTCCTGTGAAAAATTCCCTCATCCTCCATCTTGTACGCTCTCACTCTTGGGGTAATTTTTGACTCATCTCTCTCCTCTTCACATATCCAACAGATTGCCAAAACCTGTCATTTCTTTCTCTACAATATTAATAAAATCAGAACCTTCCTTTCTGAGTGCACTGCTAAGACCCTCATTGATACCCTCAATACCTCTGTCCTAGTCTACAGCAACCTACTTCTTATTAGCCTTCTGCTAAATCATCCCTCTCCCCTTCAATCTGTTCAGAACTCTGCTGTATGCCTTATATTCCATCAGTGTCACTATGCCCACATTACCCCTCTCCTCAAGTCATTTCATTGGCTCCATATCCATTTCTGCATATAGTTCAGACTCCTCTGACTGACCTACAAGTGTATTTCCTCTGCAGCTCCTCAGTATCTCTCCTCTCTCCCCACACTCCCTTCTGGGCACTCTGCTCATTGGATAAGGCTCTTTTATCTGTACCCTTCTCTACAACCAACTCCAAATTCTGTCTCTTCTACCTTGCTGCATTGTATGCTTGGAACTAACTGCCTGACTTGATGCCTCAGGCTCCATCTCCGACAGTATTCAAATCCAGACTCAAAGCCCACTTCTTTCAAGATGTTTTCAATTTCAAACCTCAACCCATCTTCTAAGCACCAGAATCTGTTCCCCAACTGAGCAGAGTGTATTGATGCACCTTCTTTGTCCAGTTTGTCTGTCTTGAATAGATTGTAAGCTCTTTGAGCAGGGACTTTCTCTTCTGTGTTTTGATGTACAGCACTGCATGTGTCTTATAGCACTATTGGAATGATTAGTAGTAGTATTTATGATGGGAAAACTTCAAAGTACAGATAATGTCTGGCATTGTCTTTGAGGATTTTGCTTCTAATAAAGGCTCGTGCCATTGTGTTCTGGATTTGTTCAAACTTTGTGTTATAGACTTCTTTGGGTGTCCTCTTTGTTGGAACTGTTTGGCCTTAATAGTGGCTTGTGAATTATTTTATTTGCTTATTTAATTTATTGGGATTTATTAACCATTATATGTCGTAAACAGTACCAGTTAGTTATTGAGGCAATGTTTTTATCAATTTATTATTTCTAAGTGAGGCAATATACTCAATTCATTTCAAAATTTCTCCACTTTGCACATAAACTTAACAAGACATTTAAAGTTTATAGAAATAATATTCAGTTGTCCCTCAGATATCTTATTTTACTCAATTTAAACTACTGTTTCAAAACATAGTTCAAGGAAATTCATTTATAGGCAGAAAGAGACCTCAGTGGCTACATCTGAACCAACATATTTCATTCTAGTCCACTGCCATCTTTAAAAACTTGTTGAAGCTGACGGCGGGTCTATGTTTGAATGGTGAGTGGTTTTTTTTACTGGGTTTTGATAAGTGATACTAAATAGAATAGTGTTTAGCTTTTAAATATCGGTCTGTCTGCCTTTCTTCTTTTTTTCTTTTGCTGATGCTCTACAGGAATTGCTCCTTGAAGCAGCAGGCCAAGAAACATGAATTTCATGTCGGGGCACCGAGCAGTTTAAAAGTCAATATAAGTGCTTGTCTTAAAAAAACATTATTTATTAAAAACTAAAATTAATTGATTTGGTAGGAGGTGGCGATAATGACCAATGAGGAGGCTAGCTACATATGCTCCGAACTAGAATGAAATATGTTGGTTCGGTTGTAGCCACAGGTCTCTTTCTCCCTATAAATGAATTTCCTTACACTATGGGCTCCTTTTATTAAGTCGCATTAGCGTCTTCAGCGCACGTGACTTTTCATCACACACTAACCCCTGCGCTAGCCAAAAAACTACTACCTGCTCAAGAGGAGGCAGTAGCGGCTAGCGCGGCCAGTGATTTAGCATGTGGTATTATGCGCGTTAAACCGCTACCGCACCTTCGAAAAATGAGCCCTATGTTTTGAAACAGTAGTTTAAATTTAGTAAAAGAAGATATCTGAGGGATAATTAAATATTATTTCTATACACTTTAAATGTCTTGTTAAGTTTATATGCAAAGTGGAGAAATTTTGAAATTAATTGAGTAAACAGTACCAGTAGCATGTTTATTTAAAGCAATATGTCTAGATAAGAAATCTTGGGTGTATTGTATTTAAGAACATAAGAATAGCCTTACTGGTTCAGACTAGTGCTGCCCGATTCATGATTCAAATCGATTCATTGATTCATTTCGGGTGAATCGATTTGAATTGATTCACCCCCCCCCCAAAAAAAAAAATCGGCCTCCCGATTCACTCGCCCCCTAAAGCAAGATCGGCAGCGCTGCCGCTTCTGCTTTGGAGGGTGAGGGGGGAGGGTCAGTCAGGAAGTGCTGCAGTGTCTGGCTTCTCCCCTGACCTCCTGTGCCTCCCTTTACCTGATTGCAGCAGAGAGCTGCCTGCAGAAAGGATCGCGGGTACTTTAGCGATCCTTACAGGTTGCCATAGGCCTCCGGAGCTGTTATCCTTCTACCTTGGTCCCGCCCCTCCTCTGACATCAGAGGCAGGATCGTGGCAGAGGGACGACAGTTCCGGAGGCCTATGGCAACCTGCAAGGATCACTAAAGTACCCGCGATCCTTTCTGCAGGCTGCTCTCTGCTGCAATCAGGTAAAAGGAGGCCAGAGGGGAACACACAGGCCTTCTGGGGGGGGAGGGGAAGGGAGGTACAGTCATCCGGGGGGGGACAGGCTTTCAGGGGGGGTGCAGGCCTTCAGGGATGGGGTATAGGCCTTCAGGGGGGAGGTACAGTCCTTCAGGGGGACAGGCCTTCGGGGGGAGTAGGCCTTCAAGGGGGGGACAGACCATCGGGGGGGAGGTACAGTCTTTCAGGGGTGATAGACCTTCGGGGTGGGGGGACAGGCCTAGTCCTTCGGGGGTGACAGACCTTCAGGAGAGGGGTTCCTGGTATAGAAGTACACAGAGGGAGGGAGGGATGGAAGGGGGGGAGGGTTTCAAAGATACGTGCATATGCTGGACTTTGAGGGGAAGAAATAATGGGTCTAAAAACAGAGGAGTGGGAGAGAGATGGCAAGCAAGTTATCAGAAGACAACCAGAGCCTGGGACCAACAGATTTGAATATTGACCAGACCACAAAAGGTAGAAAAAATAATTTTATTATCTGTTTTGTGATTACAATATGTCAGATTTGAAAAGTGTATCCTGCCAGAGCAATTTTGTTAGACCGCAAACGTGAGCTAGGATTAACAGAGAGAGGAAAAGTCTTTTTTGTTTGTTTATTTTGTTTACACCATAAAGCCAGTGTGGTTAGGAGAAGGCAAAGTGGGTGAAGAGGCTATAAAATAAACCCACCAGGATGTTTTATAAAAACACCCAATTGGGCAGGAAAATCGAATCGAATTGAAAAATTGATTCAATAGGCTGAATCGAATCAAATTTTTTTTTCCTGAATCGGGCAGCACTAGTTCAGACCAATGATCTATCTAGCCCAGTATTCCATCTTCATGGAGGCTAGTCCAAGTTACAAGTACCTGGCAAAATCCCAAATAGTAGCAGCATTTTAAACATTATGATATTAATTTTGCTACTCTGTGGATGGTGAACAAGTACCCGGGAAACCTTTTCAACCTGACTTTTAAAATGGAAATTGTGTGAGAGAATATATGCAACTGGGGCAAGCAACTACTAAAAGTCTGAAAGACATTGCTGATTGATTGTCAGGAGTTTTATTTCTGGCCCTTGACCTATTGCCTGACAAGGAGTGCGCAGATCACTATTCGCTGATCAAAACCAGCAACCTGTGGGCTGAAATACATTTTGCCAGAGCTTTACCTTATATTCTAAACATGATTGTGTATGGGGCTTTCGACAATGTGAAAGAAATTAATCATAGAAAGAATGTTCTTTTTGACCATTCATGAACACCATACAAATCTTCCGTATTTTAAAGAAGGACCCCAATATTGCTAACTGATGCACAAATATCAAGGAAGTCTGTGGGATTGGTGGTTAATACACACCCACACAACCTACCTGGAGAACACTGATTAGCCCTCTATGTCAGTGTTTCTCAACCTTTTCAAGCCAAATACCCCCATTCATGTCAAACTCTGGCCTGCGGGATACTGAAATTTGGCCCGCCAGACAGTTTCAAATTTCCCCTAAAGCTGGCCCGCCGGTACAAGCGCCGCATCATTTGTAGGTTCACGCTGCATCATCTGTAGGTTCACACGGCCTGCAGAGGATCGCTGGTCGGCAGTAATGATCCTAGCAGGTTGCCGTAGCCTCAGCTGCATGTTCCCTGCTGTGCAGTCCCACCCCTCCTCTGACGTACAGGACCGCGGGCAAGAACATGCAGCTGAGGTTACGACGGCCTGCTAGGATCGCTACTGTAGACCAGCGATCCTCTGCAGGCCGCGTGAACCTACAGATGATGTGGCGTGAACTTACAGATGATGCGGCGTGAACCTGCAGTCAGGTCCCAAGCAGACCTGCAGCTGAGGAAAGGTATTTTGGGGCTTTCCTAAAGGGAAGGAGAGAGATCAAGGAGGCCCACAAAGAGAAAATTGGTGTCTCAGATTCTATTTGTAACTTGCTGTAATTCTGCTCTGGAAGTGAGAATTATATAGACACAGAAATATCTTCCACTGCCCTGCTGATCCCCAGTGCTGGGAAACTCTCATATACACACACTGCTACACGGGGCAAGCAGAAGAAGAAATGAGCCCAGTGCTGCTCAATCCATCCCTCGGACTCCAGACAAGAAAGGGAAGAAAAAAGGAGACCCTGGCAATAATTTTATTTTCTGTTTTGTGATTACAATATGTCAGATTTGAAATGTGTATCCCGCCAGAGCTGGTGTTAGACAGCAAACATGAACTAGGACCTAAAAGAGAGAGGAAAAGTATTTTTTTATTTATTTTGTTTACATCACAGAGCTGGTGTGGGGTTGGAGAGGTTGTAACTCTATACTTCTACTAAGACTAAGGGGTCCTTTTATTAAGGTGCGCATTTAGTGTGCGTTAAATCGGTTAGCATACCTTATGAAAAGGACCCCTAAGTATCTTTAAAAAAAATTCAGCCCACGACTTAGCCTTTTTTTCAGATTTTGGCCCCTTATGTGATTGAGTTTAACACCCCTGCCCTAAGCCTAACAAATACCAACCGAGTACCCCCACCCAAACTCTGCTCCAACCCCACCCAAACTCCGCCCCAGACCTGTCCAAACTCTGCCTCTGACTCCACCACATAATAATACTACTAATTGTAATGCAATTTTTTCCATCCATTTTTCATATACACACAATATAATCTTATTAATTCATAATGGTAAACCACAAAATTAAAAAAACACAAAGCACACTGTATGCAGAGAAAATGTTAATTATCATTTATATTTGGATTTTTTTCATAGATGTCAAGGCAGACTTTAAAATATGCAATGCCACCTCAGTAACAACTATAGACAGAGATATAAATTCTCATAACTGAAACATTTTGATCACTAAATTGAAAATAAAATCATTTTTCCTACCTTTGTTGTCTGGTGATTTCATGAGTTTCTGGTTGCACTTCCTTCTGACTGTGCATCCTTTCTTTCTTTCTCTCTCTCTTTCTTTTTTTCCCCATGTGCACCATCTATCTCACTCACACACTTGGGCCCAACAATTCTCCCTTTCTATTCCTTCCCTCTTTCCTATGTCCCCCTCACTGTCTTCCAGCCTTTGTCCTACCCCCTTCCTCCCTCCCTCCCTTGAAGTCGCGCTGAAACTTGCCTTCCCCCAAGCCGACCGGCCGCCGATTCTTCCCCCGGTCTGCCGCCACCCCCCGCTTCATTTAATTACCTCCTGCTGATGCCGCAACTCTGGGAAGGGCCAGGTGCATGCAGCAATTGCACACCACTGGCCCACAAGCCTTCCTCACAACGTCAATTCTGATATCGGAGAGAAGGTCCGGGCCAGCCTAGCAGCAATCACTGCATGTGCCTGGCCCTTCCCTTCCTGGAGTTGCAGCAGCAGTGGGGGGTAATTAAATGGATGGCGAGTGTGCAGGTGGTGAGCGTGCGGGCGGACAGTCATTCCTAAGGAAGTCCCTGATTGGCTCAGGCGCCTCAGGCCCCTCCGAAGGGAAGAGCCCGAGGTTTCTGAGCCAATCAGGGGCTTATGCTCCTCCCCATGCATCATATGATGCACCTGAATAGGGCCTAAGGTCCGCATTGCATTGGAGGAGGCTGGAGGAGCAGGAGGGACTGAGCACCCCTCCTGCTCCCAACTTAAAGGAAGGGGGAGGGTGGTGTCTGCTGTCCAGTGGCAGGAGGGAGTGGGCATCCCTTTTGCCATATTTTTAAGTGCGGGTGATCGGTGGGTGGGCAGGGTGTTCGGCCAGCCTCGGGCAGGTGGGGAGGAAGGGGCCAATGGCACCGAGGGCAGGAGGGAGTGGCCGTCCCTCCTGCCATATTTTTAAGCATGGGTGTTCGGTGGGGGAATGTTTGGCTGCCCGCCCATGGGCAGGGTAGGAGGGGGCCGATGGCAGGAGGGATGGGGCATCCCTCCTGCCATAAGTTCGGCAGGCGGATGACAGAAGCCCTGACAGCAGTGACAGGAGGCTGCTTCTCCTGTCACTACTGATATTACAGAGTAAAGCCTTAAAACATCACCCCGTGTTTCAAATTGTTTATAACAAAATAGGGGGGTTATTCAGATGGCCAAACAGATTTCAAAGGTCATAATAACAAATAGACTGTTGTCATCAATTTGTAACATTCACTTTTTTGTGCATATCTCTATTTATGTTCTTCTTGTTCCCTCTCTGAGCAATTAATTTAGTGGTGAACATATCATAACTATACAGACCTCAGTCTTAAGAACCTCTTATGATGTATATATCATTTCAAGTTCCTGTCTTGTATATTTTTGCAATCATTTATGTCCACCACCTCCTACAAATCCTTATTAAGTCTTTATTTGTAATGTTTTAATTTATTTTTTAAATTAATAATACCCATAAATATCTTTTTTTAAAAAAACATTATAAATCATGTGAACAGCAAATTCTAATTGTAATTGAAAGGCAACACTTATCTTAAAATTTGGTGGATCCTGCCACCATCAACGTTGATGCCACTACTGTCGGGGCTTTGCATCGACTCAATCGCTCACTGATCGATTGAGTTGGGGAGTTTGAAAGCAAATGATTTGCACCTCTGTGCAAATCATTTACATGCAAACAAAATAGTGAATCAATTGCTGTTTCAAAATCAGCCAGAGAATTGGCCAACAGAAATTGAATTGCTATCTTTAGTGAATCTGGGCCTTAGTTGCACGTTACATCTATATATATATAAAATCGGAGGTATGTATGTGTGTATGTATGTATGTGTGTGTGTGTGTGTGTATGTGCTGCGATCACGCAAAAACAGCTTGACCGATTTGAACGAAACTTGGTATGCAGATCCCTCACTACCTGGGGTGATATGTTCTGGGGGTCTCGCGGCCCATCTGCACACGTGGGCGGAGCTACAAACAGAACATCAGATTTCACCCATTCATGCCAATGGAAAAAATGTAAAAAGCTGCCATTCTCACAGTAATTCAAAAACGGCTTGACCGCTTTGAACGAAACTTGGTATGCCGATCCCTCACTACCTGGGGTGATATGTTCTGGGGATCTCGCGGCCCACCTGCACACGTGGGCGGAGCTACAAACATAAAATCAGATTTCACCCATTCATGTCAATGGAAAAAATGTAAAAAGCTGCCATTCTCACAGTAATTCCAACTATCTGGGGTGATATGTTCCGGGGGTCTCGCGGCCCACCTGCACACGTGGGCGGAGCTACAAACATAAAATCAGATTTCACCCATTCATGTCAATGGAAAAAATGTAAAAAGCTGCCATTCTCACAGTAATTCAAAACCGGATTGACCGATTTGAACGAAACTTGGTATGCAGATCCCTCACTACCTGGGGTGATATGTTCTGGGGGTCTCGCGGCCCACAACTCTATGTTGCTTGCTCAAGGGTGGGTTCACCCAATAATTTATATGTTCTTGCTCCTGGAGGTGAAACTAAAAATGTTGTTTATAATCAAGTTTTGCGTTAGTTGTATTGTATTCATTTTGTCAAATATTTCACATTATAATTTGAATATATGTGTGTGTGTGTATGTATGTATGTTCCAGCATAACTCTTCAATGCATGGACAGATTTCAACCAAACTTGACATACACATTACTTACTATCTGAGGACAAACACTGTGGGGGTGGGAAGGGGGGGATATGTAAAAATGATTGAAAATGACAGATTTTAGTATCTACCCCATAGTGTTTTCGGCAGTGGCGTACCTAGGGTATGTGGCACCCGGGGCCCATCATTTTTTGACACCCCCCCCCCCCCCTCATGTAAAATTTTTTTTTTTTTTTTTTTTTGCAATAACCATGAAATGGAATAAATGGTCAGAATAGAAACAGGCAGTGAAAATTTTCTTTTTTTTTTTTTCAAAGTATTTTTATTGAGAATGGCAAAAGGTCCAGACAAGCAACCATGGTCTGTACAGAAACTTATACATTATCAAAAAGAACACAGAATGAGAGTAACAGCAACAACAAGCATGAACAAGCCTCTCCCAAGAGAAAATTGCCAATGAGAGGCATAGCAATACACAACAAAAGGCCAAAACTTGGGGCAAGCAAACAAATCCCACCCCAGAACCCACAAGAATAATAAGCTGGACTAGACCCTCAGCCATATTTTATAATGAAAAAAACCCCCACAAGCAACAACACCCAGACCGCTCACCAGACACACCAATCCGCACAACAAGCACCCAAGAAACACCCAGCCACCACCCAGACAAAACTACCAGACACACCTACCCCACCAAGCCCAGACCCAACCCCCCCTCCCCAGAGAGTGCAAGCGCAAAGTGGACCGTGAAAAGGGCAGCTGCAGAAGTGGAAAGCCCCAGATAAGTAGGTTAGCTAAAGAAAGCCCACAGATAGAAGAAATCAGGATAACAGAAGTTCCAACAAATGCTCCCACAGAAAATTTTCTTTTATTGAACCTCATTTATGTAACCATTATTCCAAACATAACATAACATAAATTATGTCTGAATTGTCATGACATCAGAAGTACATATGGAGTAGTTGCAGGTGATGCTTGGGACAGTTCTGATTATGTTAGTTTGGTTTTATGTGTTTTTTTAATAGAAGGGTTTTTATTTCTTTTTTTAAGGTTTTGTAGTTTGTGGTCGAGGTCAATAGGTTGTAGAGTTGGGGGTCAAGTGTTGCAGCTCGAATGGCTAGGAGGTTGTCGAACAGTTTTTTTCTTTTGACGTTTTTGGTTGGAGGGTGTGTGAATGGTGCGTGAGTTCTCCTATGTCTGTTTGAAGTGGATTGAATTATTTAGCTGAAGAAATTAGTTACCCCCCCCCATTCCACACACATTAATTCTCTTCCATTTTTGTTCCCATTATAAAAAAACACTGATAAGTTCCCAGGAAAAAAATACATTAAAATAAGAAGTGAAAACAAAGGCCCCTACAGATGAGAACATAACATAAGAATAGCCTAACTGGGTCACACCAATGGTCCATCATGCCCAGTAGCCCATTCTCATGGTAGCCAATAGTGCTGCCCGATTCAGAGAAAAATATTTCATTCGATCCGATTCACCCTGTTGAATCGATTTTTCGATTAGATTCACTGTTAATGACACCGCTTTTTAAGTTTAAACAAAGTATAACAATAAATTTCACAACAACAATAAATTTCACAAAGTACTTTAAAAAAAAAAAATCACATTTTTCCATTAAAGCAGTTCTGGAGACATTTGCTTGAACAGTCTTTTTTCCCAGTCCATAAGCAAGCAATATGAAAAAGATTTCCTTAATTATCTACTCAAACATTTTTGCTATTTACTTTCATTGTACCTAGACTATTATTCAGTAGAAAAAATTTAGTTTGTTCAATCAAGCAGAACATTCACTCATAGAAGTCCAATGTCCACACAGGATTTGATTGAACAAACAAATTTTTTCTACTGAATAATAGTTTAGGTATACTGAATAGCAAAAATGTTAAAGCCACACAGAAAAGCAGTAAAAGTCAATAGGTTCTCCAAGTGGGAACAACTGAGTGCACCAATCCAGGGCAAGCAGACGCTTCCCCCATGTCTTAATAACAGACAATGGACTTTTCCTCCAGGAATTTGTCCAAACCTTTCTTAAAACCAGCTACGCTATCTACTTTTAACATAACTTCTGGCCACTTCATTTTTAAGCTTAGATCTTTCCTTCCAAACAGAGACCTTGCTAGATGTCAAATACAGCACAAGGTAACTTCACATGGACTTAACTGTGCAGGAAATGAATCTCCTCATACACCCACCATATAGTGCAAAAATGTGCAAAGGTCTGTTTTTTTCTTTCGATCACTACATAGCCTAATGCCACACAAGCAGCGCTGTTACAAACATATTCTGAAGGTCAATGCTAAGGTTGACAAAGTTTCCTTCCTTGGACCAGAAGGAGATACTGACAAACCACTGGAAGAGATTCTAAAACAACTACCCAGAAATAACACCCAAAGACCCACTCAGTGTGTGAACCAGTTGAGTGGAGTGGACTAACTGGGGGTGGAAATGGGCCCAGAGTTTGCTCAGCAGAATTTCCCAGACTACCTCTTCCTCTCAACACACTGACATGCTACCACCACCACCAACACTAGGAACACCTCACCGAGTATGCCAGCAATGCTTATAAACTTTATAAAACACATTATTATATTTTCTTATAAAGCATATATTTTAACTGAACTCAGCCTTGCCATTCACAAAAATAGAAAAGTTCCCATTTCAAGCTGTCTCATGTACACTTTTCAAATCTAACATATTGTAATCACAAAACAGAAAATAAAATTATTTTTTCTACCTTTTGTTCTCTGATCAATATTCAAATCTTGTTGGTCCCAGGCTCTTGTTGTCTTGCTTGCCAGGGTCTCCTTTCTCCGTGCTAACCATCCGTCTGCCATCTCTGTTCTCCCCTTCCGTTTCCCTTCCCTCTCCCGGAGATCTGGCATCTTTCCTTTTTTTTGTCTCCATCCACAGATTCACCTTTTCTCAACTCCCCACCACCCCAGGATCCACCATCTCTCCCTTTCTGTTCCCAACTATCCTCCTATCCAGTATCTCTATCCCCCCTCCACACCATCCCCTGTTTCCAAGTTCTCTCCCTTTCTGTTCCTTCCCTCCCTAAATCCCATTATGCACCATCTCTCTCCCACTCCTCTGTTTTTAGACCCATTATTTCTAACCCCCAAAGTCTGGCATATGCACGTATCTTTGAACCCCCCCTTCCCTCTCTCCCTCTGTGTACTTTTACACCAGGACCCCCCTCCCCCGAAGGTCTGTCCCCCCTCCGAAGGGCTACACCCCACCCCTGAAGACCTGCACCCCCCGAAGGACTTTACCTCCCACCCGAAGGTCTGTCCCCCTCTGAAGGCCTAAACCCCACCCCTGAAGGCCTGCACCCTCCCCGAAGGATTGTACCCCCCACCCGAAGGTCTGTCCCTCCCTGAAGGCCTGCACCCATCCCGAAGGCCTGCACCCACCCCGAATGCCTGCACCCACCCCGAAGGCCTGCACCCACCCCGAAGGCCTGCACCCCCGAAGGCCTGTCCCCCCCCCTTGAAGGCCTATCTCCCCTTAAAGGTCTGCCTGTCCCACCCCCTTGTAGGCCTGTCCCCCCTTAAAGGTCTGCCTGTCCCACCCCCTTGTAGGCCTGTCCCCCCCTTGAAGGCCTGACCCCCCCTTGAAGGCCTGCCTGCTTGTCCCCCCTTGAAGGCCTGTCCCCCCCTTGAAGGTTGGCACCCCCCCAAAGGCCTGCACCCCCTTGTAGGCCTGTCCCCCCCTTGAAGGCCTGCCTGCTTGTCCCCCCTTGAAGGCCTGTCCCCCCCCCTTGAAGGCCTGCACCCCCCCTTGAAGGTTGGCACCCCCCCAAAGGCCTGCACCCCCTTGAAGGCCTGCACCCCCTTGAAGGTCGGCACCCCCCCTGAAGGCATGCACCCCCCCTGAAGGCCTGTCCCCCCTTGAAGGCCTGTCCCCCCCCCTTGTAGGCCTGCACCCCCTTGTAGGCCTGTCCCCCCCCCCTTGTAGGCCTGTCCCCCCCTTGAAGGCCTGCCTGCCTGTCCCCCCCTTGAAGGCCTGCACCCCCTTGAAGGTCTGCACCCCCCCCCCCGAAGACCTGCACCCCCCCTTGAAGGCCTGCCTGCCTGCCTGTCACCCCCCTCCCCCTTGAAAGTCTGCCTGCCCGCCCGCCCGCCCCACCCTGAAGGCCTGATGCCCCGACCCACCCCGAAGGACCATTCGCCCCCCTGGCCTCCCCGCACTACCTATGAAGCAGCCGCAGCAGGATCGCGACGTCAGCTATATTTGCGCTACTTAGGAGCTGCTTCCTGCGTCGCGGTCCCGCCCCCTCCTCTGACGTCAGAGGAGGGACGGGACCGCGGCGCAGGAAGCAGCGCCCAAGCAGCTGAGGGATTGCTGACGTCGCGATCCTGCTGCGGGCTGCTTCATAGGTGTGCTGGAAGGTCAGTGGGGCGAGCGGTCCTTCGGGCGTGGGGGGGGACTGAGCGGCAAGGCCGGGAACACCCCCTCAGGGCTGGTACCCGGGGCGGCCCGCCCCCCCCGCACCCCCCTAGGTACGCCACTGCACCGAACCAAACTGATAGAAGGAGAATGAGCTTCTTCAGGGATCTGACCCAGTTCTAATACCTCTCCGTCTCCGTGCCGACCGACCCCCTCAAGGACCGACCCTTGGAAACATGTTTTCAGGCTTGGAATCCAGTTAAAAGGCAATAGACGCTCTGTCTATACCTGGGACCAAACTGAAAGAAATTTGTCCAGCCCTGGCAAGTTCAAACCCAACTCAAACCAAATTCTGCACTCCTGGGGAAGGGGGAGGTTTTGCTTCTGAGAAAGTGCTCCTTAGTACATCAGAATCTCTGTCTGCTTCTTGGCACCAGCACTGGAGAAATAATGAGACGCCCTACTTTCTTTCTGCATGTGAAGCCATCTGGGGGGGGGGTGTGTTTGTGAGTACCAGAAGGCACTGCGAGGAAGGAACGGGGTATATTAGTAGATCTGTGTGTGATGGAGGGCACTAGGGCCAGCAGGAGTGAGGTACATAGTTAGAGCTGTAGAGGGGGGGGGGGGGGGAGAAGGAGGGTGTCCCTATTGCAAGGGAGGAGTGAGGTTTTCCCTCGCCTTTTCTTCAGTCCTAAAGTTCACATTTTCTGGCTTTGGCTGCCTTCAGCAGTCATGCGACCGGGTAACAAAGCCCCCCTGACCCTGCACGCTGTCTGATTCGGCTGCTGTTGAACAGTTTGCGTGCCGGAACCCTTCTCAGGCTGAGTGGAATTTGGGTTATGAGCTGCAGGGAGTGGTTGTGAATTTCTCCGTGAGAACCTTGTGCATCCTCCTCCAGCTTGAGTTCCGATCCTCCCCGAGGCTGACGTATTTCCTGTTGCCTCAGCTTTCAACAGCAATCTGACCTGGAGGAGGGGAGAACAAGGCCTGGGAATGCATTTATCTGAGTTTGGGGTTTAGGTTTCTGCCACTTGGTGCTGAATGTAAGACGCGCGCACGAGGACGCGCACGCGTAGACGTCCGCACGTAGACGCCCGCACTAGACGTCCCCACGTAGACGTCCGCACTAGACGTCCCCACGTAGACGTCCGCACTAGACGTCCCCACGTAGACGTCCGCACTAGACGTCCCCACGTAGACGTCCGCACTAGACGTCTAGTGCGGGCGTCTAGTGCGGACGTCTACGTGGGGACGTCTAGTGCGGACGTCTATTGCGGACGTCTATTGCGGACGTCTAGTGGGGACGTCTATTGCGGACGTCTAGTGGGGACGTCTATTGCGGGCGTCTAGTGGGGACGTCTATTGCGGACGTCTAGTGGGGACGTCTAGTGCGGGCGTCTAGTGGGGACGTCTAGTGCGGACGTCTATTGCGGACGTCTATTGCGGACGTCTAGTGGGGACGTCTATTGCGGACGTCTAGTGGGGACGTCTATTGCGGACGTCTATTGCGGACGTCTAGTGGGGACGTCTATTGCGGGCGTCTAGTGGGGACGTCTATTGCGGACGTCTAGTGGGGACGTCTAGTGCGGGCGTCTAGTGGGGACGTCTAGTGCGGACGTCTATTGCGGACGTCTAGTGCGGGCGTCTAGTGGGGACGTCTATTGCGGACGTCTAGTGGGGACGTCTATTGCGGACGTCTACGTGGGGACGTCTAGTGCGGACTCAAGCTGGAGGAGGATGCACAAGGTTCTCACGGAGAAATTCACAACCACTCCCTGCAGCTCATAACCCAAATTCCACTCAGCCTGAGAAGGGTTCCGGCACGCAAACTGTTCAACAGCAGCCGAATCAGACAGCGTGCAGGGTCAGGGGGGCTTTGTTACCCGGTCGCATGACTGCTGAAGGCAGCCAAAGCCAGAAAATGTGAACTTTAGGACTGAAGAAAAGGCGAGGGAAAACCTCACTCCTCCCTTGCAATAGGGACACCCTCCTTCTCCCCCCCCCCCCTCTACAGCTCTAACTATGTACCTCACTCCTGCTGGCCCTAGTGCCCTCCATCACACACAGATCTACTAATATACCCCGTTCCTTCCTCGCAGTGCCTTCTGGTACTCACAAACACACACCCCCCCCCTCCAGATGGCTTCACATGCAGAAAGAAAGTAGGGCGTCTCATTATTTCTCCAGTGCTGGTGCCAAGAAGCAGACAGAGATTCTGATGTACTAAGGAGCACTTTCTCAGAAGCAAAACCTCCCCCTTCCCCAGGAGTGCAGAATTTGGTTTGAGTTGGGTTTGAACTTGCCAGGGCTGGACAAATTTCTTTCAGTTTGGTCCCAGGTATAGACAGAGCGTCTATTGCCTTTTAACTGGATTCCAAGCCTGAAAACATGTTTCCAAGGGTCGGTCCTTGAGGGGGTCGGTCGGCACGGAGACGGAGAGGTATTAGAACTGGGTCAGATCCCCGACCCACCCCGAAGGACCATTCGCCCCCCTGGCCTCCCCGCACTACCTATGAAGCAGCCGCAGCAGGATCGCGACGTCAGCTATATTTGCGCTACTTAGGAGCTGCTTCCTGCGTCGCGGTCCCGCCCCCTCCTCTGACGTCAGAGGAGGGACTGGACCGCGGCGCAGGAAGCAGCGCCCAAGCAGCTGAGGGATTGCTTACGTCGCGATCCTGCTGCGGGCTGCTTCATAGGTGTGCTGGAAGGTCAGTGGGGCGAGCGGTCCTTCGGGCGTGGGGGGGGACTGAGCGGCAAGGCCGGGAACACCCCCTCAGGGCTGGTACCCGGGGCGGCCCGCCCCCCCCTAGGTACGCCACTGGTTTTCGGGCTCACAGATGAATACTCAGCATAACTCTGAAACGCATGGAGAGATTTCAACCAAACTTGGTACACATATGACTTACTATCTGGGGAAAAATATTGTGCAGGTGGGACGGGGTAAAATACTGTGGGGGTGGGAAGGGGGTGATATGTTAAAATTATCAAAAGCGACAGATATTAATGTCCAACCCATAGTTTTCGGGCTCGCAGAGATGAATACCGACACTCCCGATGCCGTTTAAGTCTACGTTCAGCCCCATAGAGAGGGACATTCCTTTGGGACATGTGGAGGGTAGGGGGTTGGGACATGGGGGTGGGGCATATGGGACATGTGGGGGGGTAACGTGGGGGGTGGGACATGTGGGACATAGGGGGGTGGGACATGTAGGGGGTTGGACATTTTGGGATAAATAAATATCCGGGCAATGCCGGGTAATCAGCTAGTGTTTAATATTTTGTTTAAACCCCCCAAAACAAATACAATTCTATCTGTATTTTCCCCAATCCCAAGAATAAAAATATTGTAAAAAAATCAATAGATTTATACAATATTACATTTCTTTTGAAGAATGATTTATAATTGCTGTCCATAATCTCTATATTATCTTTATCTATTACGAAGCTGACCAAACCATGTCTTAATATCTCTGATGAAATTGATGATTATATTAATACTTTCATTACAAAGCAGCAGTATTTCCATTTTATAACCTACCAACGTGGCTACATTTATCACATGTTCCAGGCACAGCCTGGAACAAGTCTTCCTGAGTTTCTGTTATACATCATTTTGCCCCCACATCAGGCAATTGTGACATATTAAACAGTTTTCCTCCATCACTCCATATGGGCATTTCTTTATATTGTACTGATTTAAATGTAGTTTTGTTTTTTTTTTTTAATTTTAAAGATTATGTACATGTGGTGTTTTGGAAAGTCCTATGTCAGAGTCTGTTAATTTGTGTTTCATTTGTTCACCGGTATCTGTCAGACTCCAAGGTGATTCAATTGGATTGTCTGCCAGTGGGTAACCCTCTTTTTCTGCATCATGTTCTTTAAGAAAATAACTTATTCTATGAATTCTCTTGGGAGTTCTTTTTTCTGTTGGTCTGTCAAAGGTATCAAAACAATATAAACAAAAAGTACAACCCCACGTGTAAATGTAGAGAACAAAGAAAGTGGGAAAGAGACAGTATTCAAACCTCTGTTTAGACAATCAATTTATTAAAATATCAACAAATTTCAAAATTAAAATTACAAGTACACATAGATAACAGGCATTTGACAAGTCCTTTATACTGAAATATATACTGGACCTCAGTCCTTTGGATTGTAATGTACACTGGACCACAACACGGTCCGTGTTTCGGCCAAAAGGCCTTCTTCAGGAGTGTAAGGAAAAGCCTAAGAGAACAAAATAGCACAATGAAAATAAAACATACAATGAAAGAACCATAAAGATGCCATAAAAATGCAACCATGCAAAAAATATATATAAACAAAGGTTAGGCACTAAAACATTACTAAGGAGTATAATGAAAGAGACCATGAAAATTAGAACATAGAGGTGCCTTCAGAATGCAAACATGCAAAAAGTATAACAAGGGTTAAGCCTTAAAACATTACTAGGAGCTACAAATAACATTTTTGAACCTACAATGAAATAAAACATAGATGAATAAAAGAATGTGTGCATTTATAGAAACCTTAAAATAACAAAATCATATCAATAAATGTGAATATTGGTACAGCAAAAATCCACAATATCCATCAAGATCCACAATAAAACCATACATTGTAAATACAGCAGAAAAGATCTAAGGCAGTGTCTCTCAAACTTTCTCCAGCTGGGGCACACTAAAGGTAATGGCCACGGCTCGAGGCACCTGGATGTACATAGATGTCACCATGATGACATCATATGCATGCATGACATCATCACGTCGACATCCACGCATGCGCAGAGGCCCTCCAGACAGGCCCTGAAATGCCAGTAGGACATGCCAGCAGAAAAGTCTAACAGATATCAACTGAGTACCCCAACCACAGACCTCCCAAGCTCTTCTCCATATCCCATCCCCTTTACTAAT
The DNA here is from genome assembly GCF_902459505.1 of Geotrypetes seraphini. Classification (NCBI taxonomy): domain Eukaryota; kingdom Metazoa; phylum Chordata; class Amphibia; order Gymnophiona; family Dermophiidae; genus Geotrypetes; species Geotrypetes seraphini. The sequence continues at coordinate 248,667,496 of NC_047085.1, read as the reverse complement.
TGTAATGCAATTTTTCCATTCATTTTTAATGTATACATAGCATATATAAATTCTCAAAACTGACACATTTCTATCATTATATTAAAAATAAAATCATTTTCCTTACCTTTGTTGTCTGGTGACTTTATTTTTCTGTGTTTTTAACTAAGTTTCCAGTGCCTTCTTATCCATTGACTATTTTTCTCTCCTTCTTCACTTTCTGCCTTGCATCCATCTTTGGCATTAACTTAACATTCAATTTTTCCATTTTCTGCTTTCTTCTCAAAATCTACTTTTCCATGTCTTACCTTCCCTTCCTCTCTCTCCCCTTCCCTCACCGTTTCCATGGTCTGACATCTCTCTCCTTCCCTCCTTTCCCCCCAGTAGTCCAACATCTCTCTCCTTCCCAGTGGTCCGATGTCTCTCTCCTTCCTTCCCGTAATCCTTCCCTTTCCCTCCTCCCTTGTCCAGCAGTACTTCTCCTGTCTCTAGCGGCAGTACGGTGTGCTTTTAACTTGGTCACTGAACTGCTGCTAGGATTAATTTAGATGCGGTTTCATCTGAGAGCCTCGGGGCCTTTGCAAGGCCGGCCCGCCAAAACGGGCCGGCCTAGCAAAGGCCCCGAGGCTCCCAGATGAAACCGCTTCTAAATTAATCCTAGTGGCAGCTGTGTGACCAAATTAAAAGCACACCGATCTGCCACTGTTGGTCAGGAGGGGTGTGTGTGCAGAGAGAAACGCGAAGGCAGCAGGGGGGGCACGCAGAGAGAAACGCAAAGGCAGCAGGAATATAGTGCCTGTAGATATGCAGCGCCACTTTGGCCCTACTGGAGGTGCCTCACAATGAGAGGCAAGTCAGCTGGCCTGTGCTTCTCTTCCTCCTCAGTGTGCCGCAGCACACTTGGAATCTCAGGAGGCACACTAGTGTGCCACAGCACACAGTTTGTGATACACTGATCTAAGGTAAAAATAATAAAACCAAACCTACCCAGTAGATGGCGCCAGATTTCAAGAAAAAACGGAAACTGAACTAAAAGGTAAAAAGATAAATAAACATGCACTATGGTGCAAAAAGGACATCCAAGTGAAAGAAAAAAGTCCATAAAAACCAACAGACCGATGCAAAAATAAAAATGAAAAGTACAACAATTATGTGCCCAAAATAAAAGCCAAGGGAAAAGAAGGAAAAGCTCCACAAAAAATCTTAAAAACATATTTTGGACCAAAATTGTTGGGGGTCTATTTTATTTCTGCTTAATAGTTTCTGATTTGCTGGTTTGTTAGTAGTACTACCCATGTAGATAGGGTAAAGGATAGTAGTGAGTGATCAGACCAGGACCATGGAACTGGTTGCTATTAAGTCAATGGTATGACCTCTATCGTGAATTGGGCAAGATGGAATCAGTTGTAGGTGATTGTTCTAGAGGAATGACATGAAGTCCTGGACTACAGTGTTATCTTGGGATTCTAAGGATATGTTGATGTCTCCAAGGATGAGAGTTCTAGCAAATTGACATGTGATACTTGAAGTAATTTCCTGTAGCTTGCTGTATTGAGAACATACCCCTTATGTGCAGTATTAGTAGGATGCCAACAGTGCTGGGGAAGTTGTCAGTTTCATCCTGTAGAGAAAATTTCAGGTATTCAAAGTAGAGAGCTGCACGGGAACGGGGACGACGGGAATCCCGCGGGACCCGCGGGCATCCCGTGGGTTCCCCCTTTGGGTCACGGGGATCCCATGAGGATGCCCCCTAGGGTCACGGGGATCCCGTGAGGATGCCCCCTAGGGTCACAGAGATCCCGTGAGGACGCCTCTGAGGGTCGCGGGGTTCCTACGGGGCTGGATGTACTCAGCCGCGTGGCTCTTCTTCTCCCTACCTGCTCTGCTTGCAGCACAGAGCCGAATGGAAGGCTTCCCGACGTCAGCGCTGACGTCGGGAAGACTTCCGTTCGGCTCTGTGCTGCAGGCAGGGCAGGTAAGGAGAAGGAGAGTAGCCTCGTGGCTCGAGTGGCGTATCAAGGGAGGGGGGCGGTCCGCCCTGGGTGCAGCACAGCCGGCCAGGTCCCCTTACTTTTGTGGCGCTTCCCCGACCGACCGACTGACAACAGCCCTGGTCTGACAAACCTCCCTGCCCTGTAGCCGCGAATCTAAATTACCTTCTTACAGCAGCTGTAAAAAGGTAATTCAGATTCGAGGTTAAGGGCAGGGAGGTTTGTCGGACCGGGCCTGTTCTGTTGTCGGTTGGGTGGAGAAGCACCACGAAGGTAAGGGGGCAGGGAGAGAGAAAGGGAGGAAAGGTGGAGTGGAGAGGAAAAGACGCTTAAGGGAAATGGGTAAAACTGAGGGGGGAGAAGGATGCTGAAAGCACTGGGGAAGACAAAGGGGTGGAGAAGGATGCTGACAGGACAAAGGGAAGACGGGGGGAGGGGGAGAAGGACGCTGGAAGCACATGGGGAAGACAAAGGGGTGGAGAAGGACGCTGAAAGCACATGTGGAAGACAGAGGGGGGAGAAGGACGCTGACAGGACAAGGGGAAGACGGGGGGAGGGGGAGAAGGACGCTGAAAGCACATGGGGAAGACAAAGGGGTGGAGAAGGACGCTGAAAGCACATGGGGAAGACAAAGAGGTGGAGAAGGACGCTGAAAGGCCATGGGGAAGACAGAGGGGGAGAAGGACACTGAAAGCACATGTGGAAGACAGAGGGGGAGAAGGACGCTGACAGGACATGGGGAAAATGGGGGGGAGAAGGACGCTGAAAGGAAATGTGGAAGAGAGAGTGGAGAGAAGACGCTGGCAGGGAAGAAGACAGAGATGCCAGACTATGGGGGAAGCGGAGGAAAGAAGATGGGTGCCAGATCAATTTGGAAGGAGGGAGAAAGGGAGAGGCACAGTACCAGAGCTAATGGAAGACACAGAGGGAAGAGAGACAGTGGATGGAAGGAATTGAATAAGAACATGAGGAAAGCAGAAACCAGGCAACAAAGGTAGGAAAAGAATTCTATTTCTTTTTTTTTTTTTTGCTTCAGGATAAAGTAGTATATTAGTTGTGTTGATAAAAATTTATAAACAAAAGAGGCTCTGGTAGAAACCCGTTTACAAAGTATGTATTCTTCCCAATTAATATTTCCAAATTAATAGTCTTTTTGCTTATTTGTAAATGGGTTTCTACCAGAGCCTTTAATTCAGTAGCATAATTAAATGAAATAACTATTTCTGAAGTTTATAGGGACGGGCGGGGACGGAGGGGATTCCTCACGGGGACAGGTAGGGACGGAGGGGATTCCTCACGGGGACGGAGGGATTCCTCACGGGGACGGGTGGGGACGGGTGGGACTTTGGCGGAGATGGGTGGGGACGGGTGGGATTTCTGTCCCCGTGCAACTCTCTAATTCAAAGCCAGATAGGGGGGCTGTGTCTGATATGGATGTGTGAAAAAAAGTTTTGTGGATCAGTGCAATTCTGCCTCCTGTCTTGCAAGGTTTTATAGTGTGTAGGAGACTATAGCCTAGGGCAGGGATGGGCTAGCCTGGGCTGTTTGTCTCTTTGAGCCATGTGTAGGTGAAAAAGGCAAAGCCTACATCTTTGGAGGATATCAATTCATTGAGCAGTAAGAGTTTGTGACAGATCTAGCTTTGATGTATATGGAAGGGACTAGAGTGGAGGACCTTTTGTGCGTGTAGAGGTGAATGTTTGGGAGTTGAAGAAGGTTAGTGCGTTTGGTGAGGTTTGTGTGTTTGTGTTTCTTTTTGTTGGTGGGGTGGTTGCCACAGATGGTAGGTATTTGATAGGGAGGGTGACAAATGTAGTTGCTGGAATTATGGATAAGTGGTAGGTTATTTTTTGGTCGTTTGGGTTTCCTGTTTGCCTACCAATGAGTTGGAATGGAAAACAAAACGGATGGTTAACAAAACTACGAATGTTATAATGCTCCTATATCGGCTCCATGGTGCGCCCTCACCTGGAGTATTGCATTCAATTCTGGTCTCCTTATCTCAAGAAAGATATAGTGGCACTAGAAATGGTTCAAAGAAGAGTGACCAAGATGATAAAGGGAATGGAACTCTTCTCGTATGAGGAAAGACTAAAAAGGCTAGGGCTCTTCAGCTTGGAAAAGAGATGGCTGAGGGGAGATATGATTGAAATCCTGAGTGGAGTAGAACAGGTACAAATTGAGAAAGACATGGAGAAAGTCACTGCTTGCCCTTGATCGGTAGCATGGAATGTTGCTACTCTTTGGGTTTTGACCAGGTACTAGTGGCCTAGATTGGCCACTATGAGAACAGGCTACTGGGCTTGATGTTGGTCTGATCCAGTAAGGCTATTCTTATGTTCTAATGGGATAGAGTGGTGTGGGAGATACTCTTATAGGGTAAAAGGGGCTAAGTACTCTAAGGTGTAATAAGAAAAGCGATTTTCATTGTCACTTACCTGCTCAGTCAGGATTGAGATGTAGATTCTTCAGTAGTGGTGTAGCCCTCTGTTAGACAAGCATCTTTATGGAGTGCTACAGTTTTTAGTGGGGGGGGAGGAGAAGTTTAGCCAGAGCTCTCAGCTTGGTCCTTTTTGGTCCTAATGAAAGGTTGCATAATGGGCCTTTTGCATGGCCTTTCGTCGTGGTCCAACGGCGGGTGAGGCCATCCAGTCCATCAGCCTTTTAAAGAGCTGAAGAGTCATTGGCTGGAGTTGGGGGTGAAGCTAAAGTCCCAAAGCATCCACCGGTCATCAAGCCTGAGCCCCAAATGGACTCCAAGCTCTACTGGGCCTTTCGGGTACTCTTTCTTCCAGACCTACTTAAACATAAACATAACAAACATAAAAACTCACTTGTAAACCGCAAATACCATTAAGTTTCATGCGGCTCACAGAGATTAGAATACAAATGAATAAACAACCAGTATCTAATTTCCAGTTACTCAGGCTTCTTTTCTCGCATTCATGCACTGAGGACTCTCCCAGGCCCTCAGTTGTCTTTTCCTGGACTCACATCCTGGGGATTCTCCCTGAGGACTCATTTCATTTACTTACTCTTTATATGCCCTGAGGACTCCCTTGGTCTCTCAGCTACTCTCCATGAGAGCACACCTAGTCACTTACTCTCCTGGTCTGTCACACATACACCAGGCCCTCTGCCGGTCATAAAGCTGAGCTCCCCTTGGACTCCAAGCTCGACTGGGCAGGCAGGTCTATCAGGTTTACCAAGGATTAGGCTGAAGCCAGCATTTCTCCCCTAGAGGGTCTCCTGGCTCCTGAAGTAGCTTTTCTTAGCTCTTAGCTTGGGAACTGTCTTTATCAACACCTTACTTCACAGGGTGAGTGGACAGCTCCCAGGGGCCTTTGTAGGATCTTATGCAAATGAGGTCCACATATCACTGCTCAGGCTCCCTCTGCTGACCTCTGACAGGAACTTTACTCTGTCACTCACACCCTCAAAAAGGTTGGTGGCCACTCCCCTTAGACAGTAAAAGAGAAACAAATCTTGCATGTCCAGCACTAACTAAATGACTGCAGTTCCCTTTGTCTCTAAGATGGGGCTAGTCCCCGTAGCCTTTCAAAACCTAGCCTCCCTCCCCTTGTACTGAGGACTCCTGGCTTCAGGGTGAGGCTCACCAATGGGGCCTCTTTGGCTTCCTCCTCCCCTACCGCTACCCCTTTTCCTCCTCACCTGGGGTTTTATGTTCTTCTTGGATTTCTCAGGCAGTTTTGGAATCCCTCAACTCCAGCTGTGATGGGCGGTTTCACAATCTCATCACTACCACAATAATGCGATCATGTGATCAGGTCAAGCACTCATTACCCGTCAGACATCTATCCCAGGCACTGTTAAAACAAAATCAACAAACATAACTGTTAAAACACATACTTGTGGGGGTGTGACTGACGAATTTTTGGACAAAAATAGGGTATAAAGATGGACGACCAGACTGCTGGATGTACAGTTGGACGATTTAAAAAAAAAAAAAAAATGTTGGACGTATTTTTCGAAAATTGACTTTTTCCCATGTCCAACTTTGGGATACTTACAACTTAGGCCCAAAACGGACTTAGACGTTTCTTTTGATTATGTCGCTCTATGTCTGGAGAGGAGCTAACCCAGCTTATGAAGAGAACACATCATCCCCACTGTAAAGCATGGAGGTGGATCTCTACAGTTTGAAAGGGGGGGGTGGTAATCTACAGCAGCACAGGAAATTTAGTCAAAATTGATGGCAGGATGGCTGCAGCATCTTATCAGAAAATATTGGAGGAGAATTTGCCTTCATCAGCCAGAAAGCTGCAGATGGGGCATTCTTGGACTTTCCAACATGACAATGATTTGAAACATGAGAACTGAGTCAACCCTTCAGTGGCTGCAGCAGAAAAAAAGCGAAGGTTCTAGTGTAACCATGGCAATCTCCTGACCTCATCATCATTGTGCCACTTAATGTAATGTAATTGTAATGTAATGTAATTTATTTCTTATATACCGCTACATCCGTTAGGTTCTAATCTCTTACATTCAAAGCATATGCTATAATTGTAGGTGCTGCATATCTCTAGGGGGGGGGGGCAAGCAAGGGGGGGAAGGAGTAGCATCATAAAATTGATATTAGTGAATAAATGATGGGAGGGGAAGACATTCTTATGATTGAAAGCAACAGTGTTGTGGTATTATATTCCAAGATTGCATCATATAACTGCTCACATAAGGTTGGCAAGGCAAGTTGCCAATGACTCTGCTTATGATGCCAGTATCTAATCATGAAGAAGTGAAACCTTTACAGAATTCTAGGTAGCATTCTGGACATCCTATTGGGCAGACTGGATGGACCACGAGGGTAGTTATTTGCTGACACTTACTATGTTAACTATCGGGTCCTTTTACTAAAGCCGACAGCGTGGGCTGGTGCGGTAAATACTTTGACGCCCATAGGAATTAGCTGGGCATCGGAGAATTTGCTGTGCGGCACTCGGCTGCATGGCTTTGTAAAAAAGGGGTTATGTTACTAATATTAGGCGACTTTGAAGAGAATTATCTCCCGTGCATGTTAAAAAGCATATGCAAATTTGTTACTGTGAGATCTCAAGCATAGTAAAGAGCAACTGTTAGCGTGTTTGACTTAAAGAATATGTTCACATTTTTAAGTGGTAAATTCAAGTATCAGAGATGATCACATTGTGCCTTTTGTTTGAATTTTTCTTTTCTGTAAAATATTTTTCATTTACAAAAGAGGCACAAAATTTAGGGCTCCTTTTACAAAGGTGCGCTAGTGTTTTTAGCGCACGCACTGGATTAGCGTGCGCTACCTGAAAAACTACTGTCTGCTCAAGAGGAGGCGGTAGCGGCTAGCGTGCATGGCATTTTAGTGTGCGCTAAAACCGCTAGCGCGCCTTTGTAAAAGGAGCCCTAAATCCTTGGACAAAGATATGTATGATCCCAAACTGTGCAAACTGGAAGACCTTTTCTAATTCATATTACTTTTGACTGAAGCACAAGTTTGTCTCTGTTGTGTTTAAACAAGTTATGAAAGGTGTTGAGCATGAACAGGGTGTGGCGGTTTTCTTCCTAAAGGGAAACACAAAGTTGCTGAATATGTTCTCTTGCTTGACAAAACTGTCAAAGATCACTTATGGCAGTCTAGGCTACTTCAAAAACACCTGTGGCACTCCACCCATTTTTTTTTTTTTTTTTTTAAATCAAGATTTGCCTGACCTGGAAAATAATTTGCTTAATCATTTTGTTTGATGTAGTTCAGTTACATTTGAACCATTGTCCAGAATGTAATTGTTCCAGAAAGATCTATGTTTAGGTGCAGCTGGTGGGTCTTAAAACAAGTTGTGCAACAGGCTGGGGTCTCTTCCTCAATCTCCTCGCTATTTCCTTTTCTATTTCCCTCACCTTCTGCCCTGTGCATCCTACGTCTCCCATTTTCTCCCTCTCTTCCCTGCCCTTGTTTTGAATGGCAGATAACTGTTTCTCTGCCAAGGCTCTGTATGAGGGGGTGCGGAAAATTTCTTAGCCCAATCGACCAAGTTCCTAAATTCTGAGTGTTATTTTACCTCTGTAACTGAAAAGAGTGTTATGTCATTAAGTACCAATTTGTAGAAACGAAATTCTCTGTTCTGACATTGTTTCAGATCATTCATTGAACCACGTCCACATCATTCTCTTCTTGGTTGGGCTGAGAACTTTTCAGCAACCCCTGGTATTGACTCAGGTCTGCAGAAGAAGCATGGGATTAACCCTTCTCAGCTGATTATAGTCCGGGGCAGTTGCATCTAATTGGACTCCCTCTCTTCAGTACTTTAACTCTGCTGTCACCACAAACTTATCAACACAGAACACCCGAGCTAATTTGATTCTGTGAGTTTGGTTATAATGAAGCTGCTGTTAGACAAAATATCCTGTCATCCATGGGAACCTCCTTTTGCTCTTCCCTATCAGCTGTATAACTCAGCGCTCATCAGTATCACTCTTGCAAAGGGAAATAATGAAACAGAGAGAGACCTTGGGCTGCTTTTTGATAATTAATGTAATCATATTGGCAAGCCTTAATACTAGCTACCACTGGATCAGTTTGACTTCAAGCAATCTGGTTGGGTCTATTTGCAAAAGTTTTCAGAAATGAACTGACGATTAGAGCAGGAGGCTGAAAACCACAGAAGCCTGGTTCAGAATTCAAATTCCACTGCAGCTCCTTATGACCTAGAGCAAATCACTTAACCTATTAGTTCAAGAAGAAACTTAGGGCTCCTTTTATAAGGCCCCAGTAGGGCTGCTGCTGTGGTAATTGCTCTAATGCCCATAGGGATTTAATGGGTGCCAGAGCATTTGTCGCGTGGCAGCCGCTGTTGCAGCTTTGTAAAAAAAAAAAAAAAAAAAGGGTGGGGTGTTAGATTGTGAGATCTCAGGGACAAAGAAATACTGAATGTAACTTACCTAGAACTGCTACTGAAAAGATGTGAGCTAAAACTAAAACTGTTCTGAAAACAGGGCTAAGTCTGATAATTCCCTAGAAATTCCTGTTTCATAAATGAAAATACGAGGGGGGGTGCTGAAACGTTCTCAGCCCAACCAAGAAGAGAATGACGTGGATATGGTTCAATCGGTGATCTTAAACAATGTCAAAACAGAGAATTTTGTTTCTGCAAATTGGCACTTCATGAATTAAAATAACACTCTTTTCAGTTACAGAGGCAAAATAGCGCTCAGAATTTGGGAAGTTGGTTGGTTGAGCTAACATTTCAGCACCTCCTTGTAAAGGTCAACAAAGATTTGTAGCGATACCTTTCAAGATCATTTTAGAAGGCTTGTTCTAACATATGCAAATGTGAAATGAGCTTAATTTTTTTTTAAAAAAACAAATTTGCTATTAGGAGTATAGCAGGTCAACAATTTTCATTTTGTTTAGTCTCCCTTGTCATGTATAGGATTTTTATTTTTGAACAGGTTTATTTATTTATTTTTGTGAAGTTCTAACATTTCTTGGAACTAGTACAGTATGATCAGGACCTTCAAGGGGTTAACTCCCCTGCTCTGAAACACACACTGGTTACCTATTTCCCATCAAATCACCTACAAATTGCTTCTTCTCACCTTTAAAACAAGACTCACAAATTTCCCTGTTTTCATTGATAAACTTATTACTCCCTACTCTTCTTCCAAAATACAAAGATCTAATTCTTGAAATCTTCTAGTAATAACCCCTACTCGTGAAATGTTATGATACAACTCGTAAATCAATTTTCTATGTCATGGCCCTGACTCAGACAAGTATCCTCTAAACAATATTCAAATCTAAAATAAAAACATTCTTATTTCAAGATGCTTTTAACATGAGTCCTGTGAGAACTGGCGGCAACTATTCAGGGAGTGGCTCAGGACTGGGCAGGAGCTTAATAAGCTCGCTTTTGTCCAGTACACTGCTGGGCCGTGAGAACTCAGGCAGCCATTCAGGGAGGGAGAGGCTAAACGTGGGGCAGGAGCGTAGAAAGCTTGCTTCTGCCTGATACACCGCTGGAATACTAAGGATTCAAAAAGCTGAAAAAGGTACACGGGGGAGGAAGGAGGGAGGTAAAAAAATTGTTAGAGTCGGTTGGGACAGGAGACGGGTGGGATTCCTCCTGTCCCAGCCTACCAGGTCATACAGCAGGCTGGCAACAAGTCTGGGAGGGGGACGGGTGGGCGATGACCCAAATATAAGATGAGATCCACATTTTTGGGCCCAAAAATCTCATCTTACATTCGAATATATAAGGTATCTTATTCTGTCCCAGCAATATCAAGTTATGAAATAAAATATGTTAAATATTGCAATAAGCAAACAAAAGCTCAAGGGTAGATGATGATGGATAGCTGATGGCCTTTTTTTTTTTTTTTCCAAACATCTTCTTTATTGGTTTTTCAAATATAATACAATTACTGTAGAATACAACACAACTTCTATACACACATCATAATCGCTAGCATTACTTTTAGAACAGAAAACTGTGGTCAACCTTGAGTCTAAAGTATGCAGTCCATAGATGGAACCTTATGACGTTTAGGATATAATGTTAGAAAACATTTCCAAAGATTAATTATAAATCATCCAAATCAAAAATGTATTCATGTTAGAAAGAAGCGGTGTCCTTAGCGCTCTATGGAGTAGAAAGAACAAGATTAGATCATGGATGCCGACTGAATTGTTATGAAAAGGTGCGTCTACACATTTGACCATGTCTCGAGTCGAGTGCGACATGTAGTTCTTCAGACCATTTTGTTTCTGTAGATATCAGTGCAGTAAACTTTTTAAGTTGTATAGTTTTGTACCAGGCTGTTGCACTGCCTTTAGAGAAAGAAAACTTACTTTTGTATGATCAGGGGATTCACAAAGTAATTGTATTTCTGGGTAAACTCTCTTTAGGCAATGGGAGAGTTGTAACCAGCGGAATTGCTGATTATCAGGTAAATCATAGATTTTGGAGAGATCAGAAAAGCTCATCCATCTCTTGTTGGGACCATATTACACGTTTTTGCCAAATTGCCCATGACATGGTATTGTGTTGTATCTTGATCCTGGGATTTGACCAAATAGGGGCCAGGATTGATTTAGTAGAAACCAAGATATGGTTCAAATTATGGGCAGAAGAAGTATCCATGCCAGCAATCAATTGTAGGAATTCTTTACCAAACATTGCCTGTTCCAGCTTGAGTCAGAAAGGGGGGGGGGGGGTGGTATGTCAAGATCGGTAAGCCAAAGTGAACCTTGACGAATAATGAAAGCAATATGGTATGATAGAAACAAGGGAAATTGACCCCCTCTTTTGGATTTATCTGCTTTGAGTTTATTGAGGGCAATGTGTGGCTGTTTTTTGTTCCATAAGAATTTGGTAAGAATGGAGTCCAAAGATGTATATAATGAGTTATGTAAATAGAATGGAAGCATGTTGAGTATGTAGTTAATTTTTGGAGTGATCATCATTTTTATTGGTTCTAGGTGGCCCCACCAAGTGAGATTAAGAGGTGACCACTTGCTAGTTAAATCTCTGCTGGTCTTATAATAATCAACCTGGTTCATTAGAACACATGCTATTTAAATGTCCTCTCCTTAAAATATATTGGGACATAGTTTGGTACACTATATGCAACATACTAAATATTAACATGCAGATTGATTATCCCATCATCATCCTTAGTTGCTATGGTACTTCACTCCCTCTGGACAAATATGAAGCCAGTCTTTTCCAAAACATGATTATTTTAGCTATCAAAAAAGTTCTTCATTGTTGGAAAAATCTATTCACTGTGGATCACACTACATGGTGGAACACTTTATGTATAACTACAAAATATGAAAAGATTAATGCAGAAAAACACAATGCATTATCTTATCAACTTATTTGTTCTCCCTTATTATCATACTGCAACATAAGAACATAAGAATTGCTGCTGCTGGGTCAGACCAGAGGTCCATCATGCCTAGCAGTCCGCTCACGCGGCGGCCCTCTAGTCAAACACCAGTGCCCTAACTGAGACCAGCCCTACCAGCGTACGTTCTTGTTCAGCAGGAACTTGTCTAACTTTGTCTTGAATCCCTGGAGGGTGTTTTCCCAGACTCCGGAAGAGCATTCCAGTTTTCTACCATTCTCTGGGTGAAGAACTTCCTTACGTTTGTACGGAATCTATCCCCTTTCAACTTTAGAGATTGCCCTCTCATTCTCCCTACCTTGGAGAGGGTGAACAACCTGTCCTTATGTACCAAGTCTGTCCCCTTTAGTACCTCGAATGTTTCGATCATGTCCTCTCTCAATCTCCTCTGTTCGAGGGAGAAGAGGCCCAGTTTCTCTAATCTTTTGCTGTACGACAGCTCCTCCAACCCCTTAACCATCATAGTTGCTCTTCTCTGGACCCTTTCGAGTAGTACCGTGTTCTTCTTCATGTACGGTGACCAGTGCTGTATGCAGTATTCCAGGAGAGGGCACACCATGGCCCGATACAGCGGCATGATAACCTTCTCCAATCTGTTCGTGATCCCCTTCTTTATCATTCCTAGCATTCTGTTTGCCCTTTTCGCCACCACCGCACATTGTGTGTTCGGCTTCATTGACTTGTCAATCAGAACTCCCAAGTCCCTTTCCTGGGAGGTCTCTCCAAGTACTGCCCCGGACATCCTGTATTCGTGCATGAGATTTTTGTTACCGATATGCATCACTTTACACTTATCCACGTTGAACCTCATCTGCCATGTCGATGCACTTTCCACGAGCCTGATTATGTCACGTTGCAGATCTTCGCAATCCCCCTGCGTCTTCAGTACACTGAATAACTTTGTATCGTCCGCAAATTTAATCACCTCGCTCGTCGTACCTATGTCCAGATCATTTATAAAGATGTTGAAGAGCACGGATCCAAGCACCGAGCCCTGCGCCACCCCACTGGTGATGCTCTTCCAGTCCGAGTATTGTCCATTTGCTCCCACTCTCTGTTTCCTATGCTCCAGCCAGTTTTTAATCCAAGTGAGTATTTCATCCTCGATTCCATGGCTCGCAATTTTCTGTAGTCGCTCATGCGGAACCTTGTCGAATGCCTTCTGAAAGTCCAGATATACAGTGTTGACCGGGTCACCATTGCCTATCTGCCTGTTTACTCCCTTGAAGAAGTGTAGCAAGTTTGTCAAACAAGATCTGCCTTTGTTGAATTCGTGCTGGCTGGTCCTCATCAGACCGTGTTCGTCAAGGTGATCAATGATGCGGTCCTTTATCAGCGACTCTACCATCTTTCCCGGTACCGAGGTCAGACTCTCTGGTCTGTAGTTTCCTGGGTCTTCGAACCTTTTTTTAAGATTGGCGTAACATTCGCCACCTTCCAGTCCTCTGGAATCTTTCCCAATTCGATTGAAAGATCGGCTATTAGTTGAAGCAGTTCAGCTATGGTCCCTTTCAGTTCCTCGTTGACCCTTGGATGGATGCCATCCAGTCCTGGGGATTTATTGCTCTTAAGCCTATCAATCTTCCTGCATACCTCTTTTAGACTGACCGTTAACCCTGTAAGTTTCCCACTTTCACTTCCAGCATATAGCCTGATGGGTTCCAGTATGCTGTGTATATCCTCTTCGGTAAATACAGATGCAATAAACGTGTTCAGTCTGTCGGCGATTGCTTTGTCCTCCTTTAGCGCTCCCTTTATTCCTTGGTCATCCAACAGTTACACCGCTTCCTTCGTCTAATGGTTGATGATCTTTGGTTACAATGGTTGCTTCTGAATGCTTTACTATGCCTCACCCTACCCAGTATATTTATTATGCTTTTGACTCAGTACGACTCCAATTTTGTAATTGTACTTGTAATCGTCTTGAAATGGCTTTCTCTGATTGATATTGTATTTTCAGATTGACACTATAATTTAATTTACCTTTCATATGTGCTTACTAATGGAAAAATAATAAAATTTTATTGAACTAAAAATAAAAATGGATTCTTGGAGTAAGATTGCAGCTCACAGGCTGCTGTGCCCTGCATCTTCTGTATTCACTTAGTAAGTGGTGGGTCTTCTGAAGAGAGCCAAGACTAATATTAATTTCTTAACCAACAGAACTGCTGTATGTATAAATTTAATCTTATCTTTTGAAAGACCCTGTTCAGTAAATAATTGAATGGATTCTAATTGAATGGATTAGTTTTTATTTATTAGTTTTATGTTGTATTGTTTAATTTTGAATTATGTATTTTTTTATTTTTGTAATCTGCCTAAATATAGGCAGAATCTAAGTTTTAAAAAAATAAATAAGGTAAAAGGCAGCCACACCAGACACAGTGTCATCTATTAGCTCCTTAGATTTATAAGAGCAGGTGAGCCTTGAATTAAGCAAACTGATTGAATGATTCATGCTTTAAGCACACTTAAGTACCTAGATATACAGTATATTGTTGAATGGGGCCCTGAGTCACTACTTGAAATGGGAGAAATAGTTCATTGTCTGCATGTAGATCAGACACAATTATGCTATGGGTTTCAAAAATGTCTTTATACACCCTCTGTACATGTAGACATTGAAGAAATCTTTCTGTCCCTGCTCATTCCATTTGGTTGCATTCCATATTAATTCTATTATGAATATTGGGCCACTAAAGCTGGTTTGCTTGGTAACCTAAAAAAATCTTTGGGAGTACATTCAGTTATTTTCCATTTCGTTTCTTACGGCAAAGTGAAAAATTAGTCTAAAGCATGTTGCAGCAAAGCACCAATTGCTAAGGAAAGGGAGTGTCAGGTGTGACTAAATATCTCCAAGCGAGGAAGGTCGGCAGATGCTGAGTAGAAGCAAAGAAATGCTGAGAACATGAGTTCATTTTTCTTTAAAGGACTAGATGTAAGTAGTATAACCATGGCGCGTGGTTTCATGAGGGTTAGCATAGTAACATAGTAAATGACGGCAGATAAATACCTGTACAGTCCATCCAGTCTGTCCAACAAGATGGCCAGAGTTGAATCTGGCACTCTGCACAGATTCTGCTTCTTCATGATTAAACACTGATATTATTAATCTCTATCTCTCCCTGCCAATTTTTGGACACAGACCGTAGAGTCAACCTGGCACCGATCCTACTTCCCTACTACTGGAGTTGATGTTGAAGTCCACTTCAACCTTGATCCTAATCTGTTTTTACCATTTATGGGACCCAGACCACAGAAGTCTGCCCAGCATTGGTCATACTTCCCAACTTCTGAATCTGCCATCAAAAGGGTCATTTAAGTTTTGCTTTAATTGATTCCATCCTTTTTCTATATACTACTCTGTTGTATTTATCCCATGCGTTCTTGAAGTCCATCATCACTTTTGTTTTCACAACATTCTGTGGGAGGGCATTCCAGGCATCCACCACCCTCTCTGTGAAAAAATATTTTCTGACATCGCTCCTAAGTCTTTCTTCCTGCAACTAGGATTACCATATGGCTCCACTAAAAGGAGGATGGATTAAGACATCCAGGTTTTACTTCCATTGTTTTCAAAGGAAGTAAAACCCAGATGTCTCTGACCTCCTTACTTCCATTGCTTTCAATGGAAGTTAAACCTCGGATATCTCAGGATCGCTATAATCTCTTCTAGTCCCTCGACCTCAAAATTTGGTGTTGATAAAACTTCAGACATGATAGTTACAGGGACATTGTTCCTATGTAGCTGTGCTTTGATTTATTGCTTTTCAAACTTCTCATACTTTCTAACTAACCCCCTCTCTCACAAACGCGCAGTGCGGGCTCCTGTGCCGGCAACTGCTCCAATGCTCATAGAATTCCTATGAGCATCGGAGCAGCCACTGCCGCAGCCACCGCCAAAGCCCAATCCATCTTCTTTTTTTCTGGTGCCATATGGTAGCCCTACCTGCAACTCAACTCATGATGTCTAGTTCTACTGCTTCCCTGTCTCTGAAAAACAGTAGTCTGCATAGTATAAATCACATCCTGTGTGTTTTCACTTGAATCCTGAATGCAAAATGTTTGAAGTCAGAAAACCATATGAGTTTTAAATACTGTAGTGTTGCAAAAAATTATTCAGTAAATGGTGCCCAAAATTAGGTGTCATTATGATGATCAGAGCACCCTTGACAGAAAACTATCTGAATGTATTTCTTGTACCTAACTTTGGGTGCGAACACTTGGACGCTTGTCTAAAGCCAATATAAATGTTTGTACCCAACTGATGGCAGTTAAGCGTGCCTGATTTCTGGGAACGCTCCTGACCCACCCGTGCTTATCTCATGGCTACACTCTATTTTGAGTTTCATGCTTTGAAATTTAGGCACACATTATAGAATAGGGTGTAGAGTAGATCAGCACGCAGTTTCAAATGAGAGCCAATTAACACCAATTATTGATTGTTAATGCCTCATTAACGATGAGATCTGTACCCAAACTTGTACACCCAACTTTGGGTAACCTTTATAGAATCTGGGGGAATGTGTCCATAATCTTTGATGTAGAAATATGTATCAACTTTTCATTTTTTATTTATTAGGTATCAATATCAAGGTTATTGATCTGTCCCGGTAGGTTCACAATTTATCTAATGTACCTGGGGCAATGGAGGATTGAGTGACTTGCCAAGGGTCACAAGGAACATTGTAGGATTTGAACCCACAACCTCAGGGTGCTGAGGCTGTAGCTTTAACCACTAGGCCTTGCCTTCCTCCCTGCTACTTCTGTGGTTCAACCTGGACAGATAAGTTATAAGAGAGCAGATCAATATCCCTTTATAAGTGTGGCTGTACAGCATGGTGACAGATCAGATATTGTAAAATATCTTACAGAATTCCATGAAGGGTGGGAGCGAGAGACCGGAGAAGCCTTTGATGCCCCCCCCCCCGGAATGCTCCCTATTTCATATCAATCTTTAAATGTTTAAAGGCATCTCTGAGAACAATCAACACTCGACTTAACACACTTTTCACAGTCACTGCCCCGCAAATTTGGAATCTGCTACCAGCCATATTAAGAGAAGAAATACTTGACAAGTTTAAAGGGAAATTTAAAAAAGTTACCTATTTAGGGACGCTTTTGATTAATTAATTCATCCTAGAGCATACCCGACACTTAAGTCGGCAAGCTTTGATCAATATAATTCCTTCTCGTTATTTCCCTTCTTCATTCACTTTCCTATAGTGATTGTAGTTCCTCCTCTTACTTTCCTCTTGTTTGGAGTGTGTCAGTGTCCCCCCCCCCAATTGCTTGTTTCCCCCATTTTTACTGTTCATTGCTTTGAAATGGCGATTTTATCAAATTTTGAATAAACTTGAAACTATTTCCAAAACCTTTACAGCAAAACTTAGATAATATTTTAGGGACTGAGAATAAATCCTGGACAAAAATACAATCCCACATGCTTCACCAGGTGGTTGAAGAAGCAGAAAAAGATATTGAAAAGCTTCAGGTTAGGCAGCAGAAATTGTGTGTGTTGCAACTGAAAGAAGCTCAGAATTAAAAAATTATGATACATAGAAACATGACGGCAGAAAAGGGCTACAGCCCATCAAGTCTGCCCACTCTACAGGCAGCACAGGTAAATTGGATGCCACAATGAGGAGGCTTTCAAGGGTAGCCTGGTTTGGGTGTGGGAGGCTCCAATAGACAGCAAGTTCAGTGAGGGTCATGTGGTAAGATGGGACATTTTAGCAGAGAATACAGGTCCAGTGCCTCCGGTGGTCGAAGATTTAGCCGGGGAGGGCTTAGTACCCCACGGGGTAGAGTCAGAGGGCAGCAAGCTAATCAGTGGGGAGGTCCGATGGTACAGTCCTGGTATCTTCCAGAGGAACCACAAATGCAGGAAACAAGATCCCATGCTAACAGTTACTGTAAATGGTAAAGAAAGGTAGATTTTTTAGTGGATACTGAAGCTTCTATTTCCTCAGTTTTATCCCTGAGGGAGTTCACACTATCCTGTTGCATATAACTAAAGGGCAAAAGAGAGGATTTATTACATCAGCTGGAAAACCTTTACAACATTTAGGGATTTTAGGGGAACTTGTAACTCAGCAGACAGACAAGAGAAGAGGCTAAACACAACTGTGAGATACCTAGACTGCAGAGGGGTTAAATTCCTCTGAATCAGTCTTAATATCATACATTGATGGCAGAATGGTATTTTTCAAGGATATGTAAATTTACATTTGGGAAATATCACACTGAAATGGCAATATTTATGATTATGTAATGGTTCATGGTTGGTTTTCAATGATACACTTATCACACAGTGGCCCTGGATATGTTTCAAGTTTAATTTTAGTTTGATGAATCGCTTATTTAGTTTTACTAAGCGAGATACAACATTAATAAAAAATAAGCATATATTTAGACATACCATTTAAAATTTAAAATAATTTGGTTAAACTGACAGACTTAGACTAATCAATACGCAAGGTTAAAAAGGGACAGAACTACAATTCAATGCCCTGACAGTTGACACGGAGCATGATTTTCATGAATTGCATTGGTGATTGTGGTCAATATGCGATAGTTGGTATGCACATCCATGTAGATGGGATGGGAGTGGATTAGGTGCTCATAAGAAATGCAACAGATTTGGTGGTGTTAAGGATGATATTTCATATATGTGTAATGGAACTGAAGCATTGATAGGGCATTATTTTCTTTGCGGGGAGCAGGCCAATCAAAGGCTGCCTCCCAACTGGAAGGGTATCTGTACAATAGTAAAAGGAGATGATTTTATCACTGTAGGGAATCAGAAAGCAGATTTTTGGGCTAATAGCCCAAACCAAACGTATTTTACAGATTCACCCAGTGCTACACAACGGGGCAACCTCTAAGACAGAAGAACAGGGAATAGAAAAGGTTAAACAGATGCAAGAAGGTGTTTTACAGGTGGAATTATGGAAGTGAAAGTAGGCAGGATGCCAAGAAACAGATTTGAGATGGACCACTATAAATTTATTAATTCATTCATTCAATTTTCTATACTGTTCTCCCATAGGAGCTCAGAATGGTTTACATGAATTTATTCATGTACTCAAGCATTTTCCCTGTCTGTATCAGCAGGCTCACAATCAATCTAATGTACCTGGGGCAATGGGGGGGGGGGATTAAGTGGCTTGACCAAGGTCACAAGGAGCAGCATGGGTTTGAACCCACAACCCTAGGGTGCTGAGGCTGTAGCTTTAACCACTGCACCACACTCTCCCCTCTTTATGTACTTTATGAATCACTTACCCTGCTTTAAAATTATTATAGTAAAACATTCACTTCAAAGCATTTAAATCTTAAATTCTAAATGAGTTAAATATTTGAGCAATGACCTCAGTCGTGCTGGTGTAGAAATTTAAAGCTTTGTTTCTGCAGACTGGTGCACTAGTGTCTTCATTGGTTTTACACTCATATTTTTTTGTCTTACTATATTATTACTCTTCTCGTTTAGATATATTAAATAGAAATCTTGTAGAAAACTTTTAAATGTAATTAATCATATATTAGAAAGTACTCATCGGAAGTTAAATGGCAGGGGTAGATTCTACGACATAGAATCTATGCTTCGCTTAGCACTTCTTCAATGACCCCTCTTTCTCAGCCGTCATCGTCACACATTGCATGCCCTCAGCATTTGTCTGCTGCTGTTCTTATCAATCGAATCACACCTTTATGGTGGGCGCCCAGAAATTGAGCACTTGATTATTCAGGAAGTTTATCAAAGTCATGTGTGCATGTCAAATAATCCAGCAGGAAGCAGACGCATTAAAGGCCAATTGTTACTGCCTACCAGACCATTCTAACATTTGGATTTTATAGATATGCAGACTAGAGATCATGGGTACCGGTATATGTTAGTGTTAATCTGCCTGCATTCCCAATGGGTAGAAGCTTTCCCTGTTAAAAATGAAAATGCTATGGCAGTAGCAAACATTTTAATAACTAAAATTATCCCTAGGCTTGGCCTACCTGAAAAATTGATCACAATGGTTCAGTACTATAGGTAGTTTGTACTATACACCGGGTGAGATCAGTGATGAGTGCTGCTGTGCTGATATTTTCTAATCAGGGTAGCGTTCTGAGAATCCCCAGTGATTGATAATGTCAAACTATTCATTGTAAACTTGATTTTATATGTCAAGAAGGAATTAATTTTGTAACACTGGAAGTGGCATTAGGCACCAGTAGGTGTTTCCGGAGGCACAATTCACATCAAAGGTAGGCACCAGAAATGTAGACTAGAGAATGACACGGTGACAAAATTCATCACCGTTCCCGTCCCCGCGGATTACCGCAGGAAATAATCCCATGCCATTTTCTAGTATCTAATTCAACCTCAGTCCTTCTACACAAGCATTCTTCAAAGCAAAGCTTCTGGGTCAGTGGTTGTGCCCAATTATACTCTGATTCTTCCCTCTCTTCTTAAAGAATGACATGAAGATGGTTTCCCGCGGTTATCCGCGGGGACGGGAACGGTAATGAATTTTGTCACCGTGTCATTCTCTAATGTAGACCTGGAAAACCCTGGCTTACATTTCTGGTGCCTATCTTTGCCCAAGATGCAATTCTCTAAATGGTGTCATCGCATGAGTGACACGTGATCGACAGCTGCTAGCAATGGCACCATTTAGAGAATCCAGGCCTTTGTGAAGGCTTAAAAGCAAAAATGCTGTTAACTAATCACATGAAGGTAGCTTTGATACCTTAATTAAAGAAATGTATAAGCGTATAAGGTAAATTCATAGTCCAAATTTGTATAGAGCCCCTAGATTAGAAATGCATGTGCACACAACTTTTATAAAATACTAGCTGATCACCCCTTGAGGAACATTGACTTGAGGATTAACATCACACAAATTTTCAGTTTTCACTTTCTGTTTAGGCTTCACCACACCACACCACAGCTGCCCTTCCTTATATACTGTTGACTGTGACATCATTCTGACTGTGTGACATCATTCCCCAAGCTTCACACCATTGGTCCATCTATATATTTAAAATCTGATGTATCTGTGAGTGACCCCCTTCCTACCCCCACAGTATTGTCCCCAGATAGTAAGTGATTTGTAAACAAAGTTTGTCTGAAATTTGCCCATGCGTTTCAGAGTTATGCTGGAACAACATATATACATACATATATTCACATATACACACATACAAATAGATAGATATATAGATAGATGTATAGCACACCATAGAAATGGGTAGTTGGCCAACACACATCAAGAACAACCATTGTAGGAAAATTAAATGCCATTTTCAAAAACAGTGACATCACTAGAAACATTATAGCCCTGATTCTATAAAAGACACCTACAGTTAGGCGCCTAGACTGATGTGCCTAGCCAATCTAGGCGCCTAACTTCATTTTTTTAATTGGCTGAAGTGGCACTGATAGTTGAAAGTGCCATTAAAAACCAATTAATTTGCACCACTTTGATGTAGGCATCTAAACCGAGGCATATTTTGGCACCTAATGGCAAGTAGACAAGATTAAGGGCGGATTTAGGGCAGAGTTTAGGCATGGATTGAGTTAAGCGCCAATATTTTAGGTCAAGAAAATCTTGGCTTAATACACTGGCACCTAAGGTATGCATGTCTACCAGCGCCTAAGTCAATTTGGTTGTCACTAGGCATGATTCTACAAATGATGCCTAATTTTGATTGATATGCAGTAGGCGCTGCTTTTCTAGGCACCTACCAAGTTAGGTGCTGTTTATAAAATCTGGCTTTGTTTGTGCAAATAACACTACTTACATATACTGTATAAAGAATGCTTTTGCCATTTATCATTTATTGCTTATTATAATTGTATATACTGCCTCATTTGCAATGCAAGTCTAAGTGGGTCAACAATATAAGTAAACTTTTAGAAACAGAACTCCCTTAGTAGACAGTAAAGCAACATATTCACTCAAAAGATAAGAGTAACATTCCCTCAGGGCATAGACACCAGATTGGTATGGTCATGGTATTCCATCCATACCCCTCTCTACGAAACTCCACATCTATCTTACATAGAGCCAATTTAATTTCATAGATTGTCATCAAACACTTTTAAAAAAGCTTGTTTTATGGTTCAACCTAAATTGTGGGATGAAAAGAAAGTAGGACATATAAATGTTCAGGATTCTTTGAAAAATTTAATCCACCGTAGAAAATATCAAAATTCATCAGGGTGCAAACACAGTCACATAGACCTCTTGACATGGCCGTGTTTCAGCTAGTTCGCCTTCATCAGGAGAAGTAACAGTGCTTCTCATGATGAAGGTGATCTGGACTTAAACTGTGACAGTGACGGTTCAGATTGTAAGGAAAAAGATAAACTATTCCATAAAGCAGGAGAAAAGTAAAAGGAAACTGAATTTCTGGTCTCTTCCCATCTGAGCAATCTATGAACGCAACAGTTGTAAGGGTACATAAGGAATGGTTATTGATGTCAAGTAACTGGGATTACCAGTATGAAGGGCTTTATAGGCTAAGATTAAGATTTTAAACTTTATCCTAATCCACAGGGAGCTAATGTAACTGTTTTAAAAGAGATGATACATGGTCCTTTTGTTTTGCCCTGCAAATCAAACAGACCACAGTGTTTTGAAAAGTCTTAAACATTTGAGATCGGCCTTAATAGCCCAAGCATATATAACAGTACAATAATCATAACTAGAATGGATAAAGGCATAACTAAGTATAGCACAAAGAATTGTAATCCAGATGCAAGGCGTGAAATCCAGATTTCATCACATTGGATATTTGTTGAGTAAAGGTGAGTTGAGAGTCTAATATGACTCTTAAATATTTGAAGAAAGGACTGTTCAAACTGGATGGCCAAACAGAACTGGAGAAATGGTAGGAGGGGTGACTAATTTTTTGGGATTCAGAACTGTTTGTTTCTGAGCCAATCTGCCACTTTCTCGAGACATGTTTTAAAGGGTTGAAGATCCAATATTTCAATAGTGGTATGATGAATCAGAAGAATGTCATTTGCATAATAGTAGTGCTTATACCTAGGCTTTATATCAAAAGGGCAAGCAGGCTCATGAAAATAGCGAATAGCAGTGGAGACAAAATTGAACCTTGTGGAACACCACAAATTAGGGGGTAAAATTGCAGGTGTTTTGTCATGCATAGAAACCATAAATGAGCAATTCTGGAGAAAAGATTTGAACCATTCAAGAACTGTAGCAGAGAGTCCTACATCTGCAAGTCTGTGAAGAAGAGTATGGTGTACTGTACAAGATCAAATGTGGCCAATAAATCTAAGGATACATCCAATGCAACATATCCTGCATCCAATGTACTATGTATCTCAATGAGAAGAGCTGCCATTACTGTCTCTGTGTTGTACCTAGCACAGAAACCCGATTGCTATGGATGGACAATGTTCAAGGCCTCTACGTATGACTGAAGTTGAAAAAAGACAATGCTTTCAAGAGTTTTCACAAGAAATGTCAGGTTCAAAACAGAATGCTAATTACTAATGACTGTGGAAACAAGATTGGATTTTTTTTTTATAATTGGGCGGAGCATATCACTCTTAAAATGGGTAGGAACATGAAAAGGGGGAATCTATCATCATGGGCTATCATTTTGATGCATCATTTGGGAGTAAATATTCAGCTATCAGCACTGAATATCCAGGTTTATGCAGCCTGCTATCTCTTAAGCAGTTAAATGTAATATTTAGTACTTAATCGCCTAAGCGACACTGCATAAAGATAGGACTGTGTTTTATGCAATCTGATTTCCTTGCCAAACTTAGGGGTCCTTTTACTAAGGCGTGCTAACCGATTTAGCGTGCGCTAAATGCTAAGGCGCCCATTTAGCTTTTAGCCTTCGCCCATTTAGCCTTAGCATATAGCTCGCTAATATTTAGCATATGCTAAATCGGTTAGCACGCCTTAGTAAAAGAACCCCACAGGTGGTTAAGTGCTGAATGTCTGCCTTTAATGGAATAAGAGCCATTCCATCCCAGACCACCCACAAAATATCTGGCTTTCAGTTTAGCAGTCAGTGCTGATATTCAGAGACACTAAGATACTAACTGGCAGATTTTATAAATGATGCCTAAAGTTAGACACTTAGATTGGTGTGCCTAGCCTATCTGGACGTCTAGCTTCATTAATTAAAAGGCTTAATCAATAGAGATAATTAACAATAAGCACCTTGTAACTGATGTAAATTGCACTTAATTGATGGTAGGAGTCTAACTTGGTAGGCACTAGTGCTGCCTAATTTGAATCAATTCACCGATCCACTTTGGTGAATCAATTCAAATCGATTTGTTGCCTCCCAAAATTGGACTCACCGATTCAATGAACAACCCTCCCTCCGGTGAGGCCTGACTTACCTCCAGGGCCTTCTAAAGCAGCAGCAGCGGTGGTGGTAAAAGGCTAGCAGATGCAGGCTTTGAACAGACTGCTCGCAGCCTGCCCCACCAGGGCCTTCCCTCTGCTGTATCACTGATGACATCACTGATGATGCAGCAAAGAGAAGCCCTGGTGGACAGGCTGTGAATAGCCTGTTCACAACCTGCCTCTGCTAGCTGTCCACCACCATGGTCGGTTGGTCAGGAAGTGCTACAACAGGGAATGGGAGGGATGGAAAGCTGCTCCACATGGGGGGGAGGGGGGAGAGAGGAAGAATTTTTGGACATGGGGTGGAGGAGAGGAAGGGAGTGTAACAAAGAGGTAGTGAGGGTGAGAGGGAGAAATCCTGCATATAGTTGAGGGGAAGGAGATATACATGGAGAAGAGAGAGGGAGAAATGTTGGACATAGGATGGAAGGCAGGGAGAGATGGTGCATGGAGTGGATTAGAGAGGTTTGACCCAGGGCACAAGGCAGAGAGAGAGAGAGAGAGAGAGAAGCATAGAGAGAGAGAGAGAGAGAGAGAGAGAGAGAGAGAGGCAGAGAGAGAGAGAGAGAGGCAGAGAGAGAGAGAGAGACACTGATGTTAGACAGTGGGAAAGAAATGTTGGATATGGCTGTGGAAGGGAAGGTACAGAGATGGAAGATGGATGGTAAGCATGGAGAAAGAAGAAAATGCCAAATGGGCAGGAGACCTGGTGAGTGAGTTAACAGAAGACAAACAGAAAGCAGAGCCTGGGACCAACATGATTTGAATAATAAAATGACCAGACAATAAAAAGTAGAGGTAGAAGGGGAGTGATGAAGGAGGAAAAAGAAGTCGCGGAAAGACTTAACGTGTTCTTTTCATCTGAATTTACGAACGAAGACACATCCAACATACCGGAACCTGAGCAATTCTTCAATGGAAATCAAGCAGAAAAATTAACATCCATGGAAGTGAGCCTTGAAGATGTACGCAGGCAGATAGAAAAACTAAAAACTGACAAATCCCCGGGTCCGGACGGAATCCATCCAAGGGTTCTGAAGGAATTAAAGGAGGAGATAGCAGAACTACTGCAGCAAATTTTAAATCTATCCCTGAAAACAGGCATGATCCTGGAGGACTGGAAGATAGCCAACGTTACACCCATCTTTAAAAAGGGATCAAGAGGTGACCCGGGAAACTACAGTCCGGTGAGTCTGACCTCGGTTCCGTGGAAAATGGCGGAAGCACTGATAAAAGAAAACATCGATGAACATTTTGAAAGAAACGAACTTCTGATAACCAGCCAACATGGTTTCTGCAAGGGGAGATCGTGCCTAACGAACTTATTGCACTTCTTCGAAGGAATTAACAAATGGATGGACAAAGGAGACCCCATAGACATCATATATCTAAATTTCCAAAAAGCCTTTGACAAGGTGCCCCATGAACGCCTACTCCGGAAACTGAAGAACCAAGGGATGGAAGGAGACGTACACAGATGGTTCAGAAACTGGTTGGCGGGTAGGAAACAGAGGGTAGGAGTGAAGGGCCACTACTCGGACTGGAGGAGTCACGAGTGGGGTCCCACAGGGCTCGGTGCTTGGGCCGCTGCTATTTAATATATTCATAAATGATCTAGAAACAGTGTGAGATAATAAAATTTGCGGACGACACCAAACTATTTAGTGGAGCTCGGACTAAAGAGGATTTCGAAGAATTGCAAAGGGACTTGAACAAACTAGGGGAATGGGCGATGAGATGGCAGATGAAGTTCAACGTTGAGAAATGTAAAGCATTACATGTGGGAAACAGAAACCCAAGGTACAATTATACAATGGGAGGGATGTTATTAAATGAGAGTACCCAAGAAAGGGACTTGGGGGTAATGGTGGACATGACAATGAAGCTGACAGCACAGTGCGCAGCGGCCGCTAAGAAGGCAAACAGAATGCTAGGCATAATCAGGAAGGGTATTACAACCAGAACAAAAGAAGTTATCCTGCCATTGTATTGGGCGATGGTGCGTCCGCATCTGGAGTACTGCATCCAATATTGGTTGCCGTATCTTAAGAAGGACATGGCGTTACTCGAGAGGGTTCAGAGGAGAGCGATGCGTCTGATAAAGGGGATGGAAAACCTTTCATATGCTGAGAGATTGGAGAAACTGGGTCTCTTTTCCCTGGAGAAGAGAAGACTTAGAGGGGATATGATAGAGATTTATAAGATCATGAGGGGCATAGAGAGAGTAGAGAGGGACAGATTCTTCAAACTTTCGAATAATAAAAGAACAAGAGGGCATTCAGAAAAGTTGAAAGGGGACAGATTCAAAACAAATGCTAGGAAGTTCTTCTTTACCCAACGTGTGGTGGACACCTGGAATGCGCTTCCAGAGGATGTTATAAGGCAGAGTACGGTACTGGGGTTCAAGAAAGGATTGGACAATTTCCTGCTGGAAAAGGGGATAGAGGGGTATAGATAGGAGGATTACTGCACAGGTCCTGGACCTGTTGGGCCGTCGGGTGAGCGGACTGCTGGGCACGATGGACCTCAGATGTGACCCAGCAGAGGCATTGCTTATGCTCTTAGAAAAAAATAATTTAATTTCTATTTTGTAATTACAATAGGTCAGATTTGAAATGTATATTCTGTCAGAGCTGGTGTTAGGTCTTAGCTTACGCTCGCTGTCTAACAGAGAGAAGAAAAGTCTTTTGTTGTTATTGTTTATTTTGTTTACACCACAGTGCCGGCATAGGGTTGGAGAGGGCAAAGGGGGTGGGGTGGGTGAAGAGGCTAGGATGTTTAAAAAAAACACCATATTGGGCAGGAAAAGTGAATCAAATCGAATTGAAAAATTGTTCCCTGAATCGGGCAGCACTAGTAGACACCTACCACGTTGAAGTAGGCGCTTAATCCAAGGCATCTACCAGACAGTAGGTGCGGTTAGGCCAAATCCCTCCCCCCCTGCATAAATAGGGTGCTCCTACGGTTAGGACATCTATTTCCTAAGCCCACTTTAGGTGCGAATCTATAAAAGTATGACTAGCTTTTAGTTTTATGTGCCATTAACAGAATCAGGTTCTAACTGGTTAAGTGCCACCATCAGCGGATAGCCCCACACAGGTGATTTAACTAGTCAGGAACCTCTCCAGCCCCTTTAAATGGCTTTGGGTTCTGATCCCTTTATTTTTTAACCCCTGTTATTAGTAACTACGTCTCACTGCATAAAATGGGACCTAAGGTAAAAAAACAAGTCCATATTGATTACTTCTCCCCTAAGTGAAAAAATTGCATATACATGAGTAGCTAATTAAGAAGCCACATCAAATCTTGGTTATTTTGAGGTGGTTTTGCACACACAAGGGCTAAACCTAATTCTTTCAGCTGTTTCTCCTGAGTCCTGACGCAATTGAAAAGGTTCCTGGCAGTTATGCACAACTTGAAGTAGGTATAAATATTGACATGGAATTTATTGGGGTAAATGTGTAAAATCCACAAATCCACATATACTTTGAAGGACAGCCTAAACCATGCCCAGAACACACACCCTTAAAATTTTTGCATACTGCTGCTTTTCCTTAAAACCATTATCCATGTGTGCCCCTTTACACATGTAAATGGTTCCTAACCCTTGTAAAATCACAGTCAAACTGTAGAGATTGAAAAATTTCAGCTGCATACTCCCATTCATTTCCTCTGACTATCCTTCCATCTCGCCTTCCGGCCCTTTCTACGTACTCTCCCTTTCACCAGAGGCAGAGGTGAAATTCTGCTGCTTCCTGTACAAACTTGTTACTGTTCCAGAAAGCTGCATTCACAGGCAGCTTTACTCTTAATCACATTGCTTTTGTTTAGGAGCTGCCAAGAAGCTTGATATATATTTTTTTAAGTGAGAAATGTGTGCAAGAATGAATAAGCGCTTTGAAAATGGGAGTGGTACTCCTGGTTAGGTGAGCAAGCAGGTTCTTTCTGCTCCTCAGGGTTCTGCTGAAAAGACATACTTCTTCTTGCTCTGCTGTTTGAGTCTCTTTTTCTCCATTTCTTCTTTTTCCCAGCACCAAATTAAGGTAAGCGTGAAATACACACCCCTTAACCTTCCTTTTACCATGATCTCACCCGACAGTAAAAATAACTTTAAGGCCGTTTGAAAGTATTGTGGGTGAGCTTTCTTAGAGCTGGGCAAAAGAAACCCAGCAAACACAATGCATATTTTTGTTGGAAATCAATTAATAACTTTTAGAGCAAAGCTTGTATAACCCAACTACTATGTTCAAGGATCTCTGTATCAAAGAAATGATTGTTACTATGTTGAAGAAATATTTTACAATATTAGAAATTTGTCAACACACAAGGACAAGTCCATGCTTTAAATGCCCTCGGTGGAAAAGGTTGTATTATCTACATACAGCAACATCTGGAACATGATTCTTTTATGAAACACTAGCAGTTGCCATTGCCATTTTAAACCCGGGTAGGACTTTGGACTGTTTTGTGTATACAGTAGCTGTTCTATAATGCATGTATAATTTATTTTCTGTTCATTTTTGCCAGTCCGTGTCTTCCATGTTGTTTCTAGTGCTATGTGTATGCAAGAAAAGTTTCTTCTGAGAAAATACAATTACAAACTATTAGTATATATAGAAACATTGCATATATACATATCAGGGATAATTTTACAACTGCCCACACAGAATGCCTTCACTTTGAAAATGATCACAGAGAGTGTTGGTACACGCATCTCTTAGTTCAAATACAGGGCACATTTTATTAAATTCTCGCCACAGCAGGAAAATATGCGCTCAGAGGCAGTTCTAGAAAATTCCATTTCTATGAGTAAAACACTGTTCAACTAGTGGAAGTGTTTTTTAAAATTGGAGTAACTGTATAACTAGGCGCATGAATCAAAAGTTTGCAAATAGTTTTTCTTGTGTGAGCTTAGGAGAATTTTCATATTGAAAATAAATGTATATTTCTGCTTTGAAAATTATCCCTGGGAATATAAGTGCTTATATTTGGGGGAATAATTGTTAAGGCGTGGTTATAAATGGGCTTTTATTGCACCTTAATTTTCCATGTAAGTGGGCAAGCTGCACTATCCCAGTAAAGCCCATAGTAGTACCATTCACTGCAGATAGGTTAATACCCATTCGTGACTCTATGATTTATTTCCTTAGATTCTGCAAAGCATGTGTTCTTGGTCACATTCTCTATAAGTTGTAAGTTACTGATTCTATAGCTTTGTGTTTTGATCCTGTAGCATGTTATTGACTCTGTAATGTATGTATCTCTGCTCCTGAAAACTTTGGGCTCCTTTTACGAAGCCGCGTTAGTGGTTTAACGCGCATAATAGCGTGCGCTAATTTGCTGGCCGTGCTAGCCGTTACCGCCTCCTTTTGAGCAGGTGATAGTTTTTCGGCTAGCGCGGGGGTTTGCGCACACTAAAAAGGTGCGTGTGATAAAGCCGCTAACGCGGCTTCGTAAAAGGAGCCCTTTGTGTATGTATCCTTGTAGCTGTAAAAATGAATGAATGAATGAATAAATAAAGAATAGCACTGTTAGGATCAATCTCACAAGTAGCATTATTTTTCAGTATGGGAGCATTGGGCCAATGGCCACTCTGATTCTGCCCCATATCCCGCCCCAAAGTCTAAGCCCCCTCAATGGCCTCTTCTTCCCCTAAATCTGTACCCCCTTTGGAACCAACCTGGCAAATTCAAGAGGGGGGGAGGGTACAATGGCGTGCAGAGTTCAAAATGGCACCAGTGACCTGTAGTAGTTGTCTTGTAGTATTGTCAAGTTCAATTTATTTAATGTACTGCAAATATAAAACCAGGGTTAAAATCTAAGCGGTTTACAAACTCATATAAAAAAAAGGGGTTAAGAGACAAACTAATACCAATACAAGAACAAAAACAACCAACATCAAATAAGAACATGAGGAAAGAACGAGAGGTTAATTACAATAAAATCACTAGGATCAAGCTGCTATATAAGGGTGTTTTGCCTTTATATAGCAGCTTGACCCTGGCAGTAGCACTGTAAGACTACCACTAGCAGTTGCCATTGCCATTTTAAACCCGGGTAGGAGCAACTGGGACCATTCCTATATCACCTGGGATTTTCCAGGTAGGCCTGGGAGGGTGCTATGGGAGAGAGTTGTGGGAAAGAGGGCTATAGGAGGAGCTTGAAGTTGAGGGGCAAATTTAAGACCACACTAAAACCTTTCTTATTTAGGGATGCATTTCTAACATGAGAATGGGTGATTCATCTAATCTACACACTCTATGCCAGTGGTCTCAAACTCACGGCCCAGGGGCCACATGCGGCCCGTCAGGTACTGTTTTGAGGCCCTCAGTATGTTTATCATAATCACAAAAGTAAAATAAAAGTTTCTTGATCATATGTCTCTTTAGCTATAAATGACAATATTATTATTAAGACTTAGCCAAAAGGAAAGATTTATAAACTCTAAAGAGTTTTACCTCATGTAAAAATTGTCATTTCTTTAATAAGACATTAACTATTTTTTTCGAAGGCCCTCCAAATACCTACAAATCCAAAATGTGGCCCTGCAAAGAGTTTGAGACCACTGTTCTATGCACAGTAATGAATACCAGCCACTTTTAAGAAGCGGCATCCCCTCCTCTTTTGCTTTCTCCCAGCCCTCTTTTTTAAAATTTATTTTATCTCGATGTATTTTATTCTTACCTAACCCTTGATCCTCTTGTTTCTGTATGTTTCTGTCTTTTTTACTGAACATATATATACTTTTATTTTTATTTTATTTTAATTTTTTATTGTAAACCGTCTAGGTACAAGTTGATAGACCGTATATCAAGTATAGAATAAACTTGGAAACTTGATCAGAGGGAATCA
This sequence comes from Geotrypetes seraphini, assembly GCF_902459505.1. Classification (NCBI taxonomy): domain Eukaryota; kingdom Metazoa; phylum Chordata; class Amphibia; order Gymnophiona; family Dermophiidae; genus Geotrypetes; species Geotrypetes seraphini. The sequence continues at coordinate 248,636,379 of NC_047085.1, read as the reverse complement.
GATTAGATGGGAAGCACTTGATACATTTACCATATTTTTTGTTGTAAAATCCCGGACGCATGGCTGTGCCCTGTTCTGCCCCCAGCCCTGCTTTGTTCCACCCCAGCCCTGCTCCATTCCGCCTCTAGCCACACCTTACTCCAACTCTAGTCCCACCCCATTCCATCCCCAGCCCGGCCCCCAGAAACTTTATTTTTTCATTTCTGACCTCTGGGCAGAGACCGAGGGCCTCCGAGGCATGCGCGGACTTGTGCGACATCATCCAGGCATGCTCAGAGGCCCTACAGACGCAGCCAGAGATTTCCAAAACCCTCACAAACTGCTGGGTTTTGGAAAGTTCATTCGGGAACCTGGACGGTCCTCTAAAAAAATGGACATGTCTGGGTTGCCCTGGACGTCTAGCACTTGGGGATTTTAAAGTTGAAAAGGGACCAAGGGGGCTTCTAGCAAAGAGGGAGGAGGAAAATTCTTCACTCAACCCTTTTGTGGTTTCCAGGACTGGAAAACAATTCTTCCAGGAATAACATGACTTGGAGTGTTCACCGTAAGCAGTGTTATTCAATTTACAGAATAATGTGCTGTGTTGCATGGATTCATATGTTGTACATCTCATTACTATGTATCCCATAGTACATAATATTAATGTGTGCTATGGTTATATAATATACCTAATTGCCCTGTAACACAAGTTAAGGTTCAAATAAGTTTCAAGTTTAATGTTTTTTTTGATTAATCGCTTAATCGTATTTCAAAGCGATGAACAATTTAAAATTACAATAACTGGGAGACCATACAATTCAAAACTATGCATAACGACATAAGGGATTAAAAGTTTAACTTAACAAACTCATAAACACAAGGAAAGAAGGGAGGTGAAATACAAAATCAATAAAGAAAATGAGAACAAAAAGGGAAAAGTACAAAAAGGGAAACAAATAAAAGCTATAATATGACACAATAAAAATAATTTGACCTACAAACTGTTTAGTTAATTACCAAAGGCATCTCTAAAGAGAAATGTTTTTAAATTACTTTTGAATTTCTCCAGATTGCGCTCTTCCCTTAAGTAAATGGGAAGGGCGTTCCATGTTTTAAGGTGCGGTAACAGAGAAAATAAATTGCCGTCTTGTGTTAATAACCTTAAAGAGATGGAATTGTTAGTAAATTCTGTTCGTTGGATCTCAATGTTCTATTTGGAGAATAAGGAATTAATAATTTATATATGAATGCTGGAGTTTTATTAAATAATGCAGATTAGGGTTGTAGCATTTTTTAAGAATTACATTCCCACCCCCAACATGCTTTTTCACAGACACATTTTTGGATTAATTTAAAGTCATACATTCAGATTTTCTGAAGCAAGCCTTGAAATAAAACTTCTTCTGATACGAATACTGCTGATAAGTCTAGGCACAGTTATAAGTGTACAGGCATGTCCTTCAACGCATATCAAGCAGAACTCTCCTAAAAGCCTATTTCTTCATATAAAGCAAAGCTTTATCCATAGAAAAGTTTTTAAAAAGTGTCCTCATGGAAGTAAATGTTAGAAATCTTGGGTATTATTTGCACCTGTAGAAAGCGGATTTGCAGCTGTAAATTGACGTGTAGGTATAAATAGCAATTCTTGGTGTAGTTTGGGCTGTCCTTGAAAGAATATCTGCATTCTGTATGTTAGAGTAGAACGTGACGAGTTCACCTTTCCTGTATTCAAAACTACCTGTTTTTTGAAAACATTTGGATTTAAGAGGATGAATCTTAAGGTTGGATTTGGTTTTGGCTCCCATAGGCTTGAACAGAAGATAGGAGCAGGGATCCTCCTATGGAGCTATGAGAGCGGGGGAAGGGGGGGTGTTGGAGGTTAGGTCCCCTAGAGACTGAAAAGCATTGATAGGGGGTATTGGGCCAGAGTGTCATGATGGTTCTTCTTTAAAGTGGCACCATTGGATGACCATAAAATATGTGGGTGAAGGTTTCTTTTGGGCTATAGATTGGTGCCCTTAAGATTTGGGGCCTGATAAGATTGGCTGCTATATCTTATCATCAGCTCATAGTAAAAGACCTCGTGACAGTGACAGTTACAATAAGACAGGTTTATTAGTAATAGGCATAAGGCAACTCACATGAAATAGCAAAGTACAGCATATTGGCTACAAAGGATAGCATACATACGAAATAGCAATCTGATGTTCTTTTGGGTCTGACTCCTCTCTCTTCTCTCCTCTTTTTCCCTTATCCTCTCCCTTATGCCATCCAGCATGTCCCTTATATATATATTATATCAGTAGACTAGGGTACCTCCTAGTTACTCACTTTTCATTGGTTGTCACATATGTCATTTTTTTTGGATGGATGGTCTATACCAGTGGTTCCCAACCCTGTCCTGGAGGACCACCAGGCCAGTCGGGTTTTCAGGATAGCCCTAATGAATATGCATGGAGCAGATTTGCATGCATGGCACCTCCATTATATGCTGATCTCTCTCATGCATATTCATTAGGGCTAGCCTGAAAACCTGACTGGCATGGTGATCCTCCAGGACAGGGTTGGGAACCACTGGTGTATACACTTATCATGGAGCCATACTGAAACATGACGTCACTTGGTGCCAAAACTGACCTTTTTATATTTCCCTGACAAATGCATTTCCAATACTAAGGCTAATAACTCCAGAGAATAGACCCCTACCTTCCTGAGTTATACTGTCTGTGCTAGTGCTTCTTAGGAGAACATATCATGTCCCAAAACCAAGGTCGCCACAGACAGGGGGTCTGAGTGCTGGTTTCTGGAGCAAAAACAGAGAGAAAAATGACTGCTTAGAAGTCAGAATTCATATGCATATTGTCTCTCTTAGAAATATAACTATTTGGGGTATCACAGGGGTCTTCACCTACTATATATGCAGGTCTTATGCTTGCGTCATCTTCCGCCTACATTTTCATGCAGGTCTTATTCCTGACTCTCCTCCGATTCATCCTCATTCCCCTCTAAAATTCCCCTCTGGAAGCCTACGCGTTGAAGGCTTCCCCCTCTAGATCATGGTATAAGGGGTTTGTAGTTGTTGTCCCGACATCGTCCACATGCCTTAGGCAGATGCCTATGCTGCCCATGCTGAAATCTTAATCAGCTCCCTGAAGAAGTACAGTTTTAGAAAATGTGCTATATATACATTTAGCACTCTTTTATATTTATAACTCATAGAAACATAGAAAATGACAGCAGAAAAGGGCCAAGGCTCATCAAGTCTTCCCACACTAATGACCCACCCCCCTAACTTTACCCTCGTAGATATCCCATAGCCCATCAATTCTGCCCGCTCTGATTGCCCTCCCCCAATTTACCCTCTTAGAGATCCCACATGTGCATCCCATTTTTTCTTAAAATCTGGCACGCTGCTGGCCTCAATCATCTGCATTGGAAGTTCATTCCAATGATCAACCACTCTTTCGGTGAAGAAATACTTCCTGGTGTCGCCATGAAATTTCCCGCCCCTGATTTTTAGCGGATGCCCTCTTGTTGCCAAGGGTCCTTTAAGAAAGAAAATATCATCATCCTCCTTGATACGACCGGTGATATATTTAAACATCTCAATCATGTCTCCCCTCTCCCTACGTTCTTCGAGAGAGTACAGCCGCAATTTAGTCAGCCTCTCCTCGTATGAGAGATCCTTGAGCCCCGAGACCATCCTGGTGGCCATTCGTTGAACCGACTCAACTCTCAGCACATCTTTTCGGTAGTGTGGCCTCCAGAATTGTACACAGTATTCCAGATAAGGTCTTACCAGGGATCTGTACAACGGTATTATGACCTCGGGCTTCCTGCTACCGAAACTTCTACGGATACACCCCAACATTTGTCTAGCTTTGGATGAAGCCTTCTCCACTTGATTAGCAGCTTTCATGTCTTCACTAATGATTACTCCTAAATCACGCTCTGCTGCAGTCCTAGTTAAGGTCTCCCCATTTAGGGTGTAATTTCTGCACAAATTTCTACTGCCAAGGTACATGACCTTACATTTCTTAGCATTGAAGTTAAGTTGCCAAGTTGAGGACAGTGTTCCAGCAGGAGTAGGTCCTGTGTTATACCGTCAGGCAAATTGCTATTACTCACTATGTTACATAGTTTGGCGTCATCGGCGAATAATGTTATTTTATCTTGAAGCCCCTTAGTCAGGTCTCCTATGAATATGTTGAAGAAGATTGGGCCTAAGACCGAGCCCTGCGGCACTCCACTGGTTACCTCCGACGTTTTGAAGAGGGTACCGTTAACCACTACCCTCTGAAGTCTACCACTTAGCCAATTTTCGACCCATGTAGTTAGTGTTTCTCCTAATCCCATCGATTTCATCTTGCTCAGTAACCTACGGTGTGGAATGCTATCAAAAGCTTTACTGAAGTCCAAGTACACGACGTCCAAGGACTCTCCCAGATCTAGTCTTCTTGTGACCCAGTCAAAGAAGCTAATTAGATTGGATTGGCAGGTCCTAACCTTGGTAAATCCATGTTGGTGGGGATCCCGTAGATTCTACTCGCTCAGGATTGTAACTAATTCATGTTTAAGTAGTGTTTCCATGAGTTTACTCACTATCGATGTATCACTGGTCTGTAATTCGCAGCTTCTGCCCTGCAACCCTTTTTGTGCAGTGGAGTGATGTTAGCTGTTTTCCAGTCCAAGGGGACTCTCCCCGTACTCAGTGATAGATTGAACAGCAGTGATAACGGTTCTGCTAGAACATCACACAACTCTCTGAGCACCCTGGGATGTAGATTGTCCGGTCCCATGGCCTTGTTCACCTTGAGACTTGATAATTTGTGGTAGACATCGCTGGGTGTGAACTCGAAATTCTGAAACGGGTCTTCCGAGCTTTGCCTTGCCTGCAATTGTGGACCGGACCAGTGTTCCCGCTAAGCTGCGTTGACGTGCGCACGCGCACAAAATATTACCTCGCAGCGCACAAGTTTCTCGTCACAGCGCACACAGTGTAGAGCACAGTTCTTCAACCGCCGGTCCGCAAACAAAATCTTGCCGGTCCGCGAAGGATTCGGTCCCCGCCGCAACGAAAGGCCGGCGTCAGCTGACTTGCAACTTCCTGTTGCAGTCGCTGTGCCGGGACTCCTGCCTTCGCCGGGACTCCTGCCTTCCACCGCGTTTGCCTCCTGCCTTGTCTCCGCACCTCCAGACCAGCAGCGGCAGCTGTGTATGCTTTTAACTTCGGCACAGAGCTGCCCCTAATCAATAGTTTAGCGCGGTTTCATAAGGCAGCCTCGGGGCCTTTGCTAGGCCGGCCCACATCGCATCATCGAAGCGGGCCGGCTATCAAAGGCCCCGAGGCTGCCTCATGAAACCGCGCTAAACTATTGATTAGGGGCAGCTCTGTGCCGAAGTTAAAAGCATACACAGCTGCCGCTGCTGGTCTGAACTCTTGGGCCGCTGAAGGAGGGCAAAAAGCAGCTGTCCTGGAGGTTTCCCTTCCTCTCGCCTTTACAGGTTCCTTTTTTCCACCTTTTTTTTTTTTCCTTCAAACGGCAACGGGCCCCAGCATCGACATCAATCAAGTAAGTTCCACTGTCAATCAAGCGGTTCTGCTCGGCCAAAGCTTCCCCTGTGACATGAGCCACCCTCAGGGGAAAGAAAGTGACCCACAAAGGTGAGGGGAAGGGGGGCAGATGATGGAAGTTGGGGGGGGGGAGAGAGAGAGAGAGAGAGAGAAGGGGCAGATGATGGAATGGAGGAGATGAGAGAGAGAGAGAAGGGGACAGATGATGGAAGTGAGAAGAAGGGAGAGAGAGCAGAAGGCAGATGGATGTCAGTTGAGAAGGGAGAGCAGATGCTGAATGGAAGTGGGGAAAGAACACATACTGGATGGAAGGAGGAGATAAATAAAGGGGGAAGAAAATAGTAAGATAATGGAGGGGTGAGGGAAAGGGGTGACAAGCTGTGTGTAGACACAGTGAAAAGAGGGAAACGGGACTAAATAGTAAGAAAGAATTTAATTTAGATGGAGGCAGAAAATAGAGAAGGAAGACCAGAGAAGAAAAGGGAAGAGAGAGCAGAGAATGATCAGATCTGAGTGGAGGAAATGAGAAGAGAGATATGCTAAAAACCACAGGGGGGAGGGAAGGATAGAGATGCCAGACCATGAGGGGAACAGAAGGAAGATGATGGATGCTAGACCAAATTGGGGGGTGGGGGGGGGGGCAGGAGGAGAGATGGCAGGGAAAGACAGACAGTGAATGGAAGGGGCAGATGCTGGACTGAAGAGACAGAGAAGGTTATCATGCTGCTGTACCGGGCCATGGTACGCCCTCACCTGGAGTACTGCGTCCAGCACTGGTACTTTAAGAAGGACACGGTACTACTCGAAAGGATCCAGAGAAGAGCAACTAAAATGGTTAAGGGGCTGGAGGAGTTGCCGTACAGCGAAAGATTAGAGAAACTGGGCCTCTTCTCCCTTGAGCAGAGGAGATTGAGAGGGGACATGATAGAAACATTCAAGGTACTGAAGGGAATAGACTTAGTAGCTAAGGCAGGGAGAACGAGAGGGCACTCTCTAAAGTTGAAAGGGGATAGATTCCATACAAACGTAAGGAAGTTCTGTGGTAGAAAGCAACATATTTATTTGGCTCATAACTTGCTGGCGCCCGATATTTTTAGCTCACAGTGAAAAAAGTTTGCTCACAACACCCGCCCGCTTAGAGGGAACACTGGACCGGACCCCAGTGCCTCGCAAGTGAAGACTGAGCAGAAGTATTCATTTAGAAGTTCTGCTTTATCGGAGTCTGATTCTACATAATTCCCGTCTGGCTTTCTAAGGCATACTATCCCGTCTGTGTTTCCTTTTCTGTCACTAATATACCTGAAGAAGGATTTGTCCCCCTTCTTAATGTTCTTCGCTAGATTTTCCTTTATTCGAAGCTTGGCTTCTCTGACAGCCATTTTGACTGTTTTAGACCTGGCTATATAGTCTGATTTAGCTTCCTTTTCCCCCAATTGTTTGTAGGAAATAAATGCTCTTTTCTTTTCTTTAAAAGAGGTCCGAGATCTCCGTAGTGAACCATTGAGGTCTATTGTTTCTTTGCCGTTTGCTCACTGTTTTTATGTAGCGATTTGTTGCTTCGTGTAGGGTAGATTTCAGGGTTGACCACATCGCCTCCACATTATCGGTTACGGCTTGGTGTTGCACTGCCCGATGGACGAAATCTGCCATGAGTTGGAAGTCAGTGCCTCGAAAGTTGAGTACCTTTGTTGACGTGCTTGATCTAGTGGAACCTTTCCTGAGGTTGAACCACACCATGTTGTGGTCGCTGGAGGCTAGCGAATCACATAGTGATGTTGCTCTTCTCTTGAATGTGTTAACTTATACAATGGCTGTGCTTAGTGCCAAATATATGATTACATAAACTTGAAATTTCCATTTAGTCACGATAGACCAGGGATTCTCAACTCAGTCCTTGGGAAACACCTAGCCAGTCAGGTTTTCAGTTTATCCACAATGAATATGCATAAGATAAATTTGCATGCACATCTGTCTCATGCATATTCATTGTGGGTATCCTAAAATCCTGACTGGCTAGGTGTGTTCCGAGGGCTGGATTGAGAACCCTGCAATAGACATATAAACATACAATAACATAATTAAATATGACAGAAAAGCAGAATAGCAAACAAATTCACATTTGTTCTGAAGAGGGAGTAAATATGTGTGTATGTACTGTATGTCCATTTTTATTAAAGTACGGTACACACATATATTATAACTTCTTTGCTACTCTGCCTAAAATACCACCCTCACATTCACTTATATATTGTATGCTATTCTGATGCTATAAGTAATTTATAAAAGGCTCCATATTTGCAGAGTTTTCAATTCAGACTTTTATATCTCACAATTTTTGACCTAAATATCTGAACAGAGCAGGTTACAATTTATGATTTTAGTGTTAATATTCTAGAACCAAACATAGAATCCTGAAATTCAGTCCTCCCCTTCAAGCGTGTATACACATCCCACAATCATTATTGCATTATTAACATACGATAACAGCCCTTACAAATTCAAGTTTTCATTTGCCTTCAGAAAGCCCCATAATCATGTAAATCTTTCAGTGCCTCAGCAACCACACCTTAAAAGCACTGAGCTTGTATTGTCACTAAGTTGAATACTTTTAATGGTGGAAATGTTATAAAATGTTGGAGTCAAGGCAGGATTACCATATTTTTTGGACTATAAGACGCACTTTTTCCACCCCCAAAAAGGGGGTGGAAAAGGGGGTGCGTCTTATGGACCGAATACACTGCGTGCTCCCCCCCGGTACCTTTTTAAAGTGGCGATGGTCCAGTGCGGTCTCCTGCTGGATGGCTGCCTCTTTGCAGAGTGATGCACAATGCCTGCTCCTTGCACCATAATTGGGTGTGATTGGGTGGTTTAACGGCAGCGGCGCACACGCACCTTCCCTGCCCCCACCTCTCCAGCATTTGTAATTTTTGCACGTGAGTGCGCCCACACACATTGAGGGGGAAACATCAGTGGCTATGAGCGCGCTGGACACCCGGACACTAAAGGTAGCCGACTTGCGGGCCGAGCTCCAGCGTCGGGGCCTAGGCTGCCGCGGGTTGAAGGTCGAGTTGACACAGCGGCTGCAGGAAGCATTGGATGCTAAATTGTTAGCGGGAGATTCTGGCGAGGAGGAGACGACAGGTCTAGGTGGAGAGCCGATGGACGATGAGCTGGGCGACAAGAATCACAGCAGGCGGGGGATGAGGACAACGGAGAGCCAGCATTTTGTCTAGAGGGAGAAGGCCAGGAGCTGGAGCAGATCTGGTAGCTATGAATTCAGAAAAGGGCACAGAGGACAGGAAATCAGAGCGGATCACAGGGGAGTGTGAGCCAAATGGAGAGATGGGCGAGAGGACCGGACACAATTCCCTGCCAAGCTCAAGGCTTGTTTGACACGACCCTTGGGGCAGCATGGTAATTCTTTGAGGGCCCCTAGGCATACAAGTATACTGGGCCCCCTGGCACCGCCCCCACCCCATCCCCATTTATCTCTTTTCTTATTTACTTCTTTATTTCCATTTATATTTCTTTATTTTTTAAATTCAAAACAAACAAAGATTAGCATACCAGTGCACAGTTTTTCTTCTATGCAACCAACCCTCCAACATCTCTGAACAAATCTCCATTCCTTCCTTTCCCAACTATTTACCCAGGACTTCAACTCTGAACCCTTTCCATACATATATAAAAGTGTTCAAATATATTGTAAAGCAGTAATACTGTCCGAAATATAAATCTATAGTAATAACCAAGTTTACAATACCTTTCAACTGCCTCACTGTACGTCAACCAACTATAACCCATTTGTATGTATAAACAACCAAATCTTTAACTCCTCTAGTACGTTCCACTCCATGTATGTTAACTTGTAACAAAACAACAAGGCAAGCAGTCCACCAAAGAATCCAACAGGAAACAAAAGAAGATTGGCAGAAAATAAGGAGATTCAAATCAAGTTTATTCAAGGTGCTCCCAATAACCATGCCCAATGCATTTCGCCAAACAGCATTGACTAGCCTTAACAGAAAACCATGTCTTTCATACACACAGAACACAGATACACCCTCACCCAGTATGGAATAAGTAATCACAAACTAAAAATAGAAATATGTAAAGGTTAAACTGAATCGCCAAGAAGCCAAACTGCATACAGTGAAATGCCACAGAAACAATGACACATAGCCCCCTAATACTCTGCAAAATATAAATATAGCAGATGTAAATTTGAAGAAACTGACAAACAATCACCACTTTACAAATTAACAAATAGAAATAAAACAAAAATTGAAAATAAGAATATACTATTTCATTGGACTAATCAATAGCTATAGCCTCTGTCTTCAGGTCAATATAGTGTATTGCTGTTACATTATATTGTCCTGACCTGAGAAAGGGGGTTTTGGTTGCTAAAAGTTAGTAAAAAAATGTATTAAAATTAGTCCAATTAAAAGATTACCTTATTTTCTGTTAATAAAAGTTTTATCAATAGAACTACAATACTATTTTATTCTAAAACAACAAAAAATCTTTTTTCTACCTTTTGTTGTTTCTGCTTTAATCATCTTGTATTCACTTTCTTCTTTCTAGCCAGCATCTGTCCTCTCTCTATCTTCCATGCAGCTTCAGCCCCTTCCATCCACTGTCTGCCCTCTCCCCGTTCCATTTGGTATCTTCCTTCTTTCTATGCTCTATCCATAAACTGTCTATCCTGTGCCCCGTATCTCCTTTGTACATGATTGATTTCAGTTCTGCCACTTCTCCATTTTTCTCTCTCTGTTTCCACCCTCTCCCCTATGCTCTGGCATCTCTCCTCCTTTCTTTTCTTCCCACCCCACGATCTGGCATCTCTGTCTCCTTCCCTTCTTGATTCCATGGCATCTCTCTCCTTTCCTTTTCTTCCATCTCTCTCTCTCCCCCCTCCATGATCTGACATCTCCTCCTTCCTTTTTCCCTTGGTCTGGCATACCTTCTTCCTTACCCCATGCCCTAGCATCTCTTCCTCCCTCCCTCCATGCCCTGGCCTCTCTTCCTCCCTCCCTCTCTTCCCTCCATGCCTGGTATCTCTTTCTTTCTTCCTTCCTCCCTCCCTCCCTTCCCTCCAAGCCCTGGCATATCCTTTCATTCCTTCCTTTCCCTCCAGTTGGGTGCAGCAATTCTCTCCCCCTCTGCTCCCTTTCCTCCTTGTCACCCCGTCCACAGTCGGCAGTGCATCCCCTAAGCAGGTACTCCAAGGCCTGGCGTCATGAACTTCTTCAGGCAGTAGCAGCATCAGCATTCACAATTTGCTGCTGTTGCCAGCTTTGGGCCTTCTTCTTTGTCAGATCCTGCCTTCATGGAAACAGGAAGTAGGCAGGACCCAGCAGAGAGGAAAATTGTTAACATTGTTGCTGCCTGAAGAAGTTAAAAATGCCAGGCCTTGGAGCACTTCTTCCCCTGTAGCCAAAATGTTCCTTTTCAGAGGGTCCCCGACACAGCAGCCGGGGCCCCTCTGAAAAGGAACATTTAGCTATCCCTACCATGCAAACCCCGCCGACCCTCCACCGTGAGACGACTGACAAACCTCCCTCCAGCACTCGTCGTCAGCTGCAGCACTCTAAACAGGCTGCTTCGCAGTTTGTGGCCTTCTGCTGGTAATTCCTTCTGCCAGAGTCTGTTATAGGGGAAAACACCCTCCAGGGATTCAAGACAAAGTTGGACAAGTTCCTGCTAAATGTGCGAGCTGTGTTTGCCAATCTTGATCGATGGGAGGGCTTACGTTTGTCCTGGATAGGTAGGATTAATGCATTGCGAATGAATGTCTTGCTCCATTTTTTATATCTGTTCTCCTGTTTGCCTCAGTCCCCAAACAATTTTTGCTTCAGCTTCAACGTTGGGCTTTCACTTACATCTAGAATCATAAACCACCCAGGGTTAGGCGGGAGCGTATGTATTGGGATAGGCTCCATGGAGGTATGGGAGTTCCTGACTTCTTTAATTATTATTATGCTGCCCAATTACAAGTTTTATTTCATTGGGCTTTCCCATCCAGACGTTGGGTCTCATTAGAGCAGGAGCTCCAGCCCAGTTATCCCCTTGCGGCTCTACCAGGGCTTCCTTTGGAGGTCCTTCGGGATGTTATGCAGGAGGCTCCCTATGGAATGGCTTGCACCTTGCAGTTGTGGGGACAGGTGTGGCGGGCTTGGCTCCCACGGTAACGCTATTTTTATGCTACCCCTATTCGATATGCATGGGGTCTTACCTGCTCGGGACTCTGGGATATTCCAGCACTGGGAGAGAAATGGGCTCCGAGTGCTGGACCAGCTGATTCTCCAAGGGGAGCTGATCCCTTTTGCAACTTTACAGGATGTCTACGATCTCCCAGCAGTGGATATTTTTGCTTATACCCAGCTTCAGGATTTTGTATGGAAGCGGGTTCTCCTGGACTGGGAGAAAGAGGACTCTGCCTTTCTTCAGGTGTTCTGCATGGGCTCTGCTGTGGGACTTATTTTACGATTGTATAAAGTCCTATTGTATAGTCGTCCCCAGGTCACATAATTTGAGCATAAATGGGAGGCCCTCTTGGGGGTGTCCCTGGATTTGCAACAATGGGAAAGCCTGTATGGTGCCTTGTTGCAAGTCTCGCTGGCCACTCCCCTGGTTGAACAGGGGTACAAGATGTTATTTCAATGGTATTAGATTCCTGAGCAGTTGTACCGTTTTGTATGCACATGGGAATGGTTGTTGCTAGAGAGGCTGTGGGGGGCTGGGGACTTTTGGGCACATCTGGTGGGACTGTCCTAAAATGGTACTCTTCTGGGGGATGGTTCAACAGGTGTTGTATGATGTATTGCACACTCCTGTACCTCTGCACATGGACGTTTTCTTGCTCAATTAACCTGCCCAGGAGCTGGATCGTGATCCAGCTCATTTTGTGCCTTTGGTTGCTACGGCAGCCAGACTTTGTGTGGCCCAGTTTTAGAAACAAACTGCTGTTCCTGCAAAGTCAGATCTTCTTCTCAGAGTGGATGATATCTATCTTATGTCTAAACTGACTGCTTTACGAACTGATACCTGTAGTTCTTTTCGTCACATTTGCCGTGCCTATGGTGCTTGGAGGGGCCATCGTCTAAAGGCTTTAATTTGGGAATGTCCAGTCAATTCTTTCTTGATGGTGGGTTACTTGCCTGCTATTTGGGGAATGTATATCACTCTGTAGGGGGGGAGGGGATTGTTGTTCTGCTGGAGGATGCTCTTTTGGTTTTTTTTGTTGGCATTCAGTCTGTGTATGACTCTTTGCACTGTTTAATAAAATTGTTTTTAATTTTTTTAAAAAAAAGACCCCCCACCTCATCTTTGTAACACAGGTATACAGGAAACCCGCTGTAAGATTATCTTCCAATATGTGCTAATTTATCTCATATATTTTTAATGAGGTCCTCAGAGCTTCCCAAATCTGTCATGGAGACTCCAGAGTCTGTAATAGAATACTAGCATATATTTATTTATTTAATTTAAAAAAAATGATATTCTGCATTATCTCCATATTCTAAGTAGAGCATAAATTACACGCATAATAATATAAGATCAAAAACATGCCTTACATTTAGGTAAGTTGAGTGTGTCATTGTAGCATAGCACTTAGGTACTCTTAGGCATGTAAGTACTAGTGTTCTAAGGAAGGAAATTGTGGAGGCAAACAGGGTCAAAGTCGAAGAGGTCTTAAAAAATCTTTATTAAAGTAGATTACAATACTGCCCAACAGGGCATGGGGCTGTATGAGGTAAAAGTTAAGTTTGGGAGCAGCACGGAGCTTTCAACGCAGCTCCCTGCACTAATAACCGTTATTGCAGTTTAGTAAAAAAAGGAGGGGGGTATTTTTTCTGCTACTGTACTCGTCAGTTGGATAGCAAGCAGGCGGCAACAGGGGAGGTGGGCGGGATTGTGTGGCTGTGAGATCAACTGTCCAAGGAGAACTACCGTTACAGGTTCAACCATTTTGGAGATCTGTCTGGAACACCATATGTACCATACTTCCTATTTCCTCTCAACTATCTTTTGATGTTATTCTCTTTCGATCTCTTGCTTTGCCTGATACTCTAGATCAGGGGTGCCCAAACCTGTCCTGGGTGACCCCCCAGCCAGTCAGGTTTTCAAGATATCCCTAATGAATATGCATGAGAGAGATTTGCATACCTGTCACTTCCATTATATGCAAATCTCTCTCATGCATATTCATTAGGAATATCTTGAAAACCCGACTGGCTGGGGGTCCCCCAGGACAGTGTTTTGGAACCACTGCTCTAGATAAATGACATTCCAAGTTATTTGACTTTCTAATAGCCATTACTTAAAAATGATTTTATCACACTAGAAATCTGCCCAGATATTAAATACCTCTTTCTGGTGGTCTGCGGTCCTGAAGATTCATAATTATGAATGCAAAGCTAATTTCCTCACTAATAAGAGCTTTAAAACTAATAAAATATGGTTACCAATGACAAATGTTTCTTCTCAGGCCTGAATTTTGGATAGATTTCAACTGGGTTAATTAGTAAATTAGTTTCAATAATGAGCTTTAACAAGCTCATTGAAAATAAAAAAAATCAAATTGAATTGGGTGATAGGTGCCTATCTTCTTAGGTGTGATTCTACAAAAGGTAGGCACTTATCGCATAGTGCCTATCAGCATCTAACACCAAAGAAGGCGTGTTTAGGAGTTGAATAAAACGTAGGTGCCGATAGGTAAAATTCTGAAACTGACTTAGGCAGCTATAAAGTAGTCTTTAGGAGCCCTGGCCTACATTACAGGTGCCTAAGTTGTTTTTTTTTTTTTTTTTTTGTTTTTTTTACTTTCTTTATTGATATTTTGAACTTGACAATGTATAGATTTGCAAAATCAAAAGAAAACTGTATGAAAATACATTATTAACATCAGAATTATTACAATAAATATTTTAAATCCCTTCTTAACCTATAACAGTAATGATGTATACTTTACTATCAATATTATAAAATATTATGAAATTTATTCCTCTAAATAAATAAAGCACCCCCCCTGCCCCCCAACCCCCCCTAGATGTGCATAGGAATCTAACATAAAGAAAATGAATCATTTTAATTATAATGTGAGAAAATTAGTTAATGGACCCCAAATCCCCTTAAAGGATTTAACAAACCCTAGACGTTCTGCCATAATCTTTTCATATTTATATGTTGCACATACAGTTGCCCACCAAAAAGTAAAATTAATCCTATCATGATGTTTCCAATTAGATGTAATCATTGGAACCCCTATTCCTGATAAGATCATGAAAAGACGACTATTATTTTTATTCAAAGTGGGTTTGTCCTGAAGAATCGTTCCAGAAATTATTGCTTCATATGTCAAAGGAATAGAGCATTGAAGAATATTGTTAATTTGCCCCCATATCGACTTCCAAAAGCCAGGTATCAATGGACAAAAAAACAAAAGATGATCCAAAGTCCCAATATCAATATGACAATGCCAACATCTATTAGATTTAGAACTATCTACTTTATTCAACCGAACTGGAGTCCAAAAAATCCTATGTAATAAAAACAACCATGTTTGTCTCATAGATGCTCACATTGTACATTTTAATCTCCAAGTCCAGATTCGTGGCCAACGAGAAACAGAAATATGCTGTTTTAACTCGATACTCCAAATGTCTCTAAGACTATTTTTTGGTTTTTTATTTAAAAATCCAGAAATCAATTTATACCACTGGGCAGCATGATGTCCTATTAGATCAATTTGGTAGCAAAGGATTTGCAAGCTGAAATAAGTTTTTAAATTTTTCCATTCAGGGAACCCCGTCTGAATAGCCTGCTTCAACTGCAAGCACCTATATTGTTGAGTGTTTGAAATACCAAATGAATGCTGCAGTTGTGAAAACTCTAAGTTTTAAGTTAGGTGCTGGTAGGTACGATTCTGGAAAAGGCACCTAAGCATGATTGACATGCAATCTGCACCTAACTTTAGGCGTCTATTTTTTTTTAAGACGCCAATTACAGAATCTGGCCCTGTCTTACCCCCTGTTTTACTACAGTGCGCTAACCAATTTGCGTGCGCTGATCGAATTAGTCCACGCTAAATGCTAACGCGTCCACAGACTAACATGCACACGTTAGCGTTTAGCGCATGCTAAATCAATTAGCGCGCGCTAATCAGTTAGCGCACCTTAGTAAAACAGGGCCTTAGTGTTCAAATGATTTAATGCAAAATGCCTTTGTTCATCGATGGATTACCGTATTTTCACGTAGATAACGCGCACCCGTGTAAATCGCGCACACGGGTATAGCGTGCGGGAAACCAAAATATATGTTAAAAAAATTTTGTATACCGCGCACACCCGTATACCGCGCATGCTGCCCGACTCTCCTGTCGCCGCCCGACTCTCCTTTCGCCCGCCCCGACTCTCCTCTGGCCACTCCGACTCTCCTTTCGCCCGCCCCAACTCTCCTCTGGCCACCCCGACTCTCCTTTCGCCCGCCCCAACTCTCCTCTCCCCCTTGAAGCCCTGTCCCCACCCTGAAAGCCTGATGCTCCCCCCCCGATGTCTGATTCATCCCCCCCCGCAGGACCGCTCGCACTCCACCCCGAAGGACCGCTCGCACCCCCAAAGCCTCCCGACTCCCTCCCCCATCATGTAGAAGCTCCTACCGGTGTCCTGCTGCTTCCTCTTGGCGGTCCCGGCCCTTCTGTGAGCCCTGCGCCTGCGCTGCTTCCTCTTCCGGCGGTCCCGCCCTTTCTCTGACGTCAAGCCCTCTTGCCCCAGCCAACCGCGGCACCCCCGACATGATCGGGGCAAGAGGGAGCTCAAGCCCTCTTGCCCTCCTGACTCCCCGACACGATCGGGGCAAAAGGGAGCCCAAGCCCTCTTGCCCCGCCAACTCCCCGACAATATCGGGCCAGGAGAGAGCCCAAGCCCTCCTGGCTCTGGCGACCCCCCCCCCCCGCTAGTTGTTCGGGCCAGGAGGGAGCCCAAACCCTCCTGACCACGGCGACCCCCTACCCCCACCCCGCACTACATTACAGGCAGGAGGGATCCCAGGCCCTCCTGCCCTCGACGCAAACCCCCTCCCCCCAACGACCGCCCACCCAAGAACTTCCGACCGCCCACCCAGCCGACCCGCGATCCCCCTGGCCGACCCCCATGACACCCCCACCCCCCTTCCCCGTACCTTTGTGTAGTTGGCCGGACAGACGGAAGCCAAACCCGCCTGTCCGGCAGGCAGCCAACGACGGAATGAGGCTGGATTGGCCCATCTGTCCCAAAGCTCCGCCTACTGGTGGGGCCTAAGGCGCCTGGGCCAATCAGAATAGGCCCGGGAGCCTTAGGTCCCTCCTGGGGGCGGGGCCTTGGGCCCATGGTCGGGTTGGGCCCAGGAGGGACCTAAGGCTCCCGGGCCTATTCTGATTGGCCCAGGTGCCTTAGGCCCCACCAGTAGGCGGAGCTTTGGGACGGATGGGCCAATCTGGCCTCATTCCGTCGTTGGTTGCCTGCCGGACAGGCGGGTTTGGCTCCCGTCTGTCCGGCCAACTACACAAAGGTACGTGGAAGGGGGTGGGGGGGTCGTGGGTCAGCTGGGGGGGCGGTCAGAGGTTCTTGGGGGGGGGAGGTTGTTGGGGGGAGGGGGGTTTGCGTCGAGGTCAGGAGGGCCTGGGATCCCTCCTGCCCATAATGTAGTGCGGGGTGGGGGTAGGGGGTCGCCGTGGCCAGGAGGGTTTGGGCTCCCTCCTGGCCTGAACAACTAGCGGGGGGGGGGGGTCGCCAGGGCCAGGAGGACTTGGGCTCCCTCCTGGCCCGAACAACTAGCGGGGGGGGGATCGCCAGAGCCAGGAGGGCTTGGGCTCCCTCCTGGCCCGATATTGTCGGGGAGTTGGGGAGTCGGGGGGGGGCAAGAGGGCTTGAGCTCCCTCTTGCCCCGATCGTGTCTGGGGTGCCGCGGTTGGCTGGGGCAAGAGGGCTTGAGCTCCCTCTTGCCCCGATCGTGTCGGGGAGTCGAGGAGTCGGCGGGGCAAGAGGGCTTGACATCAGAGAAAGGGCGGGACCGCCGGAAGAGGAAGCAGCGCAGGCGCAGGGCTCACAGAAGGGCTGGGCCGCCAAGAGGAAGCAGCAGGACACCGGTAGGAGCTTCTATATGATGGGGGGCGGTCGGGGGGCTGTGGGGGTGCGAGCGGCCCTTCAGGGTGGGGGTGCGGGTGGGAGTGCGTGCGAGCGGTCCTTCGGGGTGGGGGTGCAGGTGCGGGTGCATGCGAGCGGTCCTTCGGGGTGGGGGTGCGAGCGGTCCTGCTGGGGGGGGGGTGAATCGGACGTCGGGGGGGAACTATGTAAAAAAAATTTTGTATAACGCGCAAGGTTATGCACGGTTTGTAAAAATCGTGTATAACGCACGTGTTATATGCGTGAAAATACGGTAAAAGTAGACTCTTATCTGGCACTGATACCACTTGCCCCTGCCATTGAATAATGATATAAATGCATTTGCAGGAAAAGATTAGCAGTTTGAATATTATCTGGGATTTTGATGCCTATGAATACATAGATCCCTAACTGGAAGGTTCTATAAAAGATGCGATTGTGTATAGGACGTCAGTGTGCGATTCTCAGCTGCTTCGTAGGTGGTTACTGAGATCAGTGACCTATACAGAATCTGCCCCAATATCTTTAGTTAAATATTTTCTTTTGTTTTCTAGGTTTCTAAAAATGGATGAGTTACGCTTGGCGAACACTGTACTGGCAATTGATTTCTACAAAAAACTCAGTGAACACAAAACAAATAATGTAGTTTTTGCTCCACTGTGCATTTCCACTTCACTGGCACTGCTACATAAAGGTTCAAAAGGCAATACAGCAGCCCAGCTGAATCAGGTGAGCCTAATTTAGTTTTAATTTTGATAATGTCATTATAGAGCCAGTATTATTGTCGTAAAGAAGCTGACATCTCATGAAAGGAAGGCAACTGGCCTATAGACATTGTGTGGTACTATCTAGCATACAATTAAACTAGTAAAATGTTAAAATATCTCTTGATGTTGGGGGGAGAGGGCCCGAGATGGCGGCAGCAAGGTGACGGCATCTCTGATTAAGACCTGCAGTGATTTCCTCCTACCTTTCCGACATGCCGCATTCTAAATGTAAAGGAAATGTTTGGTCTGATCCCTTGGCGGCAAGGACTTCTTCCCCTGTACAGGGGTCTATTCGTGAGTTCACTGCTGCTTCTTTCCTGCATGGGATGTCCAGAGAAATGTTCACTGTTTCTTTGGCAAGAAGAGACGCCTATGAACTGAATCTTGAGATCTCCCTCTCTCCTTTGGATGCCGTTTCCTCACCATGCCCTGCTCCAACCGCCGCACTGATGGAGGAATAAAGCAAAGTGTCTGTCATGGAAGCCGCAACCTGAGGGACTACTCCTGTGAGAAGTTCAAGGGAGCAGTGAGAGCTGGGAGCCATAGAGGAGGTTCGCTCCCAGCCGGTGAAGTCTATGGTGGTGACACTGGAGAGCATTTGGGAAGCTCTCCAGAAGTTAAACTCAACAGTTGCCAAGTCCTCTCAAGATGTGGCTGTTCTTGTAAGTACTATAGAGGCTTTGGAGACAAAATTGGATGGCACATAGGAGGAGTGAAACTTGTAAAGCAGAGCTAGTAAATAAGGTAGAGAAATTAGAAAAATCTGTGGGTAGTTTACAGAGTACTGCTACTTCTAATATTAAAGATAGTTTATTGCTTCATGTCAAACTAGAAAAAATGGAGAATTGTATGAGAGCTAAGAATCTTTGTTTTCTAAATTTCCCTATCACACACTACCTATCTCCATTAGAGCTCTTGAGAATGTACCTGCGGGAGAGTTTTCAATATACTAAAGTAGATACCTTTGAGCCTGATAATCATTATTACATTCCGAGGGCTTCTAGGGAGGTGGTAGATGAAGGGGAAATAGATAAATTATCCTCACCAGACAGTTTGGATCTATCTCAGTTTCTTGGTCTTCAACTAGTTCAAAATGCAGCAGCAAGATTCATATATGGTTTATGGAAATTGGAACAGCCCTACTATATGAAAATACATTGCCTGCCCATAATCACAAGAATGCCCTCGCCTACAAAACAAAGCTGGCCACCCTACACCAGGGTGCATCCAACAGATATTCCACCAGAAATATTTTCCACTTAAAATTTCCAGCATGTAATAATATAAAGTCTACCAGGCAAATTACTTTATCCATCCAATATCATATTAGCAAAATACTAGAATCAACTACCGCCTACACTATGATCTTGTGACCACTATCTCAGGTTTAGAAAACTTTTAAAAACATTTCTGTACCAGGACAGGGAGCCATCCCTGAAGCAACTGAATGGCTATTGTAAAAGCCCATTTCTAAACTGTCTAATGCAACTCCTGGGACATAATGAAGAACCAATGATGACCTACTTGTAACTATGTATTTTGTGGTCGGGCGTGGGCGATTGGATGTGTCCAGGAGCCAATGTCCTAAGCCACAGTTCTTCAACAGCCGGTTCGCGGACCGGTGCCAGTCCGCAAAATAATCTTGCTGGTCCGTGAAGGATTCGGGTCCCCGCCACAACAAAAGGTGTCGGTGTCAGCTGACATGCAACTTCCTGTTGCCGTCGCTATGCCGGGACTCTTGCCTTCTACCGCCAGGACTCCTCCCGCGTATGTCTCCTGCTCCTGCCTTTGTCTCCGCACCCCCAGACCAGCAGCAGCATCTCTGTTTTGCTTTTAACTTCGGCACACAGCTGCCCCTAAGCAGTATTATAGCAGCGGTTTCATGAGACAGCCTTGGGGCCTTTGCTAGGCCGGCCCGCTTCGATGATGTGATGTGGGCCGGCCTACCAAAGGCCCCGAGGCTGCCTCATGAAACCGCGGCTAAAATACTGCTTAGGGGCAGCTGTGTGCTGAAGTTATAAGCACACAAAGCTGCCACTAGCCTACATAGAGGAAACATTTGCTGGAGAGGGAAGGAGAGAAGGGAGAAGGGGTACTCCTGGATAAGGGAGGGAAGGGGGTACTGCTGACAGGGGAGAAGGGAAAGGGAAAGGAAGAGAGTTACTGTTGGATAAGGGGAGGAGGAAAGGGAGAAGGGGGTACAAAATTGACAGGGGAGAAGGGAAAGGGAAGGGAAGAGAGTTACTGTTGGGGGAGGGGGTACTGCTAACAGGGGAGAAGGGAAAGGGAAGGGAAGAGAGTTACTGTTGGATAAAGGGAGGAAGAAAGGGAGAAGGTACTGCTGGACAGGGGAGGAGGAAAATTGGAAGGAAACTTCTGGCAGGGAGATTAGAGGAAGGGAAGAAGTCAGGATAGAATGGAGATTTCAGATGAGGGAAAGGGGAGAGACAGAGGAATGACAAAGTAGAGAGAGATTGATGCTGGGAAGGGGTGGTTAGATGAGAAATAAGGAAAGAGGGACAAAGATGCTAGATCTGGTGTAGGAGAGAGGGGCATAGAAAGAACACAGATACCATATGGGAGGGGGAGAGAGCAGACAGTGGATGGAAGGGGCAGATGCTGGACTGAAGAGACAGAGGGCAGATACTGGATGGAAGAGAGTGAAAAGACGATGAATGCAGAAACCAGAGATGACAAAAGATAGAAAAAAATAATTTTATTTCTATCTTGTGATTAGAATATATCAGATTTAAAATATGTTTCTTGCTAGAGCTGTTAGATATAACTGGGGAGTGCAAAGCCCAGGAAGTGCTTCCTTAGCTTCCAGTTGGCTTAGGGCTCTCTCTGACCAGGAGGCAGTTGCCCTAGTTGTACTCCCCCTAACACCATTCCTGCCATGTGTGACTGCAGTATTCTGTTAGCATGATATTTGTGTAGCATTCTGTAATAATTTGGCTTATTCAGTTTTCTTGATAGTAGAAGGGATATATGTGAAGGGGAGGTGATATGGGGGTTTTGTTGATCCTTGCCCTGTATTATTTATATTTATAAAACGACAATTGTACAGAATATTGTTTCTTTTTATACTTTAATAAAATATGTTCAATTTAAAATCATAACTATTTGAGGCTTGTGCAGATGGGATCAGATGGTTAACAGGACCAAGCTCGCGGGGACGGGGCGGCGATGGGGTTTTTAAAAATTTCAGCCTTATTAGTTTGCCAGTCCACAAAATAATTATTTTATTTCCGCCGGTCCATAGGTTTAAAAAGGTTCAAGAACACTGTCCTAAGCCACATAGACATTGGCTGAGCGAAAACAAGGGATGGGTTGCTTGGAAGGACTGCAATTCAAAAATAGTGTAAAACACCTGGTGCCACAAAATAAATCTTTATTTCACACCAGACTTGGTGCATTTAACTCAAGTTAGTAGCAATTCATAAATTAGTTCCAAAAATACAAGCAAACCATAGTCTTTGCACCAAAAATATAAAACAAAAACAATCCATTTTGTTTCCTTTATTTGGCTTGTTGCCATCCACTAGCTTCTATTTCAGCCTTTTAAAGGCCCTTTCAGAGGCTCTCAGGCCTACACCTGCCACACTGGGCTACGACCTTCCCGGCCCAGCCACTGTTTGCCACCTGGCTTGTTCAAACAGATTCTGCTATGACTGCTTGTAAGTTCTTTCACTGGGGAAAAGTTCACCTTGGGGTTTTATTAGCCAAAATACCCCCAGATTTGTTGGGATCTGTACACGCCCTGTAGATTTTGGTGTACAAAAATCCCAACCAAGATCCCCTAGATTTTGAATAAAGAGTTCCCCAGTGTCCTACAGCTAGCAGTGCTTTAAGTAACCAATTTTCATGCACTGCCCCAAACAGCTTAATAGAAAAACAAAACTCAGTCCTGCCTAGATTTAGGCTGTGTTTTCCTGCAAGTTCCATGCAACAAAGGGCAAAAAAACAAACAAAACTCTTTCAGCCAGAGGCTTTGAATAATACAGCCTAGCTAGTCTGGAATCTTCACTAATAATTTCCTCTTGATAAACTCCAAACCTTTCCTACTGGGCCTCAGCCCTACTCCATTAATTCAGGGTCAGTAGGGTCATACTGTGAGCTTCATTCATTTCTATATCATTTTCATTTGTATAGGAGTCTTCAGCAAAATCCTCCCAATCCTGAGATCCTACCTGCCCATCTGGAGTATATGGCTCTGGTGCATTTCTGTTTCCTGGCAGAGAAGATCTGGTTCCCTTCTCTTTCCCTGCTGGGTTCCTCCTGTGTGGCTCAATGTGTGACTGCCTGCAACTAGGAACCCCTCCCTTTTCTCCCTCAGTGGCTAACTGCCTGTGCTGGAGTGCAGGTGTGCCCTTAGTTCTGGCTAATTTTGAGCTCAGGTACTTGTTGAGCTGGCTCAAACCAGTTCTGGATTTGCCAGGCTCTGGAACTGTTCCAGTCCTGGCTTTAGGAATCCTCTGCCCTCAGCCTGATGGGATTTGTAGTCCTGTTACCTTGCTTTTCACTTGCTGCTTAGAAAAAGGTAAACAGGCATGAGGAGTCTCTATCTCCTTCTGTGCACTGCTATGCAAAGGCATTTTCTTTCTTGGTACTGCCCTAGGAGGAATTTTAGGCTTATCTACTGCTTTCTCCTGGGACAATTTCCTACTTTGCTCCTTAGTACTGGGGCACTGCAAGGATTCTTTTGACAATTTGTAACTACAACCTAACTGTATTAATAGTTGTACTGATCTACCTGTACTAGCAATCATATTGAATGTCCGTGCCAAACTGTCCATTGTAACTTCCTGGGTAACTGACCCAACCTCTTGTAATGTAATCTGACTTTGAACTAAATCGGTAAAGGCAGAATAGAAAACCTGATTAACATAGCATATTGTAAGTTGGAAAGAACTCTGGAAGGGGGGGGGGTCTGAGTTTCATTTTGTAAGATGGACGATTATTAGTAATAGTAAAGATAGGGTTGTGGGTCATAATCGGAATGTTCTTAGGGTGCAGGTTGGCTTGCTGAGAGGGTCTGCACAGAGTGTGGTGGTAGAGGGAGGAGTACCAGGATGGAAAAGAGTTGTTGATCGATTTGCAGTGTGCTGATTGGTTTATGAAGCCTAGGAAGATGAGGAATAATGCATGAGCCCAATTCATGGTGACGTGTAATCTGGTATAATTGGTGGAGTGATATGATTTGTGATCGGTTGATTAGAGTTTACCTTGAAGTGAAGAGATACATTTAGTTGGTTGTTGCGATGTGAGTTGTTGATTGAAGATGGTTGACTGTTTCTCAGCCTGTTGGCTATGGAGATATAAGATGGGACTTCGTGGGAAGGATCTTGAACTTTGTTGGATCTTATGTAGTTTTCATGTAGTTATGGAACTGCACAAGAAGCGCGCCTATGGCTTGTGCTTTAGGTGATGTGCTGAGTGTTGATGTGCCGCTAGACACGATACTATAAATGGCATTGTGTGGCAGGAGCGTCGGGGAGTGGAGCGACTCTTCCGTGCTGGCCTGACTCTCCGTTCCATGGGTTGCTGTGGGCAGCTCCCAATAGCAGTAGAGCTACCTGTTTCAAATCTGGTAGTCAGTAGGAGCTTCCCCAATGGCGTCATGTGGCAGGAGCGTTGGAGGTGGAGTGACTCTCCCACATCAGCCCGACTCTCCGTTCCCCAACACCATGGGTCACTATGGGAAGCTCCTGATGGCAGTGGAGCTGCCTGCTTCAAATCTGATGGTCAGTAGGGGCTTCTCTCAATGGTTAGTGCAGCAGAAGCATTGGAAGACAGAGTGACTCTCCCTCATTGGACTGACTCTCTCCGTTTCCCAACTCCGTGGGTCATTGTGGGCACCTCTCGAAGGCAGTGGGGCTGCCTATTTCAATTTATGTGAGCACTTGCATGTTCTGCTCATGCACCACCTATACTCCTGCAAAACTGGGGAAAAGGCCTCACAAAGGTGTACACCAAAGAAAACAAAACAGTGAAGTGAAAAAAAAGACCTCCAGTGAAATAAAATAACCAACCAGTCTTTATTCGTAAGGAGAATTAATAAGGAAAATTCAACAATGCCATGTTTCAGCAAGGAAGCCTACATCAAGAGTTAGTGGAAACCTTAGTAAAAATAAAAAGCAGAACTTGAATACAGCATAAAAACAAACCAATAGAATGACCATGTTAGAACATAAAATCAAAACAGACCATAAATAAAGATGATGTAGATAATGAATAAAAAACATGGTAAAAACAGTGATCAGACAAATGTAAAATTAAAAATAAAAGGTAAAATTATGCACAGATATCACTATTAATTAAACCACAGATATCACTATTAATTAAAAACTATGGATTTCATTAAAACTGAATTAAATTAACTCTCCTTTTACACAAGCATGGTAGCAGCTGCCATGCGACAAGCACTCCGATGCCAATTGAATCCCTATAGGCATCAAGTACCCTGGCACACCGCGATAATCACCTTTGTAAAAGGGGGCCTAAATGAATCACATGGATACAATCAATGAGATATTAAGTGGATCTAAGAACTATAAGAAATTCCTATGAGCATCGGAGCATTTACCTTGCTGGCCTGTGGTAGAAACTTCTACTGCAGCTTTGTAAAAGGAGCCCTGAGTGAAAAAAAACATGATATACCTATAAGCCAGGGGTAGGGAACTCCGGTCCTCGAGAGCTGTATTCCAGTCGGATTTTCAGGATTTCCCCAATGAATATGCATTGAAAGCAGTGCATGCAAATAGATCTCATGCATATTCATTGGAGAAATCCTGAAAACCCGACTGGAATACGGCTCTCGAGGACTGGAGTTCCCTACCCCTGCTATAAGCATTTCTTTATGCAAGTATAACAATATAAAAAAGGCGCCTTGTAATGAAGACACAGGGGAAAAGGATAATAATATAAATGGAACGGTAAAAGAATATGATAATATCGCCATCTACTGGAAAAAGTAAAAAACTCATCAAAATAAAATAAGGGACGCAAGAAACTAAAAAACTACTGTTGTTGGATTTTCCTGATGTTTTGCTGTGCTGTTTTTTCTTGTCATAAATAAATAATTGCAAAAAAAAAAAAAGTAAATAAAGAAATGTTTAAATACATAAATAAAAAATAGGTTTCAAAATATGATAAATAGAGACTAACAATAAAAAGTAAATAACTAACCCACTTTTTACATAACTGAGGAAGCGGTTTTTAGCGCCGGCCAGCACACTGAATGCTCTGCGCTGCTCCTGATGCCCAGAGGAACTCTATGAGTGTTGGGAGCAGCACAGAACATTCAGCGTGCTGGCCTGCACTAAAAAACAATTTCACAGTTTTGTAAAAGGGGGGGGGGAGGGGGGTGAATAACTAACTAAAAGAATATAGAGTATACCAGTGGTTCCCAACCTTATCCTGGAGGACCACCAGGCCAGTCGGGTTTTCAGGCTAGCCCTAATAAATATGCATGAGAGAGATTTGCATATAATGGAAGTGACAGGCATGCAAATCTGCTCCATGCATATTCATTAGGGCTAGCCTGAAAACCCGACTGGCCTGGTGGTCCTCTAGGACAGGGTTGGGAACCACTGCAGTATACTGTGGTATTTGAACGAATGAATGACAGATATTTTGTGGTATAAAAAGGCACATCCAGACCAGCATTCAGACCAGCAGGGTTCAGAGTACTTAACTGGAATATGAATCTCTGTTCTTCCCTATATAAAATCTTGTCAATATTGCTGTGTCGCCAAGTGGTAAAAAATCTTTTGAATATAAAAACTTCAGATCATCTATGGAGTGATTAGTAGCATACCAATGGTCGACTAAAGGAGCCAAACATATGTTACGGCTAATGCAGCTTTGATGCTCAATAATGCTAATTTTGATCATCATTTTAGTCTTTCCCAAATAGAGTTTATCACATGGACAGATGATAACATAAACAACCTGAGAGGTATTGCAGTCCAAGGAATGATGTAAAACAAGCCTTCTATTAGTTTGTGGATCTGTAAAAAAAAAAAAAAATCAATAGGTTTCACGTGTTTGCTGACAGAACTGCGACCACAGGCATGTTGGTCAGTAATATATGCAGGTGGCTGTGCATCTGACCACGGTAGATTCCTATTTCGTTTGTGAGCAATAGATAATCCACCTGTTCTCCTCCTCACTCTTCAACCAGAATCAACAACACCCACCAGCTGATCATCTCTTCAGCCAAGAGAGTGGAATACAAGTTAATATTCAACACCCTATCCACATATGATGAAAATAATAATAACAGTTTATATACCGCAGGACCGTGAAGTTCTATGCAGTTTACAATGATTAAAAGATGCTACAAATTGAGTGGATTTAACAAAGTTCTGCCGGTTTACAATGATTTAAAGATGCTACAAATTGAGTGGATTTAACAAAGTTAAAAGCTAGTGATTAACAGCTCTAGGGGTCAGTTATTGTGGAATGAGATTGTGCAGGTTAGTTGCCTAAGTACTTCAGGAACAGATATGTTTTTAGGCGTTTCCTATATTCCCCATAAGTAGTAGGTGTAAACAATTGTTCTAGATCTTTACCCCATAATGCTGCCAGAACCTGGAACATCCTTCCAGTGCCCATAAGAACGAAATTGAATTGCCTCAGCTTCAGGATAAGACTGAAAACATATACTTGTTTGATAAATTTCTCACTGCAAATTAACTCTGCCTACCTTCCAATCCTGGCACCAGCAACTATCCTTGCCTACTGTTCTGGGTTTCAAACGCAAGTTGGATGCATACCTTCTTGCTAATCATATTGAGGGTTACGGGAAAACCGGGTCTTCATAAAGGAGTACCTAAATGGGCCTCCGCGTGTGTGGATCGTTGGACTAGATGGACCTAGGTCTGATCCGGAGAAGGCATTTCTTATATTCTTGCCCATTTGCAGGTTCCTTAATCCAATGGTGAACCTGTAACTGTCCCCTCCTTTCAACTGTAGATAATATTCCTCTATGATATTGTATCCCGTCTTCCCTCGGCCTGTCTGGCCCCCAAAGCAACAATTCTATCCTGCACTCCTGGACAACAATGCAATGTAATTTTTCCCATGTCACTGCATGGGCCTCTTCTCTCCCCCCCCCCACTATCTTTATTCATTTTAAAGGCCAACATCAAGTGCAACATATTATCAAACAATGTACAAATAAACAGCACTTAATTCCATCAACTGATATGATATAATAAAAACATATCCCTCTCCACCCACCCACCCACCCTTTCATATAGCAAAAAGACAATCAAGAATAATACAAATGATCAAACAAACAAAATTGTGATCAAATAATAAATTAAAGGCATATCTCCTCTCCCCTCCCACCCACCCTGGACATGTATAATCAAAGGGCTAAAACCAATAATCAATCTTTATAACATTTTGTCAATGGGTCCCAAACCTCCTTGAATTTCTTATAATGTCCCAATTGTATTGAACTCATACGTTAAAATTTATAAGTTTGGCACAAGAATTCCCACCAAAAACTATAATTTAACCTATCCCATATTTTCCAATTTTTTAAAATAAGCTGTATGGCAACTCCCGTCATAATGAGAAGTAATTTATTATTATATGGAGTTATTGGACTCTTGGTCTTCAATAACGTACCAAAAGCACTACATCGTACGTCAATGCCAATGGAACTTCCAGTATTCTATTTATTTGACCCCAAATGGATCGCCAAAATTTAAGTATCAAGGGACAAAAGAAGAGATGATCCAATGTCCCTATATCGAGATGACAGTGCCAGCATCTATTTGACTTAGATCTAATTTTTGTAATCTAATAGGGGTCCAAAAACTCCTATGCAACAAGAAAACCCATGTGGCCGTTGAGTAGCAGAAATTTGCTGCTTTGTCTCAATGCGCCAAATATCTTTTAGACTAGTTTTTGATTTTTTATTCAAGAATTCAGATATTAATTTATACCACTTGGCTGCCTGATGCCCCAGCAAATCTGTCTGGAAGCACAGGCCTGGCAAGCTATACTGAGTTTTCAAGTTTCGCCAATCAGGGAACCCTTTCTGAATGGCCTGCTTCAACTGCAACCACTTATATATTTGAGACTTTGCAATACCAATTGTTTGTTGCAGTCGTGAAAAGTCAAGCAGCTTTCCATCTGATAACACATCATCCAGTGTGCGTATGGCTACCTGCAGCCAGTGCTTCCAGAGGATCTTAGACTCGCCAATTTGAATCTTGGAGTTCAACCACAAGGACTGACATGTGGATTGATGAATTGGAATAGGTATTAGATTATTAATAAATTTTAATGTTTGCCATGTGGAGAATAAAATTCTATTGTCCTTATAAATCCTAGGTAACTTGATACTTAAAATATGACATAATCTCAATTGAGACAGGAGTTGCCATTCTAAGTAAAGCCAATCAGGGAGATGTTCCATGAGCTCAGGAAGGATCCAATACATACCCTGACGCAGTATAAAGGCCTGATGGTACCTATATAAGTTTGGGAAATTTACCCCACCCACTGCAATTGGTTTTTGTAAAGATACTAAAGTAATTTGAGCAGTTTTACCCAGCCAAATAAATTTGGTGAGAATACTATTCAATTTCTTACAAAAAGACCCCTGAAAATACACTGGCAACACCCATTTGGTAGCAAACCACAGGCAAAATCATCATTTTAACCATTTGGACTCTCCCCCACCAAGAAAGATGTAATGGGTTCCATTGCTCATACATTTTTGAGATCTTTAGCAATAAGGATTTTTCATTTACTCTCATTGTATCTTCCAGCGTTTTTTGAATCCAAATACATAAATATTTTATACCCTCTTCTTTCCAAAGAAAAGGGAATAAGTCAAATAATCCTTTTGGACAGTATACATTTAGCGGAAGAACCTCTGATTTACTCCAATTTATTTTATATCCATCTTGGCTGCCAACAAGCCACGCCCCCCCTCCCCTCCCCTGCATGGGCCTCTTCTCTTGTAAATCGCCTTGATCCTGTACTGGAAAAGTGCAAGTCGGAAATTTTTTAAAAAAAATATAACTGGCTTTCCAGGATGTGCCAATGTTTCTTAATAATATGTTGAGTATTACTAGATAAATGCAAATATTGTAAGATATCAGTTATCATCCTGGGGCCTTTTTCTCTAAGTGGCATCTCTGGATACATTTCAAGGGATTTATGGTATCCAGACAATTTTTTTTTCTAGGATAGCCACTGTTTTTAAACATATTCTTCATATGTAGAGTTTTTGCTTGGACATTGAAGACATTTGTGCATAGTCTTCTGAGATGCAAAAATTGTGAGTAAGGAAAGTTATCTTTAAGAGATCTCTGGTGCACACTAGTAATGAAGGTAAACATTTTTGTCTCTTGACTTCCTAAAGAGATTGGTACTGAAAAAGTATTGCCGCTCTTCAATAAGTAGAAATAGATTTTGAATTATATTGCATCTTGAAATGTAAATTGCTGTCCACAAGTATTGATCCATGTAAAGATATGTGGTCTTTCTTTATAGATAGTATCGATGAACTCTCAAGCCATATATATGGCTTGAGAGTTTAATATTGCTTTATAATAATGATAATAATAATAACAGTTCATATACCGCAGTACCATGAAGTTCTTTGCGGTTTACAAAAGAATAAAAGAAGGTACAAATTGATTGAACTTAAAAGAGGTGAAAGCAAGTGGCTGATAGGTCAAGAGAACCGTTAATGAGGAGAAAGAAGTATGGATCAGCTGTCTAGATACTTCAGGAACAGATATGTTTTTAGGCTCTTCCTGAATTCCTCATAAGTAGTGGGCGAAAGCATTTGTGCATTTGGTGCCATTATAAAAGTTTTATAAAACATTTTTTTAAACACCTTTAACAATTGCAACTTCTGCTGGTCTCCTCATGGTTAGGCACGTTTCACAGCAAGTATCAGTTCCCTTCCACATCAACATGGTTAAAAAAAACAACTTTACACATAAAATATAAGGGACCTTGTTTCTTCAAAGGTGATAACCATATAACAGTTCAAAAAATAATCACCTTATTTCCATATAAATAAACAACCAAATACTTTCTTGGTCACACAGTGACTCTAGAACATAAGAACATAAGCCATGCCTCTGCTGGGTCAGACCTGAGGTCCATCATGCCCAGCAGTCTTCTCATGCGACGGCCCATCAGGTCCAGAACCTGTATAGTAACCCTCTATCTATACCCTTCTATCCCCTTTTCCTTCAGAAAATTGTCCAATCCCTTCTTGAACTCCAGTACCGTACCCTGTCCTATCACTCCCTCTGGAAGCGTGTTCCAGGTGTCTACCACCTGTTGGGTGAAGAAGAACTCCCTAGCATTGGTTTAATTTTTCCGAATGCCCTCTCGTTCTTGTAGTTGTTGAAAGTTTGAAGAATCTGTCCCTCTCCACTTTCTCTATGCTTTTCGTGATCTTGTAAGTCTCTATCATATCCCCTCTAAATCTCCGCTTCTCCAGCAAAAAAAGCCCCAGTCTCTCTAATCTTTCAGCGTATGAAAGGTTTTCCATACCTTTTATCAAACGTGTCGCTCTAGATTTCTAAGTGAATGCTCAGACCCATAACCAAACTCTAGTGAAAAGTCACGGAGTCAGTTATAATAGTGGTTTATTAACATTCGCATTCTTGGTATGTCACCAGCTTATTTATTAATATTATTAATTTATGTTCACACTTACATTCATATTTATAGGACCTCTGAGGAAGACATTTTCATCGAAACATGGACCATGTTTGGTCCCCATCATCTTTTGTATATGTGGATTGTTACTAATTTTAATATAGACTAAATAAAAGCCAGCATCAAGAACATCCTTTCCACAATCTCTTTTGTTTTGGTTTGTTGACTCACTGTGGAAATATTAGGTTTTCTTCTCTTGGATGGTCCCTCTATATAGCAATAGTGAAACATCAACCTTTTCTGGCTTTGTTTTGAATCAATCGTGAGGATTATACTTTGTATTTTCTCGAGGCCATTCTACATTAGATTTGTTTCTTGATTATTTGTTTAACTCTTTAATGCTATATTATATAAACAATGTGCTCATTTTTGGGTCTCACTTTTGTTTTACTTCACTTGACATTCTTCCAGTTATCAGCTCTTTATTCACTCATACCTTACACATCGTTCAATCAGATTTCATATTTGTTTTTTTCCAATTTATCTCAGTTGGTATTCCCTTGCTTAATATGTGTTCTGCGTTTATTACTGTTTTACTAGTCTGTTGTTATTTTTATCACTTTTTTGTTACCACCGTAGCTGGTGCTAAAAACTGCACTATGGTTTTGTAAAAGGGAGGTTAATTCAGTTTTCATGTAATCCATAGTTTTTAATTATGATAAGGACATGTATAAAAGTGTTTTTCCTGTTTCCATATTGATTCATATTCCATTTATACTGAGCTCATTGGTTTAATTAATACTGATATCTGCGCATGATTTTTATTTTTACATTTGTCTGATCACTTTATTTACCATTTTTTTGATTATCTACAACATCTTATTTATGGTTTATTTTGATTTCATTTTATGTTCTAACATGATCATTCTATTTATTTGTTTTTATGCTGTATTCAAATTATACTTTGTATTTTTGCTAAGGTTTATACTGACTCCTGATGAAGGCTTCCTTGCCAAAACACGACAAATGTCCTACCCTGTCAGAAATTTCAAACAAAAAAAGCTAAATAGTTCACAGCTTGCCATTAGCTGAGCTAGCAGGAATCCCCAAAGTCGTGCCAATTGGCGTAGTAAGGGGTGGGCAAGGGGATAAGAACATAAGAATAGCCTTATTGGGTCAGACCAATGGTCCATCAAGCCCAGTAGCCCGTTCTCACGGTGGCAAATCCAGGTCCCTAGTACCTGGCCAAAACCCAATGAGTAGCAATATTCCATGTTACCAAACCAGGGCAAGCAGTGGCTTCCCCCCTGTCTTTGTCAATAACAGACTATGGACTTTTCCTCCAGGAACTTGTCCAAACCTTTCTTAAAACCAGCTATGCTATCTGCTCTTACCACATCCTCTGGCAACGTGTTCCAGAGCTTAATTATTCTCTGAGTGAAAAAATATTTCCTCCAATTGGTTTTAAAAGTATTTCCCTGTAACTTCATCGAGTGTCTTTGTAATTTTTGACGGAGTGAAAAATTGATCCACTTGTACCCGTTCTACTCCACTCAGGATTTTCAACCATATCTCCCCTCAGCCATCACTTTTCCAAGCTGAAGAGCCCTAACCGTTTTAGTCTTTCCTCATACTAGAGGAGTTCCATCCCCTTTACCATCTTGGTCGCTCTTCTTTGATGGTCTGCCCTGGGCACCAGCTTGCTCAGGACGACAGCACTCTTCCTTCTCTCCATCTCCCTTTCTACTCTTCCCCCTACTGCGCACACTCCCCTTCCCTTTCCCGTACCTTTTTAACTTTAGCATGAACAGCCATCAACTTGTTGCCCACATTGGCTTTGGCGCTCTCTCTGACGTCACTTATGAGACTCGTGCCTAAGAATTGACATCGGAGAGAGTACCAAAGCTGATGCAGGCAGTAAGTTGGTGGCTGCTTGCGCTGAAGTTAAAAATAAGTACGGGGAAGGGGGCACGTGTGGGTGTCGTGGAGAGCCGAGAAGAGGGCAGGTCAGGGGCACCACCACCCTGGGTGCCGCTCACTCTCTCTAAGCCCTGGGGGCTGTCTTGGTGGGGGGGGGGGGTGTGGTGCTGGCAGCTCTCTTCCTCTCCTTCCCCGTTCCTTCCAATCTGCTCATCGCACCAACCTCGGTGCTCCCCTCTGATGTCACTTCTGGGTCCTGCGACTGGGAAGTGATGTCAGAAGGACAGCTGATGCCAGTATGGGCAACTAGTTAGAGGTGCTGCTCATACCAGGGAAGCTAACAGCTACGGGGAAGGAAAGGGGAGTGCATGCGGCAGGGGGGAGTGGCGAAGAGGGCGAGTGGGCTGCACCACCCAGGCACCTCTCATTCTCACTACGCCACTGTGGGGTGACCTGGGTTTCCCACTATTGGAAGCACGATACTGGACCATCGATCTGACCCAATATAGCAGTTACCACTGTATGTTCTTATGTCCCTGGAATTTCCCTTGCCTTTCTTTTTCCTAATAACCCAGTGTCCTCTTTCCAACGCTGACCAGTCCAGACTGCAAGTAGTTAGCATCCAGTGCTGTTTATGTCCTTTCCAGTATCAATCCTAGAAGCCCAAACTGATTAGGGCTGGACATTTAATTATTTCTTCAAAACATTTCTATTCTGCACAATCCAAAGTACTAGGTGGATCACAAATCAACATACACATATTAAAAAACAAAAACCCATTAGAAAATAGTACTAAAAGGGGGATTCTAAAGAATTTCCAGGCAAACAGGGACTTTTGGCCTGAGTTTATCAATTTATGCATGGGAGGAGCCAAAGTGCTGGGAATGAGGCCAAAGGTTACCGTATTTTTCGCACTTTAAGACGCACCTGACCAAAAGACGCACCTAGGTTTAGAGGAGGAAAAGAAGAAAAAACACACATTCTGAACCAAATTGTGTACTATTTCATAACATATACCAGGCTCTGCACCCAGCCCCCTCACTCCCTGCCAAGCTCTGCACCCTGTCCCCCCTTCCATATCAAGCTCTGTACCCTGTCCCACCACCCTGCGCTGTACCCTGACTCCCTCTGGTGGTCTAGTGGTAGGCCGAGACAGGGTACAGGGCACAGGGCAGGTCTAGTGGTAGGCAGTCTCTCCCCATAGTACCTTTTTTAATTGTGGTGGTCCAGCGCTGAATCGGCAGGAGCGAGCTAACCGTACTCCTGCCCCTCCCTCACTGGAAGGCTGCCTCCTCATATCTTGCGGCCAGTGGGGCACAAGGCAGGAGGAAGCTTTTCGTGCTCCAGCCTGGCCCCGCGCCAATCAGGAGCTGCGTGTCAAAGCAGTTCTTGATTGGCGAGGCCTGACTTTAGTACAGGAAGAGGCAGTCAGAGCATACAGTGAGTGATTTCTTTCACTCACCGGCACTCCGGCTGCCCTCTCCTGCCTCTCCAGCTGCTCTCTCCTGCCCAGTCATTCGTGGTCGGAAAATACCGCGAATGACCGGGACCGCGAACCACTGACCGCGAATTCGCGGGAGAGTAACATAGAAACATAGAAAGATGACGGCAGAAAAGGGCTATAGCCCATCAAGTCTGCCCACTCTACTGACCCCCCCCATTAGGTCTGGGTGCTAATGTCCTAGTTCCTTATCTCGACCCTCGTAAGGATCCCACTGGATGTCCCATTTATTCTTAAAGTCAAGCACGCTGGTGGCCTTGATCACCTGTACTGGAAGCTTGTTCCAGTGATCTACTACTCTTTCTGTGAAGAAATACTTCCTGGTGTCACCATTAAATTTCCCTCCTCTGAGTTTGAGCGGGTTTCCCCTTGTGGCCGAGGGTCCTCTGGGAAAGAAGATGTCGTCTTCCCCTTCGACACGTCCTGTGATGTATTTAAATGTCTCAATCATGTCCCCCCTTTCCCTGCGTTCCTCTAGAGTGTAGAGCTGCAATTTGTTTAGTCTTTCTTCATACGAGAGACCTTTGAGCCCCGAGATCATCCTAGTGGCCATCCGCTGAACCGACTCAAGTCTAAGCACGTCTTTATGGTAATGTGGCCTCCAGAATTGCACACAGTATTCCAGATGAGGTCTCACCATGGTTCTGTACAGTGGCATTATGACTTCAGGTTTGCGGCTGACGAAGCTTCTATTGATACATCTCATCATTTGCCTTGCCTTGGATGAGGCCTTCTCTACTTGTTTGGCAGCCTTCATGTCTGCACTGATGATTACTCCCAAGTCTCGTTCTTCTGAAGTCGTAGCTAGTGTTTCTCCATTTAAGGTGTAAGTTCTGCATGGATTACCGCTGCCGAGATGCATGACCTTACATTTCTTAGCGTTGAAGCCCAGCTGCCATGTCGAGGATCAGTTTTCCAACGTAAGCAGATCCTGCGTCATACTATCCTGCAGATTGCTTTCACTCCTTATATTACATAGTTTGGTGTCATCTGCAAATAGTGTTACTTTACCCTGAAGGCCTCGGGTCAAGTCCCTTATGAATATGTTAAAAAGGTAGCCCTAAAATGGTATTTGATATAGCCCTAAAATGTATATTATTACTATTGATATTATTTGTGGCACACATGTGTGCGCTTGTCATATTGCTAATGCTTACCAATTTTACATTTCTGTAACCAGGTTCTTCATTTTGAAAAAGTCAAAGATGTTGAGTATGGATTCCAAACAATTTCATCTGACACGTCAAAAATTAGCTCATCTATTTCAATGAAAATGGTTAAACGACTCTATGTAGATAATAATCTTAACCTTCACAAGGTAAGTGCTTAAATCCACTCACCCCATTCCTCCCATTGACAAGAAAATATTCCAAATCATTGCTTTTGAGGTTAAATTATATATCTTAAACCCCATTTTGGATAGGATGTTGAGGTAAGAATTTGACATCCAGCTCAGAATGTTCATAGTTCTCCAGGTGTTTTACAAACAGTCTCCTGAATACAGACTCCCTGATATTCAGAGAACCATTAAAAAAATGGGCAGGTCAGGGACAGTATAGTGGGCAGCATTGGGGAAGAGGTAGCACCTACACGACTACATAAGTGGATGAATTTAGGACAGCTTCACAACTGTCTTAAATCCACCCATTTAGCTATCTGGATTCTGGCTAAATATAAAGCTGGGAACCATATAACATTTTCAGATGCTTGTGCCCTCCAATTCCCCCCAGGAGCAATCCCCTCTTCTCTCCCACCTACCTGAAAGAGTTCCCCCTACTCCAGATTCTCCCGCCTTCTGACCCACCCTCTTCCAGCACGGGCTTCAATCCTCCTCCCACATCCTTGGTCCTGATAAGCCCCTCTGGGATCCCTGTGGTTCAGTGGTGGCAGGAACACACCTCACTTACTCCTGCCTCTAGCAGCTGTCCCAGCAACATGGCTGCCATGGTACTGTTTCGGGAGTAGATGCATATACAACGGCTTTGGGGCCGTTACCGCGCAGCAGTCAGTAGCGCGACTTTGTACAACAGGCCCTTAGTGTGACTACAATTCAGAAAAACTGGGATCCTTAGATAAATGCATTCTGAATCAGCCCATTTCTTGTCTCCATATGGATAATTTATGCATGTAATCTTTTCTGATTTGATTAGTACCTTAAAGAGGTGCTTTCAAAAGCATATTCATGTGTAAATAGTGGTATGTCCATGTGTAGGCTGGCATACGTGTTTAAATGCGATTTCAGAAAGCTGCTTTTTATACAGGATAAAGAAATTCCAAGAGGGCATTTTGAGAGAATGATTCAGGCAGCCTGAAAATTTATATGTGCATTTCTCAATTTACAACGGCAAAAAAAAAAACATGCAGATTCAGCACATATCCTCATTGGCTTTTGCATCTGCCTCATTGGAAGCACAATTTTTTATTTTTTTTTAAATAGCACGAATTTCACTCAGGGCTTAATATGTGGAAATAATGCCCTTAATATCCCTGTGAATTATTTTTGTATTATTGCTGACACTATATAGAGCTTGTGAAATCATCATTTGGGTGCATTATGCTGGTACTTATATGTGGATGGTATCAACTGAAGCTACTGATGCGCAGCTTTGTAAAAATCCTGTTTCCACTGTGCATGTTGGCACGTGCATATGCATTTCCCCAAAAATGCATACTCAGGAGATGTGAATGTCCTAACCTGGATGCCCTGTTCCCACATTTAGCTGCTATGCAAAGTGGAGCATTTAGTATTGAGCATGTTTCGCTTTTCATTTGAGGTATTTACTATTAACTTGTGGCTCATTTCGTGTCTGAAAGTCATTCTTTGTGGTTTTGCATCTTCCAAAAAGTATATGTGCTCATCCAGTTAGTGCTAAGATCTCTGCTTCTGTCATAGTCCTTAAATTGAGTAAGTCTGCTCAGGCTTTCCTATGTTTGCTACACAAAGAATAACAACTGAACTTATTAATGTGTGATATATAAAACAGCGTCGGAGCATTTAGCGCTCTGAGCTGTGGTAGAAACCTTTATCGCAGGTTAGTAATTTGTTGTACTCTTGTTCCATTTTAAGTCCAGTAGTCGTAACCTTTTATAAATAAGAATTATTTATATTAATATTAATTTGGTCTCTCTTGTATGCTGATTTCACCTTCAGGATTATGTGAATTCCTCCAAGAAGCCTTTTCCATCCGAACTGGAGACAGTAGACTTTGCATGTCAACCAGAAGAAACCAGACAGCAGATTAATAATTCCATTAAAGAGTTAACTGATGGTAAGCACTGTGCAACTTGTCTGCCCTTCCTTGTCCTTATACTCAGGGCTCCTTTTACTAAGGTGCGTTAAGGCCTTAATGCGCGGAATAGCTGCGCGCGCTAGACCTTAACACCAGCATTGAGCTGGCGTTATTCTAGAAGCGTACCGCGCGGTTTAGCATGCGGTAATTTTGGTGCGTGCTCTAAAAATGCTAGCGCACCTTAGTAAAAGGAGCCCTAAGGATGTCTCCCAGCTGGTCAGCAATTCACGCTGACCACCTGTCAGGACCCATTCTTTGTCCTTTAGGGTTTTAACTGGAAAATGTGGTAAAAATAAATAAATGTCAAGTTATCGCTGCTGTGTAGTGTGCCTTCTCTGTTTGGGAACTTGGCACAGTTACACGGTTACTATGTGGAAATCAGTTTAGTCATGGTGTTAGTTTGAGACCCTCTACCATTCTAGGTCAATGAACTTATACAAGTTCATAAGAACATAAGAGTTGACACTTTTCTCGACACTTTTCATTTCGTTTCATATCATTGAAACAAAAAAAATGTAAGTTTCATGGCTCCATGGTTGGGCTGAGAACTTTTCATCAGCGCCTCATAACTTAGGGCCTCTTCTATTAAACTGCGCTAGCAGTTTCTAGCGTGGGGAGCCGCGCTGAATGGCCTGCGCGGCTCCTGATGCTATAGAGTTCCTATGAGCGTCGGGAGCAGCGCGGGCCATTCAGCGCAGCTCTCTGCGCTAAAAACTGCTAGCGCAGTTTAATAGAAGAGGGGGTTAATCTATGAAGGCAAAACTCGAAGAACGTTAAAATCCATTACATTGAACAGAGGAATTATACAGAATTATTAGAAGAGTACAAACTGCACCCCTTTTGTTTTTTTGTATTATACAATTTGGTCCCTAGGTGGAGGAGAATCTACGAGATCCCCATCAACATGGTTTTCGAAGGGAAGGTCCTGCCAATCAAATATGATCAGCTTCTTTGACTGGGTAACAAGAAAGCTGGATATGGGGGAGTCCCTGGACGTCGTGTACTTGGACTTCAGCAAAGTGTTTGATAGCGTCCCACACCGCAGGTTATTGAGCAAGATGGGTTCGATGGGACTGGGTGAAACATTAACCACATGGGTTAGGGACAGGTTTAGAGGTAGACTTCAGAGGGTAATGGTAAACGGTACCCTCTCCGATACGACGGAGGTGATCAGCGGAGTGCCGCAGGACTCGGTCTTGGGCCCGATCCTATTTAACATCTTCATAAGAGACTTGGCTGAGGGGCTTCGAGGTAAAATTACATTATTCGCCGATGACGCCAAACTATGCAACATGGTAGGCAACTGCACAACAGATGAAAGCACAGTGCCCGACAGTATGACGCAGGACCTACTCCTGCTGGAGCATTGGTCAAAGACTTGGCAACCAAGTTTCAATGCCAAAAAATGCAAGGTCATGCACCTTGGCGGCAAAAAATCCGTGCAGGACTTACACCCTAAATGGTGAGATCCTAGCAAGGACTGTAGCAGAATGTGACTCGGGGGTGATCATTAGCGAAGACATGAAGACTGCCAATCAAGTGGAGAAAGCTTCATCCAGGGCTAGACAAATCATGGGCTGTATCCGTAGAAGTTTCGTCAACCGTAAGCCCAAGGTCATAATGCCGTTGTACAGATCCATGGTGAGACTCCATCTGGAATACTGTGTACAATTCTGGAGGCCGCATTATCAAAAAGATGTGCGGAGAGTTGAGTCGGTTCAGCGAATGGCCACCAGGATGGTCTCAGGACTCAAGGATCTCCCGTATGAGGAACGACTGGGTAAGTTGCAGCTGTACTCACTCGAGGAACACAGTGAGAGGGGAGACATGATCGAGACGTTCAAATAAGACACAGGCCATATCGAGGTGGAAGAAGATCTCTTTTTCCTTAAAGGACCCAAGGCAACAAGAGAGCATCCGTTGAAAATCAGAGGTGGGAAATTTCATGGCGACACCAGAAAATATTTCTTCACCGAAAGGGTGGTTGACCGCTGGAATAATCTTCCACAACAGGTAATTGAGGCCAGCAGCGTGCCAGATTTTAAGAAAAGATGGGATTGGCATGCGAGATATCTTCATGGAGGTAGTTAGGGGGTGGGCCATTAGTGTGGGCAGACTAGATGGGCCGTGGCCATTTTCTGCCGTCATGTTCTATGTTTCTATGTTATAAGAATCATTTTGGAATTAAAGACTGTAGCACCACACAGCCTGAATCCTGAATTAGATTTACAGTCTCTTTCTTATCCCCCCCCTTTTTTTTTTAAATCAAGACCTATATTCTGTCTTTTATTGTAGATTGTTGTTGTTGTTTTTTTTTTTTTTTTCAGTATATAGCCTTGGTTTCAAAAGTTTACAGAGAAGATATATTGACTTTTTCACATATAGTTAAGATTTGCTTCTTAACATTCTTAATATAATTGAATTTAGTAAGTTTATGACCATCAATGTTTACATAGGGCTCCTTTTATAAAGGTGCGTTAGGGTCCCAACACGCGGAATAGCGCACGCTAAAATGCTGCTTGCGCTAGCCGCTACCGCCTCCTTTTAAGCAGGCGGTAGTTTTTCAGCTAGCGTGCGCTATAGCGCGCTTATCCGGTGTGTGTGCTAAAAATGCTAGCCCACCTTTGTAAAAGGAGACCATAGTTATTTGATATATTTTACTCATATGATTTTTTTTATTTTTAAAATATATGGACATGTTTAATTATACAGATAGGCCCAGATGTTACAAATGACAGCTAAAGTTAGGAATAAGAATTAGCATAAAAGTTAGCATAGGGGAGAATCACTATTGTGGCTTTGTAAAAGTGGCTCTTTATATTCAAAATTTTACTAAAGTCCTATATTTAGCAACAGAAAAAGTATTGTGGTGGGGTTAAGCCCCGCTACACACGCTCGGATCTAGTCCCCACAGAGTGTCATTGAAGTGTGTAGGTTTCACAAAATATCAAAAAGCCTATATATATATATATATATATAAAAAGGAAGGGGGTCAGTTTTAAGTACACATGTGCAAAAATAGAATACAAAGGACTAGGAGCAGGTCTTTGGGATTGGTTTCACAAAATAAACAGAACATAAGAACATAAGCAATGCCTCTGCTAGGTCAGACCTGAGGTCCATCATGCCCAGCAGTCCGCTCACGCGGTGGCCCAACAGGTCCAGGACCTGTGCAGTAGCCCTCTATCTATACCCCTCTATCCCCTTTTCCAGCAGGAAATTGTCCAATCCTTTCTTAAACCCCTGTACTGTACTCTGCCCTATTACGCCCTCTGGAAGCGCATTCCAGGTGTCCACCACTCGTTGGGTAAAGAAGAACTTCCTAGCATTCATTTTAAATCTGTCCCCTTTCAACTTTTC
The DNA here is from genome assembly GCF_902459505.1 of Geotrypetes seraphini. Taxonomy (NCBI): domain Eukaryota; kingdom Metazoa; phylum Chordata; class Amphibia; order Gymnophiona; family Dermophiidae; genus Geotrypetes; species Geotrypetes seraphini. Next base: position 248,595,190 of record NC_047085.1, on the reverse strand, counting down.
CAAGTGTCCTCTTCTTTTATTTTTCGAAAGTTTGAAGAATCTGTTCTTCTCTACTCTCTCTATGCCCTTCATGATCTTATAAGTCTCTATCATATCCCCTCTAAATCTCCTCTTCTCCAGGGAAAAGAGACCCAGTTTCTCCAATCTCTCAGCGTATGAGAGGTTTTCCATCCCTTTTATTAAGCGTGTCGCTCTCCTCTGAACCCTCTCGAGTAACGCCATATCCTTCCTAAGGTACGGAGACCAATATTGGACGCAGTATTCCAGATGCGGGCGCACCATCGCCCGATACAATGGCAGGATAACTTCTTTTGTCCTTGTTGTAATACCCTTCTTGATTATGCCTAGCATTCTATTTGCTTTCTTAGCGGCTGTTGCGCACTGTGCCGTCGGCTTCATTGTCATGTCCACCATTACCCCCAAGTCCCTTTCTTGGTTGCTCTCATTCAATAATATCCCTCCCATCGTATAGTTGTACCTTGGGTTTCTGTTTCCAACATGCAATACTTTACATTTCTCAACGTTGAACTTCATCTGCCATCTCGCCGCCCATTCCCCCAATTTGTTCAAGTCCCTTTGCAATTCTTCGCATTCCTCTTTAGTCCCAGCTCCACTAAATAGTTTTGTATCGTCCGCAAATTTTATTATCTCACACTTCGTGCCTGTTTCTAGATCATTTATGAATACATAGTAACATAGTAACATAGTAGATGACGGCAGATAAAGACCCGAATGATCCATCTAGTCTGCCCAACCTGATTCAATTAAAATTTTTTTTTTTTTTTTTTTTTCTTCTTAGCTATTTCTGGGCAAGAATCCAAAGCTTTACCCGGTACTATGCTTGGGTTCCAACTGCCGAAATCTCTGTTAAGACTTACTCCAGCCCATCTACACCCTCCCAGCCATTGAAGCCCTCCCCTGCCCATCCTCCACCAAACGGCCATATACAGACACAGACCGTGCAAGTCTGCCCAGTAACTGGCCTTAGTTCAATATTTAATATTATTTTCTGATTCTAAATCTTCTGTGTTCATCCCACGCTTCTTTGAACTCAGTCACAGTTTTACTCTCCACCACCTCTCTCGGGAGCGCATTCCAGGCATCCACCACCCTCTCCGTAAAATAGAATTTCCTAACATTGCCCCTGAATCTACCACCCCTCAACCTCAAATTATGTCCTCTGGTTTTACCATTTTCCTTTCTCTGGAAAAGATTTTGTTCTACATTAATACCCTTTAAGTATTTGAACGTCTGAATCATATCTCCCCTGTCTCTCCTTTCCTCTAGGGTATACATATTCAGGGCTTCCAGTCTCTCCTCATACGTCTTCTGGCGCAAGCCTCCTATCATTTTCGTCGTCCTCCTCTGGACCGCCTCAAGTCTTCTTACGTCTTTCGCCAGATACGGTCTCCAAAACTGAACACAATACTCCAAGTGGGGCCTCACCAATGACCTGTACAGGGGCATCAACACCTTCTTCCTTCTACTGACTACGCCTCTCTTTATACAGCCCAGAATCCTTCTGGCAGCAGCCACTGCCTTGTCACACTGTTTTTTCGCCTTTAGATCTTCGGACACTATCACCCCAAGGTCCCTCTCCCCGTCCGTGCATATCAGCTTCTCTCCTCCCAGCATATACGGTTCCTTCCTATTATTAATCCCCAAATGCATTACTCTGCATTTCTTTGCATTGAATTTTAGTTGCCAGGCATTAGACCATTCCTCTAACTTTTGCAGATCCTTTTTCATATTCTCCACTCCCTCTTCAGTGTCTACTCTGTTACAAATCTTAGTATCATCTGCAAAAAGGCACACTTTTCCTTCTAACCCTTCAGCAATGTCACTTACATACATATTGAACAGGATTGGCCCCAGCACCGAACCCTGAGGGACTCCACTAGTCACCTTTCCTTCCTTCGAGCGACTTCCATTAATCACCACCCTCTGGCGTCTGTCCGACAGCCAGTTTCTGACCCAGTTCACCACTTTGGGTCCTAACTTCAGCCCTTCAAGTTTGTTCAACAGCCTCCTATGAGGAACTGTATCAAAGGCTTTGCTGAAATCCAAGTAAATTACATCTAGCATATGTCCTCGATCCAGCTCTCTGGTTACCCAATCAAAAAATTCAATCAGATTCGTTAGGCACGATTTACCTTTTGTAAAGCCATGTTGCCTCGGATCCTGTAACCCATTAGATTCAAGGAAATACACTATCCTTTCTTTCAGCAACACTTCCATTATTTTTCCAACAACTGAAGTGAGGCTCACCGGCCTGTAGTTTCCTGCTTCAAACCTGTGACCACTTTTATGAATAGGGACCACATCCGCTCTCCTCCAATCACCAGGAATCACTCCCGTCTCCAGAGATTTGTTGAACAAGTCTTTAATAGGACTCGCCAGAACCTCTCTGAGCTCCCTTAGTATCCTGGGATGGATCCCGTCTGGTCCCATCGCTTTGTCCACCTTCAGTTTTTCAAGTTGCTCATAAACACCCTCCTCCGTGAACGGCGCAGAATCTACTCCATTTTCTCGTGTAACTTTGCCAGACAATCTCGGTCCTTCTCCAGGATTTTCTTCTGTGAACACAGAACAGAAGTATTTGTTTAGCACATTTGCTTTCTCCTCATCACTCTCCACATATTTGTTCCCAGCATCTTTTAACCTAGCAATTCCATTTTTTATCTTCCTCCTTTCACTAATATATCTGAAAAAATTTTTATCTCCCTTTTTTACATTTTTAGCCATTTGTTCTTCCGCCTGTGCCTTTGCCAAACGTATCTCTCTCTTGGCTTCTTTCAGTTTCACCCTGTAGTCCTTTCTGCTCTCCTCTTCTTGGTTTTTTTTATATTTCACGAACGCCAACTCTTTCGCCTTTATTTTCTCAGCCACTAGGTTGGAGAACCATATCGGCTTCCTTTTTCTCTTGTTTTTATTGATTTTCTTTACATAAAGATCCGTAGCCATTTTTATCGCTCCTTTCAGCTTAGACCACTGTCTTTCCACTTCTCTTATGTCCTCCCATCCTAACAGCTCTTTCTTCAGGTACTTTCCCATTGCATTAAAGTCCGTACGTTTGAAATCTAGGACTTTAAGTATCGTGCGGCCGCTCTCCACTTTAGCCGTTATATCAAACCAAACCGTTTGATGATCGTTACTACCCAGGTGAGCACCCACTCGAACATTAGAGATACTCTCTCCATTTGTGAGGACCAGATCCAATATCGCTTTTTCCCTTGTGGGTTCCGTCACCATTTGTCTGAGCAGAGCCTCTTGAAAGGCATCCATAATCTCCCTACTTCTTTCTGATTCCGCAGAAGGAACATTCCAGTCCGCATCCGGCAGGTTGAAATCTCCCAACAGCAGAACCTCCTCTTTCCTTCCAAACTTTTGGATATCCACAATCAGATCCTTATCAATTTGCTGCGATTGAGTCGGAGGTCTGTAGACTACACCCACGTAGATAGAAGTTCCATCTTCTCCTTTCAGAGCAATCCATATCGCTTCTTCCTCTCCCCAGGTCCCTTGCATTTCGGTCGCTTGGATATTGATCTTTACATAGAGAGCTACTCCTCCACCTTTATGACCATCTCTGTCCTTCCTAAAAAGATTATATCCCGGTATGTTTGCATCCCATCCATGTGATTCACTGAACCATGTCTCTGTGATAGCAACAATATCTAGATTTGCCTCTAATATCAGGGCTTGCAGATCATGAACTTTGTTGCTTAGACTGCGAGCATTTGTGGTCATCGCTTTCCAGCTATTTTTCAGCGATAATCTCCTTTTTTGTATGGATTTTTGTGTCGTTTCACTTTCCGTTGCAATACTAAGAAATGAGTTGCTGATATTGCTTATGTTGCAGCCTTTACTACTATCACATCTTTTCTTTTGCCGGGGGTGGTCTCTATAATTGTCCTTTGTACATACACCACCCCCACCTTCTAGTTTAAATGCCTAGAAAAATATTGTCTAAATTTCTCTGCAAGGTTTCTTTTTCCTGCTGTAGTAATATGTAGCCCATCAGTGCAATATAGCTTCTTGTCCTTCCATGTATTTCCCCATCCTCCTATGTACCTGAAGCCTTCTTGATGACACCAGGCTCTGAGCCATCTATTAAAGTCCTCTGTGTTTTTCACTCTTTGCTCTCCTTTTCCATATGCAGGCAGTATTTCAGAAAAAGCTAAAGTCTTTACAAAAGGTTTCACGCCCTCACCAAGCTCCCGAAAAGCTTCTGTGCTGCAAGTGTGGAGTTGTTGGCCAGGTCATTTGTTCCCAGATGGATAACAACATCAATGTTAAAATCCTTAGTTTCTTCCTTAATTATAGTCAGTATTTGCTTGGAATTCCTGGTAGCTGAGGATCCTGGAAGACATTTCACTATTTTGGTCTCCTCGCCCTGTGTTCCAAGGTTAATGCCTCTGATGATGGAATCCCCCAACAGTAATAGTTTTCTGTTTTTGGCTTTTTTATTTGTACTTAGGGTGCGCTTGTTCTCTTGAGTTACCTTCATTGGTTCCAGTCCCACCTCCCTTCTGTTTTCCTGAGTATCGCAGTACACTAGTGGAGCGAAGGAATTCTGTAGAGGTAATATTAGTGAAGGTGGATGTTTCTGTGTTACATGTCGCAGTCTTCCTGAGCCTACTATGACCCATTTATTCCTGGGCTGTTTTATTCTTTGAGGTAGAGGTGGTAAGTTGGTATGATTTTGTGGAGTGATGGAAGCTGCTTTAATTGTACTAAATTCCTGTTTAAGTTTGCAGAACTCCTCCTTAATACTAGCAAGTTGAAGACAGATGGGGCAAGCCTTAAGCCTCCAAATAGTATGTCTTGGAATTAAAGCACCACAGTGATTGCATAGAATAAAGGTCATCTTGATTGGTTGTGAAGTGACTTGATTTGAGTAGTCCTGATTATATGGGTCTCTATATATGAATAGTGGTCCCTGGGGTTGGTGGGACTATAAGTAAGACTACTAGTAAAGCAGAAATATAGGCTCTATACCACCTAAAACACAGTATTTTAAACAAAACTGCAGGTTCTATCAGTGCTACCCTAAAACACAGGATTTATAACAGGATTTTCCCTACTTTAGTCACCCTGAGCCACAGACACCAGAAATATAGGCTCTATACCACCTAAAACACAGTATTTTAAACAAAAATGCAGGAAGAGGAAATAAGATTTAACAGAGGAAAGAGAAGGATTTTTTTGTGCTTTTTTATATTTTTTTTAGTAAGAAACAGGGAGGAGAAGAGAAATTAAGCAGATATAATGCTGAAAACCAGTCAAAAGAGCAGAATATGAAATGCTGAGTAACTTAGCTTTTAGATGTTTACAGGGCAGCCTTGTTCACAACAATGTCCCAAAGATAATGCAATTAACCTTAGAAGTAAAACAGAGCCCCTCCCTTCTCCACCTAATCAGACACAATGGCTAAAAACTAGTGAGTCAGAAATATAGGCTCTATACCACCTAAAACACAGTATTTTAAACAAAAATGCAGATTCTATCAGTGCTACCCTAAAACACAGGATTTATAACAGGATTTTCCTTACTTTAGTCACCCTGAGCCACAGGCACCAGAAATATAGGCTCTATACCACCTAAAACACAGTATTTTAAACAAAACTGCAGGTTCTATCAGTGCTACCCTAAAACACAGGATTTATAACAGATTTTCCCTACTTTAGTCACCCTGAGCCACAGGCACCAGAAATATAGGCGCTATACCACCTAAAACACAGTATTTTAAACAAAAATGCAGGAAGAGGAAATAAGATTTAACAGAGGAAAGAGAAGGATTTTTTGTGCTTTTTTATATTTTTTTTAGTAAGAAACAGGGAGGAGAAGAGAAATTAAGCAGATATAATGCTGAAAACCAGTCAAAAGAGCAGAATATGAAATGCTGAGTAACTTAGCTTTTAGATGTTTACAGGGCAGCCTTGTTCACAGCAATATATTAAATAGCAGCGGCCCGAGCACTGAGCCATGCGGAACACCACTCGTGACCCCCATCCATTCCGAGTAGTGGCCCTTCACCCCTACCCTCTGATTCCTACCCGCCAACCAGTTTCTGATCCATCTATGTACGTCTCCGTCCACTCCATGGTTCTTCAGTTTCCGGAGTAGACGTTCGTGAGGCACCTTGTCAAAGGCTTTTTGGAAATCAAGGTATATGATGTCTATGGGATCTCCTCTGTCCATCCGTTTGTTAATTCCTTCGAAGAAGTGCAATAAGTTCGTTAGGCATGATCTCCCCCTGCAGAAACCATGTTGGGTTGTTTTCAAAAGTTCGTTTCTTTCCAGATGTTCATCGATGTGTTCTTTAATCAGTGCTTCCGCCAGTTTCCCCGGAACCGAGGTCAAACTCACTGGTCTGTAGTTTCCCGGGTCACCTCTTGATCCCTTTTTAAAGATTGGCGTGACATTGGCTATCTTCCAATCCTCCGGGATCATGCCAGTTTTCAAGGATAGGTTGCAAATTTGCTGCAGTAGTTCCGCTATCTCCTCCTTTAATTCCTTCAGAACCCTGGGATGGATTCCGTCCGGACCCGGGGATTTGTCAGTTTTAAGTTTTTCTATCTGCCTGTGTACATCATCAAGGCTCACTTCCATGGATGTTAATTTTTCTGCTTGATTTCCATTGAAGATTTGTTCAGGTTCCGGTATGTTGGTTGTGTCTTCGTTTGTAAATACAGACGAGAAGAACATGTTGAGTCTTTTTGCGACTTCTTTCTCCTCCTTCACCGCTCCCTTCCTGTCTCCTTCGTCCAGCGGTCCCACCTCCTCCCTAGCTGGCTGTTTCCCTTTAACATATCTGAAGAACGGTTTGAAATTTCGTGCCTCCCTGGCTAGCCTCTCTTCATACTCTCTTTTGGCTTTTCGAACCACACGGTGACATTCTTTTTGATACTTCCTGTGCTCCTTCTGGTTCCCTTCAGTTTTGTCCTTTTTCCATTTCCTGAATGAATTTTTCTTATTGCCTATCGCTTCCTTCATTATTTTAGTCATCCATACTGGGTCTTTTGTTCGACCCTTTTTGCACCCCTTTCTGAATCTGGGAATGTGCAGATTTTGTGCCTCGCTCACTGTGTCTTTGAAAAAAGACCAGGCATGTTCTACTGTTTGCCATTTTTTGGAAGTGTTCCTAAGTTTCTTCCTTACCATTTCCCTCATTGCTTCATAGTTTCCTTTCCTGAAGTTGAAAGATGTCGCTATGGTTCTCTTTCCGTTCAGTATGCCTACTTCAACCTTGAACTTGATCATATTATGATCACTGTTTCCCAACGGTCCCACTACTTCCACTTCCTTTGCAGGTCCCCTTAGTCCATTTAGGATTAAATCCAGAGTGGCATTTCCTCTCGTCGGTTCTCTAACAAGCTGCTCCATGAAGCAATCTTGTATAGCCTCCAGGAATTCTGTCTCCCTAGCGCATCTTGAGCTTCCAAGACTCCAGTCTATCCCAGGATAGTTGAAGTCTCCCATAACAACTGTGTAACCGCTTTTGCATTCTCGCTTCATCTCAGCATCCATTTCTTTATCGCTATCTCCGGTTTGTCCGGGTGGACGATAGTATAGGCCCATCTTTATTTCATGCCCTTTCCTACCCGGTATTTTAACCCATAGCGATTCCAGTTTGTTGATCATCTCCGCTGTGTCCATTCTTGTCGATTGTATGCTTTCTTTTACGTATAGGGCTATTCCTCCTCCTTTCTGACCTGACCTATCCCGGCGATAGAGCTTGTACCCCGGCAGTGCTGTATCCCATTTGTTTTCCTCATTCCACCACGTTTCAGAGATTCCAATGATGTCTATGTCCTCTGCATTGGCCATGGCTTCTAGTTCCCCCATTTTGTTTCTTAAACTCCTTGCATTAGTATATATGCAGTTTAGATCCTGGCATTTTGTCGTCTTCATTTCTTTTCCCTGTGCTTCGGTCTTTGGTGTCTTCTCTTTTGCTACAATCTTTCTAACCTCCTCTTCTGGGTTAGTTGACTCCTGTAATTTGTCTCTTGTTTCTTCCCTGCCTTTTTTCCCCTCGGTATCTTCACGGGATACCTTCTTCCGAATCATCGACGCTAGGTCAACTGTCGGCTTTCCCCTTTCTCTTAGTTTAAAGCCTGTTCTATTCCTCTCTTGACGTTGTTTGCTAGAAGTCTTGTTCCCGCCGTGCTCAGGTGCAGTCCATCTCTCCTGTAGAGCTTGCTCTTGCCCCAGAACGTTGTCCAGTTTCTCACGAAGAGGAATCCTTCTTCCTCACACCATCTCCTCATCCACGCATTTATTGATTGTAGTTCTTCCTGCCTTTTCACATCTGCCTTCGGTACCGGTAGGATCTCTGAGAATACTATCTTCTGGGCCCTTCCCAGAATCTTGAACTGTTCTATCAGCATGCCTCTTCTGTAGTCTCTCCTGCTGACATCATTCGTCCCAATGTGGATCATTACTGCGGTCTCTTCCGTCTCCGCTCCATCCAGGATCATCCCAATTTTGTCCACGATGTCCTTGGTTCTCGCTCCTGGGAGGCAGGTCACCAGTCGATCCTCTCTCCCTCCTGCTATGTGGCTGTCCACATGCCTCAGTATCGAGTCTCCCACCAGGATCGTTGACTTTCCCTTCTTCAATTTTCGTTTTCATTTTTTTTTTCCCCCTTTTTACACTTTCAAAATCAAAAGTTTTATTTTCCTTGCCAATTTTTTATACAATGCCACTGGCAGCAAAATCCCCTTCACTGCTTTCAACACAGTCTATGCTTCAAAAATACAGCAGCCTTTTCAAATATCTCCAACAGTTCAGGATTTCTATATTCTTCATTCAAAAAGAGCAAACTTATTTTACAGCTTTTGTCCCCTGGGCTGCTGCTTTAACACAGTCCAAACAGCCTCTGTAAATAGGACCAAATTTGTTTCTTCTTGTCCACAGGCAACTCCAGACAGTGCTCCTGCCTGCACTCAATTCCCAGACTGCTATCCACAGTCAAATAAAGGACACTCTCTTGTGCCTAGCTCCAAAGAGCTCTCTCACCTTACTCTTACCTTACTGCCCTGACTCTCTCTAGCTGGGCCAGTAGGTGTGGGAACAAGTTCTACCCAATTACAGAAAAATGGACCCTGTACACCTCCCTTGTTCCCAATTAATCAGTGTCTCAGGACAGAGACAAACTTTGGGCACTTTAAACAGCCATGGTTTTAAACCTGGCTTTCTCTGCAGTAAAACTGGGCTATCTTCCCCCACTGCACCAAAGCTCATGCACACTCTCTGTTTCAAATCTCTCAGTAACAGGATCCTTGTTTCACATTTGAACAGGAAGGTTGCTTGTTTAAATCAGGTTTATTCAAATGCTTTCATCACACATTCCTTCCTCTGGTTCACAACTGTAATCCATGTCCTAGTCTAAAGTATTATCACCAAAACCTTGTTCATTCACCTCCATAGGAGCTACTTCTCTGCAATGTGCCTCCCCTCCCCCACTCTGTGAAAGCCCTCGTTTCTCACAGCCAGCCTGCACAAACTTCCCTTCAGAATCTTCCCCCTCCCAAGCTAACGTTGCTCTGGGAAATAGACTCTTGCCTGGCCTGGGAGTTCCTGACGGCAGCTTCCAATGAGGCAGTGGTACTGGAATGGAAACTGTCTCAATGTTCCCTGAGGTGCCTGGCAGAGTTTGCAGCTTTGCAGCTCTGCCTTGCCATTTCTCCTGCTGCTCTGGCTCTTCCTGTTCCTGCCACTCCTCCCTCCAGCTTTCAGCTGTGGAAGCTTTATTCTTCCCAGGCTCTAGCCCTGCCTGATGCACTCAGCCCTGCCGACTCCACCCCTTTTTTTAACCCTCTGTGTGCCAGCTTGTAAAGCTGCAGGTTTAAAAGGAGTTTTTACTTCTGCAGTTTTGAATAAGGAATAATAGGGTAAATTGAAGGAATTCTGAGCTATTCTCTGCCTTTCTGGTGTGTGAGCTGTCTGCTTGCCAGACCTTACAGTTTGCTTTCTTGTTCTGGGAATAGGCACCGGTTTACTAGCAATAGGGTTAGCAGCAGAGTCTCTGAATGAGACAGGGTCCTGCCTGTCACAGTATTTAGAAACAGCACAGCATTTACAATGCAGAAAAAAGTAGTGAATTAACACCGATGTTCAGCACTAGGGTCACGATTCTCAAAAAACCACATTAAAAAGCGACAGTCTGCTAATGTACCCATTTTTATAGTGAATTGAAAAAAGCAAGACATTCTCAAAAAATTGTGCATGCATACGAGGTCAGCGGACAGCAGCGAAGATTCGCTAAATTTGTATGTGCCCATTGCTGGTGATAGCAATGGGCACATGCACAGAAAAAAATGTGTAAAAAACCAAAACCAAAACAAAACACAAAGCGAGAGAGATGTTCAATCTTTCCCGCTGCCAACCAACAACCTACCCCTCCTGCAGCAGAGAGATGCCATCTCTCTCCCACTATCAAGTGAACCCCTACCATACAACACCTCTCCCGCCTCTGACACCCCTTCTCCCGCCATTGACATCCCCTCCCTTTACCTCTAAGTATATGACATGTGGGATGTGGATTCCCTCCTCTCAGCTGATCTGTGTCGACCAAAATGGGGCCGGAAGCTCTGATTGGCCCAAGATGTTTAAGACCTCTCCCATGGGATGTCGCTGCTGCTGCAGGGGAAGGGTGTTGTGATGCAAGGATAGAGAATGAGCATCTCTCCCCCTGCATCACAACATGGCTTTCTAGCAGTCTCTGACACTGTCATGCCTTTACTGGCACCCCAGACCAGTCGCTTATTTTTGTCGCCAAAAGCCGACGCCACTTTTCGAAAATGGCTCGGTATTTTTAAAGAATCCACCAGAGGGCTCATTTCAATGTTGAAGAGTCCATTTGCATGTCATTGTCAGAGACTGCTAGAAAGCTCGCTATTGATAATCTATTTTGATAATCTGCCGCTAAAATATGTACAGACTAAACTGTCAGTAAACAGTTTAGTGACGGCATTAAAGTTTTGAGAATCTGGCCTATGTGCAATTTTGTTTCAATGGCCTATATAACAAATTTTAGAAATTTAACAATTAGGTCTTAAACCATCAGTGGCAAATTGTACTGATTGCTTTTTGTAGGTAAAATTGAGAACATGCTGGCAGAAGGAAGTGTGAATGAAGAAACCAAGTTATGTCTGATGAATGCTGCCTACTTTACTGGAAAGTGGATGACAAAATTCTCTGAAAGTGAAACAAAAGAAACTCCATTCCGAATTAGTAAGGTATGTGGAAATGTCTGATCATAGTAATACACATCATTGCTCATGCACACTTTTTCAGCGCTTCATTTGTGAAATAGAGAAGCCGACCCGTTTACACGCACCGATCATGGTACATTACAAGTTTATTATTGTCCCCTGAGGAAGGTGACATCTGTCGCCGAAACTTGGATTCTAGTCGGGACTTTGTTTTTTTTCCATTTTTTAGATGTTTGACATTCAATAAAAGACTCGTAACCATTAGTTGGTCTTGACGTCTCCAGTGCCTCTTTCTGTTGGTTGATCATAGTTATAGCCTGCAGAAATAATAAATATTTAAGATGGGAGATTCCCAGGATGACTGAGGTTTCAAAAATGCCATAGTAAAGTCCAACTACGAGGGGCCGCTAAAAAGTTCTCAGCCCAACCAGGAAGAGAATGATGTGGAGCCATGAAACTTACAAGTTATTCCACACTTTTCTTGACCCTTTATGTTTCTTTTCATATCACTGGTAGTAGCACTGCGAGGACTTGAAGATTCGACACTGACAGTGTTTCAGCATCTATGCCTTTGTCATGAGTCTCAATGGCTGGTAGTTCTATCACATAAATAGAGCATTCAATACAGGTCTAGAAGGATCAGGAAAATATCTGGTGTTCAAAGAGAAACTGAAGGTCACAAGTGAAAAAGGGAGGAATTTGGGGTGGGGTGGGGGTGAGGGGTGTTGAATCGACACAATCCAGGGGGGGAGGGAAGAATTTGTGGGGCAGGGAGGGGGGCTTCGCTCCTCCAAATTCTGAATTGATACATTCTGGGAGGAGAGGGCAGCCTATTTGGTGGGGGTGTTGTTTGTATCATCAAGGGATGTTACAGGCAACAGTTCATCTCTGAAACGGATGCGCTGAACTGGCTATGATGAATTATCCTAGATATGGCGCAGCAGGGAGGAGTGGGATATGTGTGTGTGTGCAGTGCATCAACACCGGGTATCACTGCCTTGGGCACCTCCTTATCTCGCTACCCCGTTGCGCACACACGCCTCCCCTTCCCAAACCCCCTGTATCACTTTTTACTTTTCTGATACTTATAACCGTAGGCTAAACGCTAATGGACAGAATGGGAATAAAGTCTTGCCTTTGTCCGCTTCTTGAAATTGATTTTTATTAGGTTCTGAATATATTGCAATTCCAAGAAATGAATACAGATGCATTGCACCATATATTTTTTAGACTGAAAGCAAACCTGTGCAGATGATGAACCTGGAATCTCGACTTTGTATGGGCTACATAAATGAACTGCAAACCATGGTCCTGGACCTTCCTTACTATACCAAACACTTCAGCATGATTATCCTTCTGCCCAAGGACTTCATGGATGAATCCACTGGCCTGGAGCAGGTGAATCAATGGCGATGTGACTGCCTTCTTTTCATTTGGCTGGGTTTCATTTGTGTTCAGTACTGCTCTCACAAGACAATAAAGGCAGTTGATTTCAAGCAGCCCCGAAAGGAGCTAAAGCCAACCCTCTTTTGCTCTTTGAAAGCAGTAACTGATCAGTTCAGCCTCTGACAATTTTTTTTCGGAACTAGATGGAACGATGGTTTATATAGAAATAATTAATGCAACTTCTTTGCATGAATATTTATAACCTGTAATTGTCCTAATGTGTCATTAGGTTTATACTACATTACAGGTAGTTTTCTCCAGCTTAGTGGGGAGAGGGGGGGGAATTATAGGAAGCAATACCTTAATTGAAAAATTTATTCAATATATCTTAAGGTAGATTTTTTTTGTATTATACTCATCGTATAACTTCAAGTGAATAGGATACCTGTTTAAAGATATGCATAATTTTTATGGAAGCTATCCATCTGACTAGGATTGTTCCAAATCCATATGCAAATGTAAATGGAGATCTTCATTTACAGTTATATGCTATTTGGAAGACCAGTTTGGATAGATAAGTTATCTATCAGAACATCGCTAAATCCAGCTCTATCTAAACAGATACATTTTATCTGTTTAATGACTTGAATGATTTATTTATTTAAATGCAATTTTCTTAACATCTGTACCAGAACAGTCCAGAACCCATGGGTTATATCTATCAACCAGAAGATGGAGATAGATGGAAGCAAAGTAGTTCTGTGTGATTCACCTCCTAAGGGATGCTGTGCAGCCTTAGAATGCTCAGTATTTTGAATGACCAAGCAATGGAGTTCATGTTTATATTTCCAATCAAATGCTATATTCATCTATTACCTTTACCAACAATATAAGAACATAAGCGTTACTGTACTGGGACAGATTGCAGATCCATCAAACCTAATATCCTATTTCCAACAGTGGTCAACTCAGGTCATGAGTACCTGGCAAGAGTACCTGTGACCCAGGCAAAACATATTTTATGCTGCTTATGCTAGGAATAAGCAGTGGATTTCCCCCACATCCATCTTAATAATGACTTATGGACTTTTCTTTTAGGAAGCTACCTTTTTTAAAACCCTGCTAGGCTAACTGCTTTCATCATATTCTCTGGGAACACATTACAGAGTTTAATTACATGTTGTGTGAAGAAATATTTTCTCCTGTTTGTTTTAAATCTACTACGTAGTAGCTTCATTACAAGGCACTGTTGTAGTCTACTGACACATAGTTCTCCAGCGGGGTCAGGAACTGCCTCAAAATTCAATGATATAAGGCAGAGGAAATGCAATTGGAAATACTACACACTGGGAACAATTAATAATGGAAGCAAGTTCATCGATATGTACTAATGGAGGGTTCCTAGATTGCTCCGATAGTACTAAAGGAAAGAAAATGATTAGGTAAGACATAATTTTTCCTTCCTTAAGAGTTCATACTAGACCAGTTCAGAGGCTATGGAATGTAGCAAAGCAGTCATGAAACTGGGTTCTGGATTGGTGTGATAGGACTAAAGGGAAGAAAATGATCAGAAAGATATTGTATAAATTCTCTATACTCTGGCATTTTTTTCATGTATTAAAGATTTTAGATCAAGGCCTAGGTGAGAATGCTATCAGTGCTCCAATTTTCATAAATGTTTCCTTGCTAATTTAAGCTTGGGAGAAACCCGAGATATTGATTGAGCATGGTGAACTGATCTCTAAATTTGATTCTCTGGGGCAAGCTGCTTAACCAACTCACTTAGGGTGTTATTCCACCAGTTCACCTATTTGTTCCACAGTAAAAATGTCATCCACCTCAGGAGCCTTGCTCCATTCCATGTGGAATTCCTCAACTGGAATATTGCATTGGAGCACCACAGGACAATGGCACACCTAGTCTCCATGATTCAGCAGTATAAACATTAATAGAAAATGAGTGGACCAGGGAGACTGATAGATGCATTTTCAAAACACAAAAATGTCCATAAATCGGCACTTGGCTGTTTTTCTCTGCAAAATGTCCAAATGCTGAGCATGGGCATTAGACACCTGCACACTCATAAAGCTGCAGCTGCCAATTAAGCCGCTAGCTTTCACTCAAGGTGTGAAAAATAACAAAAAACATGAAAAATTAACGCTAACGCAAAGTTACCAAAGTAATTTTATTGTTTTTATTGTTCAATCATGAAACCAAAAGAATAAAGCATAATTGCGTTAGCAGTTGCATTAGCGGGAGGTCGTTATAGTTGCCAAAATACTGGCCTTCTGATAACGAGCTCAGCTCAATATTCCGAAACACCCCATTATATACCTTTGGCTCAGTGTGACATCATTGGCCATAGGCCAATAAAATAACAGAGGTGGTCTTTAAAAGTTAGACAAAGAAAATTCCTCTTATATGTTTAAAAGTTTCAGAAATCATATTTGTTTTGTTTACATTCATTTCTGAATATACATTTACATTTTATAACATATCCAATATTCCTTGTATCCTTGTCACAAAGGCATATTAAGAGAATCATTTGTTAAAAGGGTGGTGAAATATTCTCAGCCTGCCTGTCATTCTTAAAGGAAAAGGAGAAAGTAGTCAAAGAGAAGGCATTCAAGGAGGAGGGGCCATTCACCCTCTCCCTGAAACTTAACAGCCTCATGTTGTAGCCTCTGACTAATTATTTCCAGATGTGCTCAGGCTTCCTTTGAATTTCTTTAGGTTGCAAATATATATAATATGTTTTTCAAAACCCATTCTTTTGTTCAATACACAGCCATACAATTCACACACTTTCGGGGCCCCTTCATTCATTCAGACCATGTATTTTCATTCATATTTAAAGCAAGTTATATCTCAGCTTGGAATACGCAATCCAATATGTTCTTCCTAGCCAGCCTAAGCACATCTGGTATCAATTAAAACCACGGGAAACCTGAACAAAGAGTTGACAGAAAGTCACTAAGAAAGTCACTGACATAAAATGGAGTCCAAAACACAAAAAGACATAGAAAGACAGAGAACAAAATGGAGTCCATGTATATCCTGATTTCCTCCATGATGTAGCCTAATAGCAAAGTACATAAAAAGAATATTATTATGCTTTCCCTTAATATTAATCTGTAGTGTGTTTTTCTGGCTTTGACTACATCCATATTCAGATTTTTATTTTTATTCACTAGTTTTTCGTACGCTTCTATTGGGCATGGCCTTAACTTACACATATGCTTGTATCTAACTAGAATTACCCAGAATCATGGTACGAAAAACAGGCCCTTTTGTAGAAAAACTCTACAAAAATACTGCACTATCATGTCCTGACGTCCATTCCATTACCGTCCCATAGACATCACCCTCTACTGGCCATGAGCCACTACTGCTCAATGCCGATAATTGAAACAAAGAACTTAGATGTTTTGTGGGACTTTTGCTCTCCAAAACATCAAACTCATAAAGGGACATGTTAGAGGAATGTTTTAGGCATGTTTTGGTTGGGTTTTGGGTGGGCTATGGGCTGGGTTAGACTTGGATGATTGTGGCATTAATTGAACTATTTGCAGGCTGTCCTAGACGGAACTTAGATGTTTCGAGCTAGACTTGTTGTAGAAGCATCAAAATGCCAAAAAGGTACCCAAACTGATCAGAAGACCACTGGAGTGATTAAGTAGTGAATCCCCCCACACTCTCCCAGTGTTCTTTAATCCCCTCCCACTCCCCGGAAATATGAATAAAACAGTACATATCTGTCTCTAGAACAGAGACATCTGGTATGGGAAAGGTTAGTAGAGCTTCATAAATTGAAAGGGATTGGGATTTGATATACTAAGCGATTTGTAGGCAGGAGCTCAAACATTTTCCCTTTCTGTCAAGACAGGCTTTCAGTCTATCTAATGTACCTATGCATAGCCAGGTAAAACAGGGCTTGGCCCCTTTAAGTTCCACCATGATGAAATTGCTGGCTAAGCAGATAGAAAGGCAGTCAGAGCTAAGTAGCAATCCTTCCCCTGCACAGGGCTGGGCTGTCCCTGTAGCTCTGAGGGAATTAGATGGCTGGCAGCCCAGGAAAGAACACACACAGGATGAGGCTCTGCTTTCTTCTCAGCCTGAGGACATTGAAATGCTGGTTCCTTAGCAAACATAGAAACATGATGGCAGATATAAGCCAAATGGCCCATCTAGTCTGCCCATCTGCAGTAACCATTATCTCTTTCTCTCTCCCAGAGATCCCACGTGCCTATCCCAGGCCCTTTTGAATTCAGACAAAGTCTCTGTCTCCACCACCTCTTCTGGGAGACTGTTCCATGCATCTACTATCCTTTCTGTAAAAAAATATTTCCTTAGATTACTCCGGAGTCTATCACCTCTTAACTTCATCCTAAGCCCTCTCATTGCAGAGTTTCCTTTCAAATTAAAGAGACTTGACTCATGCACATTTACATTATGTAGTTATTTAAATGTCTCTATCATATCTCCCCTCTCCTGCCTTTCCTCCAAAGTATACAGATTGAGATCCTTAAGTCTGTCCCCCATACGCCTTATGATGAAGACCACATACCATTTTAGTAGCTTTCCTCTGGACCGACTCCATCCTTTTAAATCTTTTTGAATTATACACAATATTCTAAATGAGGCCTCATCAAAGTTTTATACAGGGGCATCAATACCTCCTTTTTCCTACTATGCAACCTAGCATCCTTCTAGCTTTTGCTGTAACCTTTTCAAACTGTTTGGCCACCTTAAGATCATCACATACAATCACACCCAAGCCCTGCTCTTCTGTCATACACATAAGCTCTTCACTCCCTAATCTGTACCGTTCCCTCAGCTTTTTGCAGCCCAAATTCATGATCTTGCATTTCTTAGCATTAAATTTTAGCTGCCAAATTTCAGACCATTCTTCAGGCTTTGCCAGGTCTTTCTTCATGTTATTCACACCATCTGGCATGTCTACTCTATTGCAGATTTTCGTATCATCTGCAAAGAGGCAAATCTTACCCGACAATCTTTCAACAATATTGTTTATAAAAATGTTAAAAAGAACAGGCCCAAGAACAGAGCCTTGAGGCACACCACTGGTAACATCTCTTTCCTCAGAGCAATCTCTATTGATCACTACCTTCTGTTGCCTTCCACTCAACCAGTTCTTGACCCAGCCCGTCACTGTCAAAGGCTTTGATAAAATTTAAATACACCATATCTAGTGCACATCCTCTATCCAATTTTCTGGTCACCCAGCCAAAGAAATTGATCAGATTTGACTGACAAGACCTACCTCTAGTGAATCCATGTTGCCTCCAGTCCTGTAATCCACAGGATTCCAGAAACTTGACCATTCTCTGTTTTAAAAGTGTTTCCTTTAATTTGCTTACCACAGAAGTCAGACTTACCGGCCTGTAATTCCCTACTTCTTCCTTACTTCCACTTTTGTGGAGAGAGACCACATCTGCCCTTTGCCAATCCTCTGGTACCACTCCTGACTCTAGAGATTTCTCTAAGTTCCTTCAGCACCCTAGGATGTACACTATCCGGCCCCATTGCTTTGTCTACCTTTAATTTAGCTAGCTCCTCATGAACATAACCCTCTGAAAATCGATCAGGGTCTATTAGTCCTCCATCCCTATTCATGTTTGTCTTCTGTGGTCCTGCTCCCGGCGCTTCAGCCATGAACACAGAACAGAAATATCTGTTAAGCAATTTGGCCTTTTCTTTATCAGCTTCAACATATTCCTCCCCTTCACCTTTGAGTCTCACAACAACACTTTTGCACTTCTTCCTATCACTAATATATCTAAAAAATGTCTTGTCTCCCCATTTTACCATGTCAGCTACTTTTTCTTCCATTTGCATCTTTGCTTTCCTGACTACACCAGTCTCTCTTAACTTTTCCCAGATATTTTTGATTGTTTTCCTCTTTCTACAATCTTTTGTAATTTGTGAAAGCTAACTTCTTATTCCTTACCTTCTCAACTACTACTTTTGAGAACCAAAGTGGCCTTCTTTTCCTCTTACTTTTACTTACTTGCCTCACAAAAAGGTTTGTCGCCCATACAATCGCTCCTTTCAGTTTTGCCCACCGCATTTCCACTCCTTCTAGAAGTTCCCATCCAGACATTAATTCCTTGACGTAAACCCCCATCCGAACAAAGTTAGTTTTTTTTAAAGTCTAGAACCTTTGCTTTTGAATGAGCCCTCTCTATACCCATTTTAATATTAAACTGTACCATGCAGTGATCACTGGATGCCGGATGATCACCCACTGTAACATCAGAAACACTTTCCTCGTTTGTAAGCACTAAGTCCAGTATGACCCCATCTCGTGTGGGTTCCCTTACCAACAGTTCTCCTTGTAGAGAATCCAGAATCTCCCTCCTTCTAGAAGATCCTGGAATAGGGATACCCCAATCAACATCCAGCAAGTTAAAAATCACCTATTAGCAAGACTTCCCCTTTTTTAGATATATTCTGAATATCTACTATTAAATCTCTATCTACTTCTTCTGTCTGTGAAGGAGACCTGTACATCACACCAATGTAAATATATTCACCATTCCCTCTTTCCAAATTGATCCACAGTGCCTCTTCTTTGCCCTGCAGATCCTGCATTTCTGTGGCTTTAATATGTTCTTTAACATATAACGCTACTCTTCTTCCTTTTCTTCCTACCCTGTATTTCCTGATCAGATTATAGCCCGGTATAACTATATCCCAGTCATGGTTCTCTGTGAACCATGTTTCAAGTTTCAAGTTTATTCATATTGTTTGATTAAATGCTTAACCAGAAGTACAAAGCGTTGTACAAATAGTAAAAATAACATTTTAAGAAATCAAATGTACATAATTCATCACAGAACATACTTGGGTAACTGCTTTTTAAAGCCACAGGAAACAATAGGGGAGAGGGGGAGAACTACAATTTTAAAGAAAAAGTACATAGAAGGGAAGTACATAAGGGGGGTAAAAAGAAAAGAATTGCTGGCGAAGATAAGGTCGAATTAGAAAACTGCCACTATATCCAACTCCTCTTCTTCCATCACAGCTTCCAGATCCAGAATCTTGTTTCCCATACTTCAAGCATTAGTATATACTGCTTTCCAGACATTGCCCCCTTTTCCCATCCGTGTAGAGATATTAAGTGATTTACTTACCTGAGGGCTTATATTCACCCGGGAGCTTTGATCACTCTTCCCCCATCACTTCTAGTTTAAAGCCCTCTTTAGTAGATTAGCCAGCCTGCTGCCAAAGACACTTCTTCCCTTCTTTGATAGATGCACACCATCGCTGCTCAGCAGCCCTTGGAAGATCATCCCATGGTCTGGGAAGCCAAAACACTCTCGACAACACCATCCACGTAGCCAAGCATTGATCTCCAGGATGTGAGCTTCTCTGCCCTGGCCTTTACCCTCGACAGGAAGGATGGACGAGAATACTACCTGCGCACCTGACTGCTTCACCTTCTCTCCCAGAGCCACAAAGTCACTTTTTGACATATTCGCAGGGGTATCTGGTAGTATCGTTAGTGGATGAGCAGCATCGGATAGTGGTCATCAGGCTTCATGAGTCTCAGCAAGCTCTCTGTAACATCTTGTAAGGGAAGGGGATGATTTAACTCAGGACAATTTGCCAGAGGCTATGGAATTAAGTAATTTACCTGAATAGATACTTACTGAAGAAATGGAAGTAAGTTGAAGCTTTATTGTTGCCTCAGCCAAGGTTTTTTTTTAAGCCAGAAGTTTTTTTGGTGTGCAGCCTGTAGCTGCAATTTCCTTGCTTGTTAAAAGTTGTAAGGCTATTTGCTAAGCTGAAGAAGCTATGAACTTTCTGGGACTTATAAAGGGAGAAAGTTTAGTATTTGAAACTTCCCAAGAAGGCTAACGTTTTTATTTTTGTTTGGTTTTGTTTTTGCACAAGAGGGCAGGCAAGGGCACTGCACCAAGTCTCTTCAGGATATAAGCTGACTCAAGGACTGTGTTTGTTTGTTTGTTTCAAAACTGTGCATTTTCCCTGCTGGGGTGATTCTCCTTATACTTCTAAGGAGGTAGAGAGTTTGGGGGGCTGGATTTGCCCTTCAACTATGGTGTGGGATTTCTGAGCTGCATTTTGTTCTAAAGTGCATATTTTGGCAGATCCACCAAATCTCTTTCCTATAGCGCTGAGAAGCCGAGATATTCTTTGTGCTTTAGCTGAAAGTACGAATTAGAGTTCAACCCATGTGAAGAACTGTGTACAGTGTTGGTTAATTTGGTTTTGAATATTTTTGTTTACCTGTTGGTTAATGTGAAGACTCTGAGATTTGCCAGCCCAGGAGTCTTGAATGTGACTTGTTTTTGTATTCAGATGAACTTGAGTGAGGAATAAATATAACCTTGAAAAACTTATCTGATTTTTTATTCTGACTGTGATAAGTTTTATATAAGCTCATCAGCATAGGGACTTCCTCCATCTTGGGGAAGCACGTCGAGGCCTGAACCAAGTGGCGTGTGCTGGTCCCTGCCATAGTCCAAGGGATGGCCATGCTACAACACACAATCCCAGAGTGCTGAGGCTATAGCTCTAATCACTATACCACACTCTCTTACGTAGCCTGGTGGGTGGGGCTAATGAGTCACAAAGAGCAGGATCCAGGCTCATAAGACACTTAACTACTACATTTAAGTGTGAGGCTTTCTTTCTCACCTTATAGAATAGCGTCCAGTGCACATAGGCACTATTTCATGATGCCTTCGACACACATGACGCCTACCTCTATGCCCGGTGTTATAGAATTGTCCCCATAGTCTTTTTTAAAAAGTAGCACACACCTCCTCCTCTTCTCTACACTGAAGATAGAAACATGCATGCCACTGCTGTCCCTGGGATTGGTAGCATGGACTCTTGCTACTCTTTGGGATTCTTTCAAGTACTGTCAAGTACTTGTGACCTGGATGGCCACTGTTGGAAGCTGAATACTGGGCTAGATGGACCTTCATTCTGCCCCAGTATGGCTATTCTTATATTCATATGTTCCAAGCTGGTGTATATAAGCACAGCCAGGAAAACTCAACTGGTTTAAAATGAGTATGTTAGATTCACCATGCCATGATTTCCTCCAATAACAAATTGTTCATTAATCATTATGTTCTTTATAGAATGAGCATTCAGTAGTAAAACTTTGCCGTTAAGCCTAGATTCCATTCAGTTAGCCCATCTCTGCAATCCCCCATCCTTAACCCGAATCATATCTGCTCGTACCATGCCCACATGGCCAGGATTTAGAATTATGCAATATCCCTCCATATCTGCCCTGACTAACAGTCAGAAGTATAAACATCACAGTAGTAGCCTACCTTACAAACATCCAAATAAAAACTTATCAAAACACATATGAAAAAAACTCATGAGAAATACCACTGATCATTCACCCCAATGTTCATACAAAGGGGCTAACTGGATAATGCTGGGACGGTCTGGAAGAATGTTCACCGACATTATCCTGGCAGAATGGTTCCTCACATGCCCCTAGTCCTAGTTCTAGATGCAGTTGCAGCAGTGCCCAAGGATCCAGAGAAGGAATTTCACAGCAAAGCGCTTTAGTTCTATGAAGTATCTGTGTTTTCTAGAATACCTTCACAGTTGGAAGGCTATCAGTAGAGCAGTAGTCTCAAACTCTCGGTCCATGGGCCGCATGCGGCCTGCAGGTACTATTTTGAGGTCCTCGGTATTATAAAGAATGATTCTTTATGGAAAACTTGTACCTTAAGTGTCCGGTGGTCGCATCCACAATCGCCTTCAGCTCTTACCTCCAGCATGAGATTACGTACACATGCATCTGTACGCGATTGTCCTCTCCACTCCACCTCACAATCGCGTACAGATGCAGGAAAGCGCTTGCGTGAGGTTACAGCAGTGAGGCGGGCAGCGTTCCAGAACGTAAGGTAACCATTGGAGGCAGTGCATATTGAGCGTGCGTACATAATCTCATGCTGGAGATGAGCGCTGAAAGCGGTTGTGGACGCAACCACCGGACACTTAAGGCACAAGTTTTTCATAAAGAATCATTCTTTTTAATACTGAGGGCCTCAAAATAGTACCTGCAGACTGCTGCAGTAGAGGAATTATAGTGGGTTAACCTTCAGATATTGTGCTATGTAATATCATTATTAAAAGCAACATCTGTCAGTGTTGGTTTAAGAAGAGATCAGCCCTTTTCTCCACTGAAAGCAGTAGAAAAGCCATAGGAAAGAGGAATTTTGTCACCTAAGCTGACCCCCTAGGTTCTTTACCCAGTTGCTGCTGCATGGTCTCAATAGATACTAGGGATTATGCCAGGTGGCGGGGGGGGGGGGGGGGGGAAGAGGCTGGAACACTTTGATGATTATGGAGGGGGGCCTTGACTAGGGGAGGCTTGTTCATATAGTGCAGAAGTGACTAACCTGTGGAACTGAGCTACTAGAGATTACTGGGGTAAAGTACTGGAGATTACTGGGGTACAAGCCAGTTTCCCCCACAAATCAGGTCACAGAACTCACTGTTGACTTTCCGAAGAGCTGTGAAGACCTTTCTCTTCAACTGAAGGTCCATCCACAGACAATCTCTTCTGAATTCTCCCCTTTCATCAAACACTAGTTGGCGACTACTCAGGTCCAATTTACTGTAACCCTCCTGGAATTTTCTGTGAACTCCCCTACCTCCAGGCTTGTCCTTAAATTACTGAATTGTCAAACGTTTTATCCAATGAGACCTACTGTGAATGTTTGCTTGTAACATGTTCTGAGCTCCCGGGAGGATGGGATAGAAATTGAATTAGATAAATAAATATTACATCTTAACCATCCCATAAACTTTGCTTTATTTCTTTTGATTATTTACGTGATCTGCCTCTCTGCTTTATTTCTTCAGATTGAAAACGAGATCAGCCCTGAGAAATTTATGCACTGGACCAACCCGAGTATGATGGTCAACACCCAAGTGAAAGTATCCCTACCTAAATTTGAGCTAAAAGGGTGCCATGATCTGAAACCCATCTTAACAAGCCTTGGAATGCCAGACGCCTTTAGTGAGGAAGCAGCCGATTTCTCAGGCATGTCAGAGAGCAAAGGCATCGCTCTGTCACAGGCTTTCCAAAAAGTAGTTTTGGAAGTACAAGAAGAGGGCGCCCAGGAAGCTGACCAGGCAAAATCACGGATCCTGATGCACAAAGACGAGTTTAATGTGAATCAACCTTTTATATATGCAATCAGAAATAACAGAAACCGTAATATAGTCCTGATGGGCAGATTCTGTTCTCCTTAAATACTCATCCTCTTGTACAAAGTTCACATTTACAAAGTTATACAATACAGATTAGGTTACTTGTATGTGCTCTATTCATTAGGCATAACACTGACTCTAAACTTTATTAACCCCCCTTTTACAAAACCATAGCACGGATTTTAGCGCTGCCGTGGTGGTAACAGCTCTGACGCTCATAGGAATTCTATAAGCGTTGGAGCTGTTACTGCCACGACTAGTGCTAAAAACGCTAGCGTGGTTTCGTAAAAAGTGGGAAAGGGGGTAAATGTAGTTCTATTTTGCCCTGCCTATGAAATTAGAGATCAAGCAGTATGCGTTAGCAAATAATGATGATTTCTAATAGTAAATAAAAACAGTGTTTTGGTGAAATATTGTATTTTATTTTTATATGCACATTTATAAGAAGCACAGTACTTGAAAACAAAATTAATATCAACTCAGACCCCCAATTTTTTTTAAATCCTGTTTAGTACAATTTGGGATGGCTGCTGCTGTGCAAATAATTTTCCTCCCCCAAACTACTGCTGCCCTCGCCACTTTGGTACAGTGTGACATTCTAGAATTTAATTTTTTAAAATATGCAGTGTGCCCCTCAACTCTGCTGCACCCTCCCCCTCCCCCCCACTCTTCCCCACCACGCCCAGCCCCAAGTACCTCTTCAAATCTTTACCGGTATCAAGAAGTATCTCCTACCTGCTGCTCACGCCGGCCTCAGCTCCCCCTCTGACGTCACTTCCTGGTCCCATGCATTGCAGGCTACTGTTCCCCCGATTTCAGAGTAGTGCCAACGCCATTAATCAACTGAAGTGCTCTACGCCAGTGGTTCTCAACCCAGTCCTCGAAGGCACACGTGGTCAGTCAGGTTTCAGGATATCCACAATGCATGTGAATGAGAGACATTTACATACCAAGGGAGGCAGTGCAGGCAAATTTATCTCTGGCTTGTTGTGCCCTGAGGAATATCCCCCCCCCCCTTTTTCAAAACTACAAAAGTGGTTTTTAGTGCCGGCAAGTGCTGAATGCTCTGCGCTATGAGTGTCGGGAGCAGCGCAGAGCATTCAGCGCGCCAGCCGGCGTTACAAAATGCTTTCATGGTTATGTAAAAGGGGTGGGGGTGGGGGGTATATTAGCTAAAGAGAAAGCTTAGTTACCTCTTTAAAGTTAGTTGGGTATATACTCGGCACTATTTAACCAGACAGGAGAAGTTCCTACTCGGTTACATAGTACTAAGCGCGTCAGGAACAAATATTTGGTGGCATTTAACCAGAAAATGCGAATGAATATATCAGCACAATGACCATCGAGGCATTCTCTGGTTAGTGTCAGGTTGGGCCAGAGGCAGAGCTAGAAGGGAGGCAGAAGTTATCTGGCCAATACTGATATTGTTGGTGCCCAAATAGCTGACCTAACCAGGTCTGGTTAGTTATTTAGTACTGGAACAGATTATCAGCGGCACCTGAATAATTTCTGATGGCTGTGAAAGTCCCAGTTGTTCAGTGCCACTATTCAGATTAGGGCTGACACTGAACATCCAGGCCCGATTCATCTTGCGGTGATCAGTGCTTTACAAAAATTCTGACTATTGTGACATGAATATTGACCGGTGAATCTAACAAGCTTCAGGCAAATGATTATTGTAGTTAGGTTTAAGGGCGATATTCTACACGAGGAAGAATAGCAATGCACATTCTTATATCAACACAAGTATTACAGAATTGTATTAATAATTGTGTTGAAAAAGCTGTATATATTAATATCTGATTTGCTTGTGGCTGAGACTTCAGAAATACAGGGTCCTAATTATATGCTCAAATAATCAAGGATCTGTAATTATTCTCACTCTCTCATACACACATATGAACTGTTTTTTGTTTTTTGTTTTTGGGGGGGGGGGGGTACAAGTCCTTTAAGATCTGTATACATTTTAGGTACTGTTATGTGGTCTGCTGGTCACCACTAGTCAAAAAGAGACATGACTGAACTGTAAGGTCAGATCTTACTGTTTGACAAGTGTGTGCGCTTCAGTTTTGTGAATAAATCTTTCATTTCATGATTGCATCAAACAGAATTGCTGTTATTTGTGCTCACTAACTTAAACACAGGAATTCATTGCTCTGTCTTCAGTAGCACTGGATAAGTGCCTCTGGCTGGGAACAGTGGCATAGCGAGAGTCAGAGGCACCCAGGGGTGGTGGTGCCCCTCTCCTGCCCTTGTCTCTGCCCCCCCTTCCCCGATCCTCTCTGCCGCATGTGCGCCCCTCCTTCCCCCCCCTTCCCTCGAGTGGTTCACTAACAACTCCAATGTGCTCCCTGCAACCCCGGTGGCTCTCTCTGACACCACCCAGAAGTGACGTCAGCGGGAGAGCTGATGCGGTGGCGAGGAACACATTGAAGCTGTTTCTCACGGCGGTTAACGGGGTACGGGGGAATGGGGGGGAGGGGCACACGTGTGGCGAGGGGAGGAGTGGGAAGAGGCAGAAAGGAGGAAGGGTACTGTCTCTCCCACCAACATGGCACCCGGGACAGACCGCCCCCCCCCTCCCCGTACTATGCCACTAGCTGGGGATATTTGTGATTTTAAGTGACACTGTGAGAGTAATTCTATAAATCTGTCCTTATAAATAGGTGCCTGGCAGGAGCCTGTCCTATAAAGGAATGTAAGTGGCATATATGTGTGTACCTGCTTAGGCATCAGCACTTATGCCAGCAGTTGAACTGGCTAAAGTGTGTGCACTTATTTGACAGATGTACACATTTTACCGTAGAGTATTCTACAAATTACATAACTGTGTGCTCTGCGCAGCCACCCCCATATTTGTGCCCATCTTGCAAATATTTATTTATTTCTTGGGCCTTATTAACTACCTCTATGAAGAGAGTCACCCAAGGCAGTGTACAGTAAGTACAATTCAACATGAAATTTACAGTTTTGTGAAAGGCATACCAGTAGTAAAAAGACCAAATATAATCAAATAAAATGAATGAGGTAGACTCAAAATCAGCAAACTGAAACTTAATAGGACTACTATGAAACAGTTTCAAATATATACTTATTAACAGCACTACAATTCAAATAAGAGAGATAAAATACACACTGAAAAGTATTAACAAGTTTATATCATGCCTAGGTACATGTTCAGCATTTCTGTATGTACTTGCCAGTATACTAACAGTCAAGTTTCAAGTTTATTAGGATTTGATATACCGCTTATCAAGGTTATCTAAGCGGTTTTTACAATCAGGTACTCAAGCATTTTCCCTCTCTGTCCCGGTGGGCTCATAATCTATCTAACGTACCTGGGGCTATGGAGGACTGAGTGACTTGCCCAGGGTCACAAGGAGCAGCGCGGGGTTTGAACCCACAACCCCAGGGTGCTGAGGCTGTAGATCCAACCACTGCGCCACACACTCCTCCTCAACTTGCAACCTTGGAGTCGTCTTAGATTCCGACCTTTCATTTTCTATACACATCCAAGAAACTGCTAAGGCCTGTCGCTTTTATCTCTACATCAACTCCAAAATTCGCCCTTTCCTCTCTGACCACACTACCTGGATCCTTGTCCACACTCGCGTAACCTCATGCTAACATCACTGCAATCTACTTCTGACTGGTCTCCTGCAGTGCCGCCTTTCCCCCCTGCAATCTGTGCAAAACTCTGCTGCACGACTCATCACTACACTCATGTCACCCCTCTTCCTAAATCACTTCACTGGCTCCCTATCTGCCTTCGCATACAGTTCAAGCTCCTATGGCTGACCTACAAGTGTGTTCATTCTGCTGCCCCTCAATATCTCTCTTCGCTTCTCTCTCCTTCTACACCTCTCAGAGATCTCCATTCATCAGATAAGCTGCTCTTAGCTGTACCCTTCTCCTCTACTGCCAATTCCAGACTTTGTTCCATTCATCTAGCTGCCACCTTTGCCTGGAATAAACTACCTGAGTTTGTCCGCCATGCCCCTTACCTTACCTTGTTTAAAAGCACACTGAAAACCTTCCTTTTTGATATAGCCTTCAATCCATAACCTTACTTCCTACTGCCCACTAACCTAAGTAGCAGATTAGACATTCCTCTTAATTGTATCCATGGCATCTTGTCTGTCTGTCTTGTCTATTTAGATTGTAATCTCCTTTGAGCAGGGACTGTCTTCTTCGTGACTCTGCGTACGTCTGGTAACACTCTAGAAATAATTAATAATAGTAGTAGTAATTATACATTCATAACTGGCACATAAAGGTTAGTATCTACTTTTAGAACTTATTCCTATTTATCCTGAAAGGCTCCTGGTTTACATCTATTTTATAAAAATAAAAGGTCTCTATCCCATGACATTCAGTGCTATTTAACCGACTAGAAACAGCTCCTGAATGGTTAAATAGCATTTCTTTCTTTCTTTATTTTTAATACATATGTGGAGGGGCATAATCAAAACAAATGTCTAAGTTGAATTTGATTGTATGGCGCTAGACGCCCAAAGTCAGCAGTGGGAAAATGTTCATTCTTGAAAAATATGTCTAAAATATATATATTTTTTGAAAATTGTCTATCTGGATATCTAGGGGAGCCGGCAGGAGGGAGTGGGCATCCCTCCTGCCATGGACAGTGTGTGTGTGTGGGGGGGGGGGAGGGGGTCGGGGGGGGCAGCGGGAGGGAGTGGGCATCTCTCCTTCCAGCTGACTTGTGATGGGGCTCGAGGGTTCCCTGCCATGGCCGCTCAGCTGTTCGAGGCAGAGCGATTTCCTTGCCGCGATCAGTTTAGCAGCCATGTCTAATTGAAATGTAGGCCAAAATTTCAATGGCCTACATTTCAGGTGCCTATTGCAGCTCTAGGGAGATGCCTAGAGTTGCTTAAGCTTGCCTAAGACCACTTCTGGGCAAAATCATGCCCATGCCCAGATTTTGGTGAGCTTAAGCATTCTTACATGTCTCAACCATGACAAATGTCCACAGTGTAGGCGGCCTGCCTCGGATTTTGTTTGTTTAGAAAACGTTCAACTTGATTGGCTGGTTAGATAGCAGTCGAATGCCTATTTCCATCTTCAATTGGGACGCCATTTATAGAATATGGCCATTAGTATATACAAATACAAAATATTCTACTATGCTGCAATAACCAACTAGTTCTATGCAGATTGCTGAATTAAGAAATCCATGCAGACTCTGGAGATTTACAATAATGAAACTTCACGTTAAAAATCAGTATAACAGAAATTTTCTGAAAGAAATACCTTCAAAAGTTTCAAACATTAAAAAAAAAAAAGCAACAGCTGATGTTGGATCTAACTTGAGCTGGTAAAGCATTCCATATCTATGCTGCCAAAACCCTAAAACTCAAGGAAAAGATTGTTTTAGACAATACACATTTTGGACTTAGGTACTGAAATGTCTGAGAGATTTTTGATACCTCTGCTCTATTCATATTTGGAAAACCCATTAGATTTTCCATACAGAATATTAAAAACCATTGTATATAATGAATGCAGACCTCGGAAGCCAGTGTAACTTTATAAGACCTTTTCACCTTTTTGAACTGAGAATATCAACTGGGCAGTTTTGTTTTGAATTATCTGCAATTTTCTATATAGAATTTTTTTTAATAGAAGATGATTGCAGGTAACCTGTATGGTCTGTTCAGCCTTCCCAGCACGATAAACTCGTACCTCCAGTTATTCAGCTAGCAGTAGGCAGTACTTTAACTGCCCACTGTGGGTGTTAAACCCAGATATTTTCCTCACTAATATTGGGTATTGTTATTGATTCATCTTTTACATTTAAGGATCAGCTAAATTCTCTTGTTAAAAAGTGTTTCTTTAGCCTCCATATCCTGAGAAGAGTGAGAGCGCTTTTTCATCAGCAACAATTCTCTGTATTGTTCAGTCAAGTATCTTGTCAAGTTGGATTATTGCAACTCAGTGGGCTAGATTCACTAAGGCCACGGATCCGATCCATGGCCGGTGGCTGATTCACGAAGCGCCCTCATGCAAAT
Organism: Geotrypetes seraphini; assembly: GCF_902459505.1. Classification (NCBI taxonomy): domain Eukaryota; kingdom Metazoa; phylum Chordata; class Amphibia; order Gymnophiona; family Dermophiidae; genus Geotrypetes; species Geotrypetes seraphini. The sequence continues at coordinate 248,565,318 of NC_047085.1, read as the reverse complement.
GAGGGTGATTGTAATCACGCCCCCCACCGACTGCACGGATCACTCTCCAGCGATCCTGATGCATGCACAGACCATCTCCTGAACATAAAAGCAGGATTCACACTGCTTCCAGGTCTGCCCCTCTTGTACCCCATTGCTTGGAAAAGGCCATGATTTTTATGATCTATCTTGGTTTGTGCTTGAACAACACCCGAGCGATTTTAGGGGTGACAAGATGGCTCATATTAATCTTAGGGAACAGTTCTGGATTTTTCATCTACAGTGTGTTTATCCACATGGACTGAATGACAGCATTTAATGGAACACGATTGTTTAGCTATGTTGGTTCAATTTTTTCCTGCTTTGTGTCGATTGGTTCTCCAATGCGTGACATCACTTTTGACGGTTTTTAAGTGCGTTCGGCGCTCCAATCTGTTAGCTCCGCCCTCCTTCCAGCCGGCTCAGACTTGTGTTCCTAATTTTCTTACCTATGGGTTCCTGAGGAAGGGACGTTGTGTTCCAGAAACAAGGCTTGGTTGGACCTGGTATTCTGTGGTGTTCCATCTGTTCACCCTCTGCTTCTTCTGGATGATCTATGAAGATTCATTGAAGCTAAGTCTGTAGTTTTTTTTTACTTTTTGGGAGTTGGCTGGGGGGGTTCTCAGAGTGGTTTCTTTGACTGAATTCACCTGTGTTCACTAGTTTTTCATTGTGGTTTGTGTCACATTTTGATTTAAAGCACACATGAGGTACCCGATGATGGTGTGCAGGCGGGGGCATGGTGGCCTCTGCCTTGTGTGAAGCGCTGGAGAATTTCTCCTTGTATTATAGTATATTATTTTAAATTTGTGTTGTATTCACAGAGGTTTTTTGTCATTGAGTAACCACTTTCAGAACCTTTTGGACTATTTCTGCCTTTTTTGTTGGTCTCCTTTGAGATTAAGTCATGTCCTTAGCAGCAAAATGTCTAGAATATATAAGGATTATAGAATTTTAGTAGATACATGGAAAACATTAAGATATGTTAATGATTTAACACCTATTTCAATACTTAAATCAACATATCAGACCATATGGCTAAACTCCAAGATTAAAATTGGCGGATATAAGGTCATCTGGAAATATTGGATGAAGGCAGGTATACGTACTCTAGATGATGTTATTTCTAATGATAAGTTGCTTGATTTTTCACAATTGCAACATAAATATAGTCTTAATAATTCACAAAAATATAAATGGTTGCAATTGAAGCAAGCCATTCAGTCAGGGTTCCCAGAATGGAAAAATCTTAGTGATAAGTATAGTTTGCCTTTCTTATGTTTTCAGGTGGACTTCCTGGGACACCAGGCTGTTCAGTGGTACAAATTAATATCTGGATTTATGAATAAAAAACCAAAAACTGGTCTTCGGGACATTTAGAGCATTGAGATTAAGCATCAAATTTCTGCATCTCAATGGCCACGAATTTGGTTTTGGAGAATGAGATGTACAGTGTCTGCATCTATGAGACAAACTTGTTTTTTTCTGTTACATAGAGCATTCTGGACCCCGGTGCGTTTACAAAAATTAGATTGCTCTAAGTCTTATAGATGTTGGCACTGTCATCTTGAAGCTGGTACATTGGACCATTTATCGTTTTTTTGTCCTCTTATACATAATTTTTGGAAATCTATATGGAGTCAAATTAATAACTTACTTGAGGTAGCACTTTCATATGATACGATATTATTTGGTACATCAATGAGGAAAAAGAGTCAAATATCCTCTAAAAACAATAAACTGTTACTCATAATGACAGGAGTTGCCATTCAACAAATTACGAGAAACTGGAAAAATTATGATAGATTAAGTTATAGTTTTTGGTGGAATTCATTGTGCCATATTTTTAAAATGGAGAAAATATTAGCTATTCAACAGGGACGTTATAAAAAATTCATTGATGTTTGGGAGCTATTAACAAATTATTGTAAGGATTGATTATAATGAATAATTTATTTGTCCCCTTTTATTTTTTGAAGTATAGGGTGGGGTGAGGGTGGGATTAATTTTAAATTATCTGAAACTATTATAATATATTGGAGGGAGGGAGGAATTATATTATGATTTTAATATATGTATGATTAATAAGTAATATTAAAGTGTATATGGTTGTATTATAACTCACTTGTTGAAAGTTTAAAAATGAATAAAGAATTAAAAAAAAAACCCCAAAATGACCATTAAGATCTGTTTTACCAAAATGGTGTTGAGCAAAGAAGATAAAGTTGAGATTAAATTTTTGAGACAAAATAAGGATATAATGCAAAACATTTCCTATGGGAGTTTCCTAGTGAAGGTTGGATTAATGTATTTTCAAAGGGGACACTCGATGAAATTGCAAAGAAATATTTTTTCACTCAGAGAATAGTTAAGCTCTGGAATGCCAGAAGATGTGGTAAGAGCGGTTAATGTAGCTGGTTTTAAAAAAGGTTTGGACAAATTCCTGGAGGAAAAGTCCATAGTCTGTTATTAGGACATGGAGGAAGCCTCTGCTTGCCCTGGATCGGTAGCATTGAATGTTGCTACTCTTTGAGTTTTGCCCTGGTATTAGTGACCTGGATTGGCCACCGTGAGAATGTGCTTGATGGACTATTGGCCTGACCCAGTAAGGCTATTCTTATGTTATTAAAGGCCATGCTAAGGGGCCCTTTTATTAGACTGTGGTAAAAAGTTACCTCTGCTCACCCTTACATGGGAATTTTCTGCACGCTGAGGCCTATTTTACTGCAGCAGTAAAATGGCCCAAAAAAATCCAATTTTCCCATTGCATGTGAGCTCCTACCACCATCCATTGGCGTAGTAGGGGGGTGGGGCAGAGGGGCGGCCCACCCTGGGCGCTATCTTCACAGAGGGCACCTCTTCTCCTCTCCGCCCCCCGCATACCTCTTTAAATATTCGCCAGCACAAGCACAATATTCCTGTGGGCGGGGCCTAAGGCACATGGGCCCAACCCGGGTCGCGACAGTTCAGGTAGAGGAGTGATGGCATCGCAGTAGGGGAGATGAGGCATCTCTCCTGCCGCGATGGTTAGGTTGCCGGGCCGCTGAACTGATGGCGCCAGCGGCCATCAGCTCAGCGGCCCCTTTTTCGGCACTTAGACCTGGTTTTATTTCGTCTAAGTGAAAAAGGTCTAAGTGCCGACTAGGCAACCTTTAACTGTTTTGGTTATAGGTATTGTATGCCTAGGTGTAGGTCGGCCCATCTCCCGCACATTGCCCGCCCTTTCCCCTCCTCTAAACACACCTCTTTTCTCTCTGTGCATTTAGAGGCAGGGGAAAGGCCTAAGTTGGTTTTAGATACGTCTAAAAACCAGCTTTGGTTATGGGTACTTGGACGATCAGGCATTTTGATCGTCCAAGTAGCCACTTAGGACACTTTTTAGACGTTTTTTTTTTTTAATTATTACCCCCATATCGTTTTGGTAAATATCATGACTAATTTACTGTATTTATTACATTTCAGCTTTTAGATAATTGTCGGAAATATAATCTCTGGTAAACTTTATGATCGATTGTGATCTACTACATTGTTAGTAATTCTTAACTTGTAAACCGCACAGAACCGTGAGGGTGTTGTGCAATCTTTTTCTTCAAAGTCTTAACCATGTAAGCAGCTCCCTAAATTGTAAATCTCCTGGAAATGTCCATTTATCTTTTTGTAATCTTATAATTTCCTAAATTGTAATTTTCCTGGAAATGTCCAGTTAGCTTCTTTTGTAATCCGCCTAGAAGTGGGTGGGGGGGGGGGGGGTTAGGGGACAAGGGTGAGCGGAAGGGAGTTCGCCCTTTCGACACGGCGATCCCGAGTGAGAGACGCAGCTTCCCTCCCACCCACCCTTCACTACTGTCGCAGCCAGTCTGGCAGGTAAGCACAGCATATGGATAGAAGGCATACATCTTTACAGTGGTTAAGACATGGGGCACGTCGCCTTGCTTGGACGGCAGGGAGGCCAGGCCATGATCTTCACAGCTACGTACCGCTGACGAGGGGACACCTCCTTGAACGGGAAGGGTCCGGTGAGCCTGGGTTGCTTGTACGGCACCCCACATTGTGCGGGGATAGAGAAGCATATGCTGTGCGCCTGATCATCGGTTGGTTATATGTTGCCTGGTGATGTACCTTGCGTGTTATGCCATTGTCAGAAGTGCGGTTACAGTGTACGGGTCATCACCGTTCATGCTTGATTATTATGTTCAGTTGATAACAGTTTGATGTAATTGTGCTGTCATGGCTGCGGCCAAATAAATTCCACATGAGTCAATAAATGCCTGAGTGTCATCATTGCTCCACACTAGTCCATGAAGGGTAAGAGCAACAGTGCTGAGTGCACGATTTGTGTAATATAAGAATCTATGTAATGTAATGTTAGCTAGCCAGCCAATATTCAATGCTGGGGCGGCCTCTCGCGGTTTCATTATCAGGCCCTGTGTATTTACTCTCCCCCCTATATTCTTTTACCAGCAGTCAGCAAATTTTTAAGAGTTGATCCTTGCCAGCTAAATTAGACCATGTCTGGGCACTGGCACTGAATATCTGAGTAGGAGTGGGCATGAGTTTGCTGCTGGAACTTATGCAGGTCCAAGCTGATAGTTAGCCAGGACTCGCAAACAGGGGACTTTCTAGGCCCAATGCCTCCACTCTCCCATCAAGAGCATCTGCCCTTTCCCAATCACCCTCCCAAGAACTCCCCTAATAATACAAGAACTGGCCGTAGTAAAGATATATATTGTTCATGCAGATATTTGGGGGTGGGAAGGGGTCAGTGACTACTGGGGGAGTGTGTGGGCAGGGCAGGATTAATTCTTTGAGGGCCCCTAGGCACACAAGTACACTGGGCCCCCTAGCCCTTCCCCACCCATGCCACGCCCCCTTCAATTTGCCTTTTTCTTCTTTACTTCTTTATTTCCACTTGTATTTCTTTTTTTCTTTTATTATAAAATTCAAAACAAACAACAAATATTAACATACCAGTGTCAGTGTAGTTTTCGTTCTATGCAAGCCCCAAACATTTCTGAACAAATCCCCCTTCCTTCCCTTCCCACCTGCTTGTCCAGGACTTTAAGTCTGAACCCTTTCCATGCATATATAAAAGTGTTCAAATGCATTGTAAATCAGTAATACTATCCGAAACATAAGTCTATATTAATAAACAAGTTTGCAACTCCTCTCAACTGCCTCACTCTGTCATCTAACTGTAACCCATAAGCATGCATAAACAACCAAATCTGTAACTCCTTTAGTACGTTCCACTCCATGTATGCTAATTTGCAATAAAACAACAAGGCAAGCGGTTAAAACCCCTGGAGATCTTGAGCTGCTTTACTACAGAGAAGGGAGGTGCACTGGAGCGAACATGAGGTAGAAACAGGAAAAAGGGCAAAAATTTGCACCGATCCAAGCCATACACACCTATGATGTGGATTGCAAAACTCCTAGCCCATTAAGGGAGAGAGAGCTGAGCCACAAAGTTTGCGATCCCCGCTCAGGAAAACTTGGCGCCAGCAAGGACAAGCAGGAGCGCTCCAATGCAGAGTAAACATCGGTGTTGTGAGCGCTGCACTAACATTCACTTGCCCAATAATCAGTTTCAATAAGTTGGCCTTTTTTAAAAAAAATTATTTATTAATTTTAAAACCCAACACAAAGTGCAATAGGATATACATCCAGTTGGTACAATAGACAGCACATATATCTATCAAATAATAATATAAGTACATATCACCCCCCCCCCTCAACCCTGGATGTGTATGAAACTCATTCAGAAATTAAAGACTTATACTAATGATCAGTTTTAACAAAATTTCGCTAATGGACCCCAGGTTGACCAGCTTATTAAAAATCACCTTTTAAATCCAAAATGTTGCTGGGGGGGGGGGGGGGTGTTTCCACTGTCTGGTCAAGCTACAGCCTATTTTGACTGCCCCTCTGGCTGTCATTCTGCCAGGAATCCCCACACTGATGTCTTCTCCTTTTCTGCCAGTCCACCCACACTGATACAGAAAGATCTTTATTGGCTGCCAATCATATTGGGCCGGACCTGGCAGATAAAGAGTGAAGGCAAGAGCAGGGGACTCCTTGTAAACTTATAGCAGCTGTGGCAATAAAAAAAAGAGGAGGTCTGCTGTTAAGTAGTGCAGGATCTGTGGGATCCTGGAAAATTCTGCTTTTTCACCAGGATTCAATACTGTTTAAAAGAGAATCCTAGAAATCCTTGTTTTACTTTGTTCCACAGAAATCTCTGGATAAACCAGCAGCCTTCTGTTTGTCTAGTATTGTGGTAAAGCAAACCAGGAGAGAATTCTCCACAACCCAAGGGAAGACGAACAAACCACAGTGGAGATCTAAAATGATGTTGGTGTGTAGTTTATTCAGTAGTCATATAACTGGCTTTGTTTTATCATATCGGAATATGGAAAGAGTTGTAGAATAAGAGTAAAGATCTAATTAACATGAAAAAAAACCTCTCGGAAATAAGGTACTCTTTTTCTTACCTGTTTAGCACAAATGGACAAGTACTGTTGGTCATTTCAAGAAAGAAAAGAATTAAAGCACCTTTTCCTTTCTGGAAGCAAGAGCCATAACTAATATAGGCTGCCCTGGAGAGATGGTGCTCTGAATAACAAACCGCATGACAACCAGAAACAAGAACTTTAGTTCTCTGCTGGGGTGGGTGGGGGGAACTTGTAAAACTATGATCTGGGAGCGTGGCAAGAGGATTGCCAGGGTAATGTACGCCTGAAGGAGAGAATACAAGGGAAAAGTCCTATACAGTATATGCTCGATTGCAGGGACCATCTCTGAAAATCGATGGCATCTAGTAACCTTTGTGCAGGGGTAAAATTTACCCATGTCCATTACACCTATATGGGCTATTAAAATTTCACCCCTAAACGATTAAAAGATAAGGATACAACTAAAATAGTAATAATATAAAAAGAAAAGGCAAAACAACAACAACAAAAAGACAAGAATAGTTCCCTCTGTTTTAGTGCTGATCTTTATTGGCTGCTAATCAGATTTCATTTGTTCACTGGTAGCGGGAGTGTGAGACATATTTTACTGTTGTTTCTCCTGCTTATTCTTTTCTGTGAAGTCTGGTTTTCTCAGCCTTTTTTAAAATGTTTATTGAAACATACTAATTATAGACACCAAGAAAACGTTGCCATGAGAACATTACAATCCTGAAGCATGGATAAACAATTGTGTATTACAGTAGCAATAACTAATACACTTACTTCTTTCGAGCTGAGCCGGCAGACGCTGAGGTGCAGGAAGATCCCGCAATGACAGCGTCTGCTGGTTCTGTTCAAACTAAATAAGTGACGTTGATGCCGGGTGGGGGTGGGGTGTCTTGTGTCGATGCTGGGGGGGGGGTCCATTGCCATTGCCGGGGGGGTGGGGGTGGGGGGCCGTTGCCGATGCTGTTGCCGTAAAAAAAATAAAAAAGTTGAAAAACTGAGTCCTCTGTTTGCCCTTCTTCAGCGGGCCCCCCCTGACGATTTCGGGCCCTAGGCACGTGCCTTCTGGGCCTATCCTTTAATCCGGCCCTGTGTGTGGGGGCCATATTTTCATCCCTCCAGTGGTCATCTGATCAGTTTAGGTATCGTTTTGGCCTTTATTCATTTTAAAAACAGGTCTAGCCCAAAACATCCAAATTGTGCCCTGGACGTTCTGTAAAATGTTTATCATTGTATAACATCCAAGTGCTCCGTCTGCCCAAAACATGCCCCCTTAAGATTTAGATGTGCTGTATACAGAATGACCAGAAAGAATCTAAAAAGCCAGTTTCAAAAATTCCCTCTTGGACATTTTGACTAGTAAGGTCCAAGTTCCCAAGAGGAAGGGCTGTGGTGCTCTGGTTGAGTTGCTGCCTTTGCACCCAGAGGTTGTGAGATCAAACCCTGGTGATGCTCCTGGTGACCCTGGACACGTCACTTAATCCTCCAGCCCCACCGCTTTGAAATGCCAAAGCAGCAAAAAGGTGGAATACATAGGGTTATCAGATTTTCCCGATGGAAAATCTGGACCCATGGCCATACCCCTAGGCCTTCCCAGTTCCACCTGTGTCCTGCCCCCAGCCCAACTCCCTTAACTTGTTCGTGCATCAGGACAGCATTCACAGATGCCATCCTGATGTCGGAAGCTTTTCAAAACCTGGACAAAGTACCAGGTTTTGAAAAGCCATCCAGACCCTTGGACATGTTCTGAAAAGGCGTAATGAAATTTTTTCAATCACTGTGCCCCAGCTTTGGAACTCGCTCCTAACTCATTTCAGAGAGGAGCCCATACTCGGAAAATTTAAGAATTCCCTGAAAACTTTTCTCTTTAAGGACACGTTTGAAACCTAAATCTACTTTCCTCAGCATGTCTAAATAACTGATCAGTTAATTATTCTTCTTTCCTCTATTTTCTTGAAATTTTTATCTAGTCAGTCCTCTTCCCTTTGTCTTCTTCTGTATTGTAGTTCTTCCCCTCTATTCCTTTTGTTCCTGTAAGTTACATTACATTACATTAGAGATTTCTATTCCGCCATTACCTTGCGGTTCAAGGCGGATTACAAATGGAATGTCAGGACATTAGAAGTAATTAGGGAGTAGTTGTCCATTGTGTGTCATGTATGTATTTTTATATATTTCTCTGTAGGCTTGGTACCCTATTTTTAAAATTATGTACAGGGCTTAGAAATTTGTATAAGCGTTTTATCAAATTTTAAATAAACTGTAACTGTAAACTGTCTGGTAACCCTAGGTATACAAGTCCCCATTCCCTTCTATATATTTATGCTGTTTTTTGGACATCTATGTTTTTTTAAAATGAGCTCCATAGGTTTTAATTTTCCAGATTCTCAGATCACTCATATCAGAGGTCACAAATTATATGTCTTTGCATTTACTAAGGGTCTTTCTTTGAACCTTGTTCCCACTGATTTACAGTGGAAACTTTTTTGACTGATATAATCATTCCTCACTAGAATTCACACTTGTGATAGAAAATGTGAACCCTCTAAAAACCACAAAAAAACACTCAGGGGATTTTCACGTATGCGCACTCCTACCTGCGGTGTCCTACAGCGCACGGAAAATGGGAGCATGCAGGTGGGAGTGCGCATGCGTGCTTAGGGCTTTATTATATTAGATTTTACTGAAACTGGATATTACATTACATTACAGATTTCTATTCCGCCATTACCTTTCGGTTCAAAGCGGATTACAAAAAGAGTTATGGAAGAAGGGTTACAACGTTAGATCAGAGAAGGTTTCCAAGAGAGGGAAAAGTAGGATCTGGGGTTAGGGAGGGGATGGTAAGAGGGGGGTTAAGCTTTATCATGGTATTAAGCTTTATTAAGGGATTTCTTGAAGAGTATAGTTTTTATTTCCTTTCTGAATATCTTGTAATCTGGGGTTGTTGTCAATAGGTTGGAGACTTGGTTGTCTATCTTCGCTGCCTGAGTGGCCAGTAGTCCGTTGTATAGTTTTCTCCGTTTTACTTCTTTGATTGGGGGGTAAGTGAGTGGGGTGTGTGTTTTTCTATGCCTGGTAGAGGTGGTTTGGATGAGGCGGTTGTTTAGGTAGGTTGGGCTGTCTCCATTTATAGTTTTAAATAGTATACAGTAGAATTTAAATTGTATTCTTTCCTGGATTGGAAGCCAATGAGAATTGATGAATGCCTCAGTAATGTGATCATGTTTTTTCAATGAATAGACGAGTCTCAGAGCTGTATTCTGAATTGTCTGTAGTTGTTTAATCATTATTGCAGGGCAGGGGAGGTAGAGGATGTTGCAATAGTCTAGGATACTTAGGATTAGAGATTGTACTAGGAGCTGAAATTGTGTTTTTTCGAAGAATTTTTGGACTTGTCTAAGGTTTCTCATAACTGCGAAAGATTTCTGTATTGTTTTGTTAATTTGTGGTTGCATGGTGCAGCCTTTGTCAATAGTCATACCTAGAAGTTTTAGGGTGGTTTGCAAAGGGTAGTTGATAGAGTTGATTTCTAAGTTGGTTATGGTTGGGATTTTGTTATTTTCTAGGAGGATGAATTTAGTTTTGTCTGGGTTGAGTTTCAGTTTGTGGTCTTCCATCCAAGTCGTAACTGTAGCTAGAGTTCTGTGTAGTGTGTCTGACATTAAGAGCATTGGTTGGTCAAAAGGAATGAGGATGGTGATGTCATCAGCATAGCTATAAGAGGATAGGCCTTGTTTGTTCAGGTAAACGCCAAGAGAGGCCGTATATAGGGGACCCTTGTGGAATGCCGCAGGGATTGGACCAAGGTTTGGATTTTTCTTTGTCTGATTTTACTTTGTATGTTCTGGATTTTAAGAAATCTTCAAACCATGAGTATACTTTATCTGAGATGCCTATTGAGTCCAAGATTTGCAGTAGGATGCCTATTGAGTCCAAGATTTTGCAGTTATGGTCTGCCAGGTCAAATGCCGCCGTCAGGTCCAACTGTATTAGCAGCATTTTTTTTTCCAATGCTGAGGTGTTGTCTTGCTGTGTCGATAAGGGAGCCTAGTAGTGTCTCTGTGCTGAAGTTAGTTCTGAAGCCGGATTGCGTGGGATGGAGTAAATTATGGTCCTCGAGATAGTTGGTGAGGAATTTGGCTACTAATCCTTCTGTTAGTTTGATATATAGAGGTATTGAGGCTATTGGTCTGTAGTTGGATGAGAGGTCTGTTGGTCCTTTTAGGTCTTTTAAGATTGGGGTGATGATTTCGCTGAGGTCATTCGGGAAAATGCCATCTGTGAGCATGGTTTGTATCCAGTGTAGGAGTAAGGTACGGAACTTAGTGCTCGCTGATGACAGGAGATATGGCGGGCAGTGGTTGAGTTCACATGATGCGTGGCTGTACTTATTGTAGAGTTTGTTGAATTCGGTCCAATGTATCTTAGGGAATTGGGACCAAGATCTGTCTGCAGCACAAGATTCATTTTCTGTGGGGAGTATTGTGACTTCGAGTAGGTGGGTTGGGTTACTAATGAGAGTAGCTCTGGTGTTTGTAATTTTATTCTTGAAGTGTTCAGCTAGGAGGGAGGCTGAAGGGGAGGAGTTATTGTTAGTGGTCAAATAGGGTATGGTGTTAGTTAGATCTTTTAATATTTGGAATAGTTTTTTGGTGTCTTGGGTTTCCGTGCCTATTAGGTTGGTGTAATGTTTTTTTCTCTTTTCTTTTAATAGAAGTTTGTATTGTTTGTTAATTTTTTTCCAGGCGGTTTTCGTGTGATCTTGGTTGGTTTTTCTCCATTTTCTTTCCAGACATCTACATTGTCTCTTGAGTAGGAGTAATTCTTCGTCGAACCAATATGTTTAAGGTTAGGGAGTCTTTGAGTAAGATTGCTAATCCACCTCCTTTTTTTTTCTCTCTGCAGGTCACTGTAATTTTGTATCCTTGAGGGCAGACTTCTGTAATTCTTGGGTCTGTGTCCGATGTTAGCCAGGTTTCTGTGAGGAAGAGGCAGTCTAGGTTTTCGTTTTTTATCCAGGTTTTTATAAGTTCTGTTTTTGGACCTAGGGCTCTGACGTTTAAGTAGGCACAGTTAAGGGTGGTGGTTTCTGTTTGGTGGTTGTGAATCGTTTTAGGGTAGATGAGTGAATATGGATTATGGTGCGGTTTGGTCTTGGGTTGTGTTGCTCTTCTTCCCCATGCTGGTGTTATGGGGTGTTGAACGCTTGTTTGGTGGTTGGAGTTTCTGTCTATTGGAACTCTCCTGTTAGGGTGAAGGGTTTTGATTGCAATTGAGCTAATGGGAATGTTGGGTAGGTTGTTTGCTTCTACCTTACAGCTGGATATGAGAAGGATTATTAATAGGATAATCTGGGTGTTTGTTTGTGGAATTAGCTTCATTGTGGAGGTGGGGCTGCTGGTAGAGGCAGTGTAGTTTTCAGTGGTTAGGTTGTTTGCTGTGTTTAGTGTCTGGGTAGGGTCCGTGGGGGGAGGTGTTGAGGACCGGCGAGAAGGTAAAAGAAACTAAAACCGGCAAAATCAAACTTTTAAACTGTTGGGGAGATCCCGCTGAGCCTTCCAACTGGCTCAGCGGTGCACCGTCAGGAGGGGAGGGGGCGGAGTTCACTCCCACACCCAGAGTGTGCCTTACTCTGCTCCCGCTCTGCCCTGAGTGCTCCCGGTCCGTGGGGGGAGGTGATGAGGTCCGTCGAGAGGTAAAAGAAACGGAAACCGGCAAAAACAAACTTTTAAACTGTTGGGGAGATCCCGCTGAGCCTTCCAACTGGCTCAGCGGTGCACCGTCGGGAGGGGAGGGGGCGGAGTTCACTCCCACGCCCAGAGTGTGCCTTACTCTGCTCCCGCTCTGCCCCCAGTGCTCCCGGTCTGTGGGGGGAGGTGTTGAGTTCCAGCGAGAGGTAAAAGAAAAAAACCCCCAGATAATTAGAATTCCCTATTCTTTATCCCACCCAAGCTTTTATAAAACTTCTTTATTACTTCTGATAATTTTCTGAATCACCCAAAATATAATATGAATAGGTAATCATTACCAAGATTAAAAATATATTTAAACAATACTGATGAACAATGGCTCTTCTTCCAATTTACCCTGACACTTTATAACTTCCACCCTTAAAACCCAAAGTAAAATCCACTTTAAATCAAACAGTAGTATACCATAACAAATACCAACTTAACCAGCTTCAAACCACCAGACAACTCTCCTTACACAGCTGTCTTCTCACAAAAAGCACTCCAAACTGTCAAACCGGCAGTTTAGGACTTTTAGAAGCACTGCTGACTTCTTCACTTAAAAATCCAACCTGGTGCAGTGCTGCTGCGGCCTGCAGCCACCGACAGCCGCCATGGCCTTCAGCCACCGACAGCCGCCATGGCCTGCCGCCGCCGACAGCCGCCGTGGCCAACATCCGCCTCGGGGGATTCTCGCGCATGCGCACTCCTACCTGCGGTGCCCTACAGCGCACGGAAAATGGGAGCATGCAGGTGGGAGTTTGCATGCGTGGCTTAGGGTTTTATTATATTAGATATATCCTAAATAATTGAACGCTAGCCGCGCATGCGCACTTACCTGCGTGCTTCCGTGATCCCTGATCTGTGATCAGTAGGTCCGTGGCCAGCAGGAGTGCGGATGTGGCGGCCAGACAATCGGGAAAGCAGAGAAACAGCATAGCCAGCGACTCCCCCCTCCCGCCCTCACTCAGCGCCAAAACCACCACCGGCAAAGCCTCCTCCTTCTCACTGACTCACCTGCGTTTAAATTGAGAAATGCGCTGCACCGCGCTAACGCTGGCCTCGCCGTCTTCTGTCCACTGCGGCCCGCCTTCTCTGACTACTTCCTGTTTCCGCTAGGGTTGGCCGCAGTAGATAGAAGACGCCGAAGCCAGCGGTAGCACGGTGCAGCGCTTTTCTCAGAATATAAACGCGGCGGCTGGGAAGGGGGCGGTGGGAAATGCTGCTTCTGCACAGGGAAGGCCGGGAAATGTTGCTGCTGTACAGGGAAGTGTGTGTGTGTGGGGGAAATGCTGCTTCTGCACAGGGAAGGCCGGGAAATGCTGCTGCTGCACAGGGAAGTGTGTGTGTGTGGGGGGGAAATGCTGCTGCTGCACAGGGAAGGCTGGGAAATGCTGCTGCTGCACAGGGAAGTGTGTGTGTGTGTGGGGGGGGAATGCCACTTCTGCACAGGGAAGGCCGGGAAATGCTGCTGTACAGGGAAGTGTGTGTGTGTGTGTGAAATGCTGCTTCTGTACAGGGAAGGCTGGGACATGCTGCTGCTGCACAGGGAAGTGTGTGTGTGGGTGGGGGGAAATGCCGCTTCGGCACAGGGAAGGCCGGGAAATGCTGCTGCTGCACAGGGAAGTGTGTGTGTGTGGTGGGGGGAATGCTGCTTTTGCACAGGGAAGGCCAGGAAATGTTGCTGCTGTACAGGGAAGTGTGTGTGTGGGGGGGAAATGCCGCTTCGGCACAGGGAAGGCTGGGAAATGCTGTTGCTGCACAGGGAAGTGTGTGTGTGTGTGGTGAGGGGGGGATGCTACTTTTGCACAGGGAAGGCCGGGAAATGCTGCTGCTTCACAGGGTAGTGTGTGTGTGTGTGGGGGGGAGAAATGCTGCTGCTACACAGGGAAAGCCGGGAAATGCTGCTGCTGCACAGGGAAGTGTGTGTGTGTGTGTGTGGGGAAATGCCGCTTCAGCACAGGGAAGGCCGGGAAATGCTGCTGCTGCACAGGGTAATGTGTGTGTGTGGGGGGGGGGAGAAATGCTGCTGCTACACAGGGAAAGCCGGGAAATGCTGCTGCTGCACAGGGAAGGGTGGGAAATGCTGCTGCTGCACAGGGAAGTGTGTGTATGGGGGGGAAATGCTGCTTCTGCACAGGGAAGGGTGGGAAATGCTGCTGCTGCACAGGGAAGTGTGTGTGTGTGTGTGTGGGGAAATGCCGCTTCAGCACAGGGAAGGCCGGGAAATGCTGCTGCTGCACAGGGTAGTGTGTGTGTGTGGTGGGGGGGGGAAATGCTGCTGCTGCACAGGGAAGGGTGGGAGGGAAATGCTGCTGCTGCTGCACAGGGAAGTGGAGGGGACGGAGAGGGAAAGGGGGCCTGGGAGCAATCTTGGTTTGCTTTGGGGGAGGGGAGACCGAAGGGGGCCATGGAGAGACAGAAAGACAGGCAGGCAGGCAGCACATTAGAACGAAAGACAGAAACACATAAAGACAGCAGGCAGGGAGAGAGATAGAAAGAAAGAAAGACAGACAGGGTGCCAGAGAGAGAACCAAAAAGAAAGAAGGACAGCAGGAGGGAGAAAGACAGAAAGAAAGGAAGAGAGAGACAGGGGCAGGGAGAGACACAGAAAGTAAGAAAGAAAGATAAACAGACATATATTCTAGCACCCGTTAATGTAACGGGCTTAAACACTAGTATATATATATTTGTACATACTACATGTGTTGTCTTTTTAATAATTTGTTTATTCCCATAGTTGGTTGATTGTGTCCCTTCCTCACTCCTTTTTTTGATATTACAAGTCACTTGGTCTCCCATTGCCCCTGATATATGAGATAAATAGATCGTATAATCGCTTTTTTATGCAAGTGAAGCAGTTGATTCGGAGTGTAGAGCGGAAGTTTGGAAGCCATGTAGGCCAGTACCATGTTGTAGAAAAGTTTGTAGGCCATTACTAGTTCTTTGAATATACATCGTTTGTCAATCGGCAGCCAGTGGGCAACACGCAACGCCAGGGTGATTGACAGCTCAAATGTGGAGATTCTTCAGGAGTCAAATGGTGGCATTTTGTACTTGTAGTTGATGGAGGTTTTTTGTAGTGCGCCCATCTAGGAGCGCGTTGCAGTAGTCAATACGGAGAGGACAAAGGCATAGAGTAGCTGAGAGAAGTCTGGTTTCGAGAAGTATCGTCTGATTTTCCGTAGTTGCTGGAGGTAGTAGAATGAAGCGGATTCTACTTGGGAGATATGGTCAGAGAGCAAGAGGTCATCGTCAAGGATCACCCCTGGGCTGCATATTTTGTTTTTGGCTGTCAGAATGCTCCTCCATGTCTGATGATCCCATAATTACGATAGAAGATTAAAATCACAGAATCAAGGAATTTTTAGGTACCATAGCCCCATTAGTAAGATTACCTATACTATTGGAAAAACAGTCATCATGGTTTAATAATAATACACTTTGTTTAAAACAAAAGTGTAGATGACTGGAGTGTGTTTGGAAGAATACTATGGATTCTATGAATTATGGAATACTAAATACTTATAAACATCAAGTAATAGATACAAAGAGCTTATTATTAGGCCATGGTTAGGAATAGTTTTTAGATTTAAAGAAATAATTTAGGATAGTTGATAATATTGGTCAAACAAAAGTACTAACCTCATGAAATTCTCATACTATTTCTTCATCGACTGCAAGTGTTTGTTATTTTATGAAAAAAAATAATTAGCATAAAATATAAAATTAGTTTTTTCTACATCATATGAGAGCTGATGAGCTAGGGGAGCTTTTTCTCCCTTTCCGACAAGCAGATGTATATTTGCTGAAAAGAAAGTTTGAAGCCTCTCATTATAACTTGGATATATGACCTAACATATTTCAAAACTTCTCCATCCTTTTAAATTTGACTTTTATCTTGACTAGAGGGTTTTATCACATTCTATAAGCATCAGACCAGTGTTGGAGCATTTAACGCTCTGGGCTGCAGTAGAAACCTCTACTGTGGCTTAGTTTAATAAGGGGGAGCTACTTATACTAGTCCACTGTACAATAAATGGGCCGACATATATATATATATATATATATATATATTAAAAAAAATATGTTCTGTCTAGATGACGTTGATAGCTATATAATACAAAATAATTAATACAGTAACTGACTGACCCTTTGTTTTTGTATGGACAAGAGTTCCATTATAAAGGGTATCAGTTAAAAAGAAGACACTACATCAGTTACCAATGACAAAAAGCAAACTGTTGATTAAGAAATTGTTTATTGAAGTTCTTAAAGTATTAAAGACTACAAATCATTCAACAAAAGTAATATTTAATAAAATGCTAGGCTGAGGCCTATAGTTTTACTGTCAATCATGAACAAGTGCTCAAATGTATGTACTGTATTTATATATGATGCTAAACTCTTGAGGGGACTAGCATGCATATTCATTCACAAAAAGGGCCCCAATAGCTGTGTGGTATGCACTCTCCAATCACCTAAAATATTTAGTATAAATCAACACAAAACAGTCATCTAGGTTAAGCCGTAATGGGAGTACAAGGGGTACTGAAAAATTCTCAGCCTAACCAATGAACTTCGTAAACTCTGAGCATTATTTTGCCACTGTAGCTGAAAAGAGTGTTATCTTATTTTGTTAAGTGCCAATCTGTAGAAACAAAATTTTATGTTTTGACATTGTTTCAGACCATTGATTAAACCAGTGGTTGGCAAACCGCGGCTCACGAGCCGCATGTGGCTCTTTAGCCACTTGAGTGTGGCTCGCGGCTCTGCTAGCTAGAGCAGGGGTGCCCAACCTGCTTCCCTGCCCTGTAAAAAGGACGATAAAACCAACCTTCCCCACCCAATGTCAATGGAGAGGAATTTCCTGGCCAGCCAATCACTGCCTGGCTAGCCCAGAACATCCTCTCCGACATTAGAATTGACGTCGGGTGGGGAAGGTTGGTCGGCCCGGCGCTTCAGCATCTTCTTTACAGGGAAGGGAAGCAGGGAGAGCTCAGAACTTGATGGCGGCCTGTTCCCCGATGGCGGCCTGTTCCCCGATGGCGGTGGCTTGGGGGAAGGCAGGGAGAAAGAAAGAAAGGGGAGTAGGGAGACAGAAAGAAAGAAGGGATACGGGAGACAGAAAGAAAGAAAGAAAGGGGGGTAGGGAGACAGATAGAAAGAAGGGAGACAGACAAAAAGGGGGCATGGAGAGAGAAAGATAGGGAGACAGATAGAAAGGGGGCATGGAGAGAGAAAGACAGAAAGAAAGAAAGGGGGCATGTAGAGAGAAAGAAAGAAGGGAGCAGGGAGAAAGAAAAAAAAAAGTTGGGGGGAGGGAATGAGGTCTGGAGGAGAGGAAGCATACAGGAGGGAAGAAATATTGGATGCAATGTCAGAAGAATGAAGTACAACCAGAGACTCATGAAATTACCAGACAACAAAGGTAGGAAAAATTATTTTATTTTCAATTTAGTGATCAAAATGTGTCTGTTTTGAGAATTTATATATGCTGTCTATATTTTGCACTATGGCCCTCTTTTACTAAACTGCAATAGTGGTTTTTAGCGCAGGGAGCCTATAAGCATCGAGAGCAGCGCAGGGCATTCAGCGCAGCTCTCTGCGCTAAAAATTGCTATCGTGGTTTAGTAAAAAGGGAGGGGGTATATTTGTCTATTTTTGTATATTTGTTACTGATGTGACATTGCATACAGTCATCTGCCTTGACCTCTTTGAAAACCCGCGGAATATAAATGATAATTAACATTTTCTCTGCGTACAGTGTGCTTTGTGTTTTTTTAAATTTTATTGTTGGTAGATCATTTTGACTTGGTCATTTTAAAAGTAGCTTGCAAGCCCAAAAAGTGTAGGCACCCCTGAGCTAGAGAATGACACGTCACCGATCGGGCATCTCCTTCCCTCCCCCTTACCTTCATGGCAATTTTCTATTTTTTTTGTCTTCCAGCTGCCTGAGCCGGCTTTCATCAAGTCGCATGTGGCTGCCGAAACTTCTCCTCTGAAGCAACCGGGAACAGGAAGTTTTATCAGAGGAGAAGTTTTGGCAGCCACATGTGGCTTGATGAAAGCCAGCTCGGGCATCTGGAAGACAAAAAAAAAAAGAAAATCACCATGAAGGTAAGGGGGAGGGAGGGGAGCTGCTGAAATACATCTAGTAATCCATGCAGGCTTGACTGTACAGGAAATTATTTTTGTAAAATGATGTTTTGTTATGTGACTGGCATTATTTAGACTTTAATTTCTATGCATGAATAGAATAAAAATGACATAAAATTGCTTGCTTGATTTTATGCGCTTGCACTGAAGGGAAGTAGAGAGAGAGTGGACTGAGGACGCTGAAGGGAAATGGGAAAGAGAAGTGGAGAGTGGGGGGAAGATGCTGAAGTGAAATAGGGAAGAGAGTGGGGAGAAGACGCTGATTTATAAATTGACAATTGTACAGGATATTGTTTCTTTTTATACTTTAATAAGTTCAGTATAAAACTATTCAAGGCTTGTGTGGATGGGATCAGATGGTATGTGGAGATGGGGACTGAGCTCATATGGACGGGGACAAATTTTTTCCACGTGTCATTCTCTAGGCTCTGTCACGAATCGATTTCGACTATGTGTGGGCGAGCGGGGTGTCATTAAATATGTGTTTTGTCATATTTATATTTTAATGTAAAAAATATTTTTTTGTCAATAAATAAGATTATTATGATATCTGATTTTATTGAATGTTAACAGCTAGTTTGAAACGACTCCTAAAAACATGGTTCTTGAAAAGAAATTTGGCTCTCAAAAGAAATCTTAATCGTTGTACTGCTGATCTTTGGCTCTTTTGTCTAATGAGTTTGCCTACCACTGGATGAAACCATATCCATGTCATTCTCTTCTTGGTTGGGCTGAGAACTTTTCAGCACTCCCCTCGTTTATTAGCCTAAGTGATTTGCATGGTTCACTGGTGGACTGTACGCCGCTGTATTACATTTGAACATGCCCACCCGTTGTATTGTAGAGATTCAATATATTTCTAAGGGGAGCAGTATCTACCATAGAAGAGGATTGCTTTAGTTGTGTTGTCTATAATTAGGAAAATGAAAGGATGGTCTGCAATGAACTGAAAGCGAATTGGTAGACTAAGTGGAACTATAGTTATACCGGTGGCAGCAGCTGCTTCTGTGCCTTTTTCATCGACTTTAATGACGGTTTTATGGACTGCCTTAGAAACTTTCAGTCCAATTTTGTTGGATATACCAGACAAATCAGCTTTATTTGAAAAAAGATCTCTCATTCCCATTTCTTGTAAATACAATTTGAGATCATAAATCTCCTCAAGCTGGAAGGTAGGAAAATACACATCAACGTCAGTTTCCTGTAGTGCTGAGGTCCATTCTGCTAATTTTTTGGAGGTTAGTCCATTCTCAATCTATAAAAGCAAAGGAAGCAAAACAAATTAGTGTAATGTTGACAAAGTAGTGAAGGTCCAGATATTTTTTTTTACCATATATTTAAGAACATATGAATAGCCTTACTGGGCCAGACCAATAGTCCATCAAGCCCAGTAGCCCATTCTCACGGTGGCCAATCCAGATCACTAGCACCTAGACAAAACCCAAGGAGTAGCAATATTCCATGCTACCGATACAGGGCAAGCAGTGGCTTCCCCCATGTCTTTCTCAATAACAGACTATAAACTTTTCCTCCAGGAACTTGTCCAAACCTTTCTTAAACCAGTTATGCTATCCGCTCTTATTACATCCTCAGGCAATGCGTTCCAGAGCTTAACTATTCTCCTATTAGTTTTAAAAGTATTTCCCTGTAACTTCATTGAGTGTCCCCTAGTCTTTGTAATTTTTGACGGAGTGAAAAATCGATCCACTTGTACCCGTTCTACTCCACTCAGGATTTTGTAGACTTCAATCACATCTCCCCTCAACTGTTTCTTTTCCAACCTGAAGAGCCCTAACCGTTTTAGTCTTTCCTCATATAAGAGGAGTTCCATCTCCTTTACCATCTTGGTCGCTCTTCTTTGAACCTTTTCTAGTGCCACTATATTTTTCTTGAGCTAAGGAGACCAGAATTGAACGCAATACTTCAGATAAGGTTGCACCATGGAGCGATACAGGGGCATTATAACATTCTTAGTCTTGTTAACCATCCCTTTTTTAATAATTCCTAGCATCCTGTTTGCTTTTTTGGCTGCCGCCACACATTGGGCAGAAGGTTTCATCGTATAGGAGACACCAGAGTAAGTTCGTGGAAGATAACATTAGCTGAGACTAGTTACCTTTTAGGGGTAATTAAAGTTTAAAAGAAGGGGTAAGAAATGGGTTAGTTTTTGGTGCTGATGGGCAGGGAATTAGAATGCAGGTTGTTGGGAATGAGGAGATAAAGGGTTGAAGGTAGATGTAAACAAATGGTGATTGGTTGAGCTAAATAAGGAGATTGGGGGAGGTGTAGTTTGGTGATTGGTCAGGTGTTATGGCGGGTTGGAGTGTTAGTGTGAGGAAACAGGGAAGTATAGGGTAGGTCTAGGAAAAATTTATGACTGAGAAAAAATTATTCCTTAATGTCACAATTCTCAAAACTTATATAGGGTGGTTTGAATTGCTTTAAAATTTTGGTATTGGTGTTTGAGGTGAGATGGGGATGTCCAGTTCAGGGTTCTGCCTTAACCTGTGAGGGGTGAGCTAGTTTGAGGAAAACAATGAAGGATAAGGTTTGGGTTATATTTAAACTTTTTAGTACTAATTTATTTGTTCGGGGATGGTGTTAATTTCTGGGTAGGTTAGTTATCATTATTGGGGACCGACAGGGTATGAGAAGGTGCCCAGTTAGGGTGGGTTCGGCTTTTACCTCCAGGTGTGTTGTCCGGCTGTGTTTTTTCTTCTGCAATGATGTGTTCCGGCGTGATCAGAGGTGGTAGAGTGATTCGAGGTGCGACAGTGGACACTTTATGGAGCTTGGGATTCCTTAAAGTGCGGGCTGTGATGTTGGCTCCATGTGGTGGGGGTAGTGTAGTGTCTTGCCATTTGGGCTGTGAGAGCTGGTGGGGCGGGTAGATTACTGGCTTTTGGGGCCTTTGCACGCTGCTGTTTTGCAGTGCTTGTGATGCCAGTGTTTCGCTCCTTTGCTTTGGGCTTGTTGAGTGCGGCCACATTTTATGTATTTATTTATATTTTGGTGCTACAATTTTTTGTTGGCGGGGAGCTGCCTAGCTTTGCACGCTTTGAGTGCTGCTGCATGCACAGAAGACATCCTGGGGGGCCCGGGCTGTGCCTTTGCGCATTTTAATTTTTCTGCATTTCTTTATACTTCCTGTGCTTTGGGGAGCATTGCTTGCTGGGATCAGGTAGGATGACTCCTTTGGTGGTGTTTTTAATTAGGTACTTGGCCACTTGTAAGCCTGTGTGGGGCAGTTTTCTTTTCTTGTAAATTTTACTTGGGGCATTTGTTTTTGTGTGTGTGTGTGTTGGGGGGGGGAGCGGGGTATGGTTGGAGTGTGTGCCTATGAGGGAGGTGTCAGCAGGGAGGTTTCTGTTGTGTGGGTGGGAGGTTGAACGGTGTTAGGCTGGGTGGTGTGTATGGAGAGAGGAGTGTTCTGTTTTGGTTGTTATGGTTTGGTGGGTCTGGGTGCTTGGCAGTACAGTATTCCCCCGGTCATTCGCCGTCGGTGGTTCGCGGTCCCGGTCATTCGCGGTATTTTCCAACCGTGAACCGCCGACCAGGAGCGGACAGCTGGAGAGGCAGGAGAGAGCAGCCGGAGCACCGGCGAGTGAAAGAAATCACTTGCTGTATGTTCCGACCGCCTTTTCCTGCACTAAAATCAGGCCTTACCAATCAGGAGCTCCTGATTTGTAAGACTCGACTTTAGTGCAGGAAGAGGTGGTAGGAGCATATAGCGAGTGATTTCCTTCACTCGCCGGTGCTCCGGCTGCTCTCTCCTGCCTCTCCCGCTGCCCTCTCCAGTCTCCCCCACGAAAAACCATATTCGCGGTTTTTCAAGATTCGCGGGGGTTCCTGGAACGGAACCCCGACATATATCAGGGGAGTACTGTATATCGTAAGATGGTCTGTGTTTGCACAGTGTGGGGCAGATATTGGCACCAGGGACAGTTCTGGGTGGTCTTACTGGGGAACCAAAATTGGGACCTCATATGAAGTAGGACTTGTAAAGCTTGAGGATTAGTGTGCCCACTGGCTGCTACTATTTTAATACATATTGCTGCCGGATCATTGGGCTATAAACTCAAGGGGCCTGTTCAGCTTCGGGGGTGATGGACATTGGTGCATAACAATGGGTTGGATCTTGGGTGTGACAGTATGTTGTGCTGTTTTGGTGGGCAAGGCACTGGGACCCCTAGAGGGATATTTGGGTGCATATGGAGGAGTATGGTTGGAGCAAGGATATTTAGAGTGCATAGGGAACGGGAGGCTCAGTGGAGGCAATGGAGGTTTTATTGCTCTGTATGTGATTCTGATGTGCCCTTTGTTAGTATGGATTATGTACTATTCTGAAGTCCGCACCTTCCAAATGACTTTTGGAAGGCTTCTAACAAGGTCAGTGGGTTCATAATTCAGTATGTGGGGTGGAGAGAGATGATAAAGATGTTTGTTTATCTAAGTGGCATATATGTGGATGTGGTGAGTATTTTTTCCTTTGTAAGGAAGATCCGATATGAAGGACATTGGGGAAAGGATTCTTACTACTACTATTTAACACTTCTATAGTGCTGAAGGGTATTCACAGCACTATACATTTTGACATCAAATATGCAGTCCCTGCTCAGAAGAGCTTACAATCTAATTTGGACAGACTGACATGACATAGAAGTTGGGGATGCAGAACCCAAGTGTGGTCAAGATCGATGGCATATGATTACTAGGGACCCAGCCTTGAAAAAGCTTTCTGCAGCGAAACATGTTGGCGAAAGAATGTCCCTAACAGAGAGAGACCACGAATTAAAAAAGCTAAGTTAATACATTTATTTATAAAATATTTAAAGCACTGATTAAAATGAGAGTGGATTTTAAATATATTAATCTAATATAATAAAGCCCTAAGCACGCATGCGCACTCCCACCTGCGTGCGCCCGTTTTCCGTGCGCTGTAGGGACCCGCAGGTAGGAATGCGCATGCAGAGCCTGTCGGCTGCCAAGAAGCGTCGAAGGACCGGCCAGGTAACACACCGCGACTCCCCCTCCTCCACCCCCCCGCCGCCGACCCTACCCGCCACACCACTAACACGGCCACGACTCCCCTCCCCCCGCCGACCCTACCCGCCACACCAGATACCTCCATTGACCCTCCCAGCCGACCCGTCCACCGCTACACAGCCAACAAACCTGGTAGCTCCAGCAGCGTCCCAGGCACATTAAACACGCTGCTTCGGCTCTTCTACTGGCCTAATTTCCTCTGCTGCGTCCCTGATGACATCATAGAGTGCGCTTGTTTTCATATCCTTCCATAAAATCCTGTCATTATAAGAAGTTCCTTGAGAGAACCCTCTCATTTCAAGCCGCTAAATTTAATGTATGGCGTCTTTTTTCAACATCAAGTGTGTAGACCAAAGGACTCAGGTACTGCACACTGCAAACAAAATCAATATAAAAAGCTTCCTGATGTAGCATAGCAAAACGCAGACTGTGTTGGAGCCGTGAACTGACCTAAGTGGTCTACTATTAAACAACTTTTGTAGAGCCATAACATTTGCCACTCCAGTAGAAGCAAGTATCCTTGCTCCATTCAATGTGTTTTGATTAAAATTCAAGCACCTTTCTAGCGACATTGTACCGCTGCTGTGGCACCTTGCTGAAGAGCTTATGAGCACATTTAAATATTTAAAAGCCTTTAAATGTTATATAAAGATACTATTTGAGAAACTTGCCCAGTATTGATGAGAGGGTTTTTTTTGTGTTTTGTTCTATATATATCTTTAGCATTAACTTTACATATTCAACTTCCTTCCCAAAATCTATCTACTTTTCCATGTCTTCCCTTCCCATCTATCCATGGGTACCAACTCCTCCCTCATTCTTCTCTCTTACTCCCATCTATCCATAAGAAGCATTTCTTCTTATCTCTTCCCTGTCGCACCCATCGCTGTGCACCAACTCCTCCCTCTGTCTCTCCTTCCCCTCTATCCCTATGCACCATCTCATCCCTCTCCTATGGTCAGACATCTCTGTCTTCCCCCTTCCCCCTCATATGGTCTGGCATCTTTCTCCTCTCCTTCCCAAATCCTGGAATCTCTCTCCTCTCCCATTGTCTGGCACCTCTCTCTCCTTCCCTCCCTTTTCCCAAGGTCTAACATCTCTCTCTCTCTTCTCCTTTCTGCAGTTTGGCATCTCTCCTTCCTGCAGTCTGGTATCTCTCTCTGTCCCCTCCTTCCCTTCTATTCCATGGTCTGGAATTTCTCTCTCCTTCACATTCCAGTGATCTGACATCTCTTCCTTCTTTCCTTGCATCACTCTTTTCTGGAATCTGACATATCTTCCTTCTTTGAGTCATCTCTCCTCCATCCCAGTGTAACATTTCTCCCTCCCTCCTCTCCATCACTATCATGTCCAATCATTCTCCCTCTTCCTCATGTATACCACAATCTCATTTCATCCCTTTCTCTCCCTCTCCTGTAGTCAGACATCTCTGTCTTCCCCCTTCCCCCTTTCTATGGTCTGGTATCTTTCTTCTCTCCTACCTTTGTTGTCTGGTGATTTTGGTTTTCAAATAGAGAGTTGCGCAGGGACAGAAGTCCCACCTGTCCCCACCAAAGTCCCACCCGTCCCCACCCATCCCCGCGAGGAATCCCCTCCGTCCCCACCCGTCCCCGCGAGGAATCCCCTCCGTCCCCACCCGTCCTTATAAACTACAGAAATAGTTAATTCATTTAATTATGCTACTGAATTAAAGGCTCTGGTAGAACCCATTTACAAATAAGCAAAAAAACTTTGTTAATTTGGAAATATTAATTGGGAAGAATACATACTTTGTAAATGGGTTTCTACCAGAGCCTCTAATGTTTATAAATTTTTATCAACACAACTAATATACTACTTTATCCTAAAAAAAAAAAAAAAAAGAAATAGAATTTTTTTCCTACCTTTGTTGTCTGGTTTCTGCTTTCCTCATGTTCTCATTCAATTCCTTCCATCCACTGTCTCTCTTCTCTCTGCGTCTTCCATTTGCTCTGTTACTGTGCCTCCCTTTCTCCCCCCTTCCAAATTGGTCTGGCACCCATCTTCTTCCCTCCGCTCCCCCCATAGTCTGGCATCTCTGTCTTCTTCCCTGCCAGTGTCTTCTCCCCACTCTCTCTTCCCCATTTCCTTTCAGCATCCTTCTCCCCCCCATCTTCCCCATGTCCTGTCAGCGTCCTTCTCCCCCTCTGTCTTCCCCATGTGCTTTCAGTATCCTTCTCCCACCTCTGTCTTCCCCATGTCCTTTCAGCGTCCTTCTCCCCTCCGTCTTCCCCATGTCCTTTCAGCGTCCTTCTCCCCCCGTCTTCCCCATGTCCTTTCAGCATCCTTCTCCACCCCTTTGTCTTCCCCAGTGCTTTCAGCGTCCTTCTCCCCCCTCAGTTTTACCTTAAGTGCCTTTTCCTCTCCACTCCACTCCACTTTTCCTCCCTTTCTCCCTCCCTGCCCCTTACCTTTGTGACGCTTACCCGCCCGAATGACAACAGAACAGGCCCGGTCCAACAAACCTCCCTGCCCTGTAGCCGCGAATCTAAATTACCTTACTGTAAGAAAGTAATTTAAATTCGTGGCTACAGGGCAGGGAGGTTTGACGGACCGGGCCTGTTGTCAGTCAGTCGGCGGACCTGGCTGGCTGTGCTGCACCCAGGATGGACCGCCCCCCGCCTTGTACCACTGCCTTTTCCCTGCCTTCCCTGCCGCAGCACACAGCCGAACGGAAGTCTTCACGATGTCAGCACTGACGTCGGAGGGAGGGAGGGCTTTGCTTAAGCCATCCCTGCGATGTCAGCGCTGACATCAGGAAGACTTCTGTTCGGCTGTGTGCGGCAGGGCAGGTATGGAGACGAGCCTCGCGGCTGAATACATCCAGCCCCGCAGGAACCCCGCAACCCTCGGAGGCGTTCCCACGGGATCCCCGTGACCCGAAGGGGAAACCCGCGGGATCCCCGCGGGATTCCCGTCGTCCCCGTTCCCGTGCAGCTCTCTATTTTCAAACCTTCTTTTCCCAGTCTCTGGCTGTACTTCCTTCTGTCTGTGCTTTTACCTGTGTATCAATGGCCACCTTATCCATTTGCTGTTTTTCTCTCTTTCACTTTCAGCCATACATCCATTTTTAGCATTAACTTTTAACATTCAACTTTCTTCCATTTTTCTGCTTTCTTCTCAAAATCTACTTTTCCATGCCTTTTCTTCCCATCTATCCATGTGTACCATCTCCTCCATCTTTCTTCTCCCCTACTCCCATCTATTCATAAGAAGCATTTCTTCTTATCTCCTCCCTGCCGCACCCATTGCTGTGCACCATCTCCTCCCTCTGTCTCCTCTTCCCCTCCATCCCTATGCACTATCTCATCCCTCTCCCCTGGTCAGACATCTCTGTCTTCCCCCTTCCCCCTCATATGGTCTGGCATCTTTCTCATCTCCTTCTCATAGCCTGGAATCTCTCTCTTCTCCCATGATCTGGCATCTCTCTCTCCTTCTTCCCTCTTCCTGCAGTCTAACATTTCTCTCTCTTTCTCTCCTCTCCTTTTCACAGTCTGGCATCTCTCTTTTCTCCTTCCCTGGTTTGGCATCTCTCCTGCCCATTCCAATGGTCTGATATCTCTTTCTTCCCTCCTTCCATTACCCTTCTCTGGAATCTGACATCTCTCCCTTCTTTGAGTCGTCTCTCCTCCCCCCAGTGTAACATTTCTCCCTCCTCCGACCACCATGCCCAATAATTTCCCTCTTTCTTCCTTTCCCCATGTATACCATCTCACTTTTCCTCCCACTCCACTTGCCTATGTCCAACAATTCACTTTTCTCTTTCCTCATCTACCAGCAGCATCTCTTTCCCTCCCTTCCCATCACCACACCCATGCATTCTCTCTTTCCGTCCCTTCCTAACCCCCAGCCCATGCAGCATCTATCCTTCCCTGCCTTCCCAAACCCCTTCCAGTCCATGCAATATCTGTCCTTCTTGCTTTCCTTCCCCCCCCCTCCGCAGCCCATGCAGCATGTGTCATTCCCATCCCAACCCACCCCCAAGCTGGAACCTGTTGTACAATCTCTCCCCTGTTCCCCACTCCCCCACCTGCCACCTTCCCACTACTGTAATTTAAAAGTTTCAGGCAACTGGTGGCACAATGAAGCAAGCCTCCCGCTGTCAACTGGCCCTGGAAGTGTTCTTTCTGCAGCGTCCTGCCTACACGGAAAGAGGAAGTACTGCAGAAAGAACACTTCCGGGGCAGGCTGACAGTGGGAGCCTCGCTTCTTGTGCTGCCAGCAGCCCAAAGATTTAAAATTACAGTGACGGGGAGGTGGTAGGTGGGGGAGTTGGAAGAGCCATACTTCTGATTGCCAATTTTTCAACGCCTATGACCTAACCTTCATTGCCTTAGGTACAAAAAAACTTAGCCCCCCCCTTTTACAAAGCTACAGTAGAGGTTTCTACCACAGGCCGGTGAGGTAAATGCTCCAATGCTTATAGGTAGGGTTACCAGACATCCGGATATCCCCGGACATGTCTTCCTTTTGAGGACATGTCCGGGGGTCCGGACGGTTTTTCAAAACCCAGCACTTTGTCCAGGTTTTGAAAAGCTGTGTTGGGCAGGGAGGAAGTCTGCGCATAGGAAGCCCTACACATTCTGTGAATGATGGAGCATTTCCTACGCTGACCTGCTGTAGAAACCTATACCGCAGCTTTGTAAAAGCCAGCATTAGATTGTGAGTCTACTAGGGACAGAGAAAGTAACTGCATACAATGTGTACAGTGCTGCATATACCTAGGAGCATAATAGAAATCAGTAGTAGTAACATTTTTAAGGCTGAAATAAAAATGTACTTAGCACATGGGAAACACTGGTGTAAGGGCATACTAAGGCCACTTCTTACCACAGCTTAATAAAAGGACCCTTAAATTTTCAGCTGAAAACATATCTTAATTAGGAGTTTAAGTTAGGCTTACAAATTTAGACCTACCATTCAATTACCTTGATTTATGAACCTAATTTATTTGCCTAGGACCAAATTCTTTATATAGCACCAAAGCACCACAAAAATGTGCACTAAGACCCAGAATCTTTAAAACATGCCTAAAGTAAGGTGCCTAGATTGGTGCACCTAGGCAGTCTAGGTGCCTACTTATTTAAAAAGCTTAATTGACGCTGATAACATGCAATTAGCACCTCCTAATTGTTTTAAACTAAAATTAACTGGATGGCTGGCGTCTAACTGAGTAGGTAGTTTAAGGTGCCTCCCAGAAAATAGGTGTGATTAGGAGGCGGATCATGGGCGTATTGTGAGTTTGTTTTGCATATAGGTACCTGTTTGGACTTAGGCATCGGTAAGCATCTAGCTTAGGTGCCAGTATTTAGGCCAAGAAAACCCTGGACTAGATAGGGTGTGCCTAAGATGACATGCACTATATACTTCATTCCCCAGTGCCTCTTATAGGATTGGGGCCTAAGGGCTTTTCTATCAATGACACTCTGAGTTGGGTGCTATTTATAGAATAGGACTAAGCACTAATATTGCATCAGTTGAAACCTATTATAAATCCCCAAACCTAAATTAAGTGTGGATTGGGTGTATTCTGTAATAGTATGCTCAAAACGTTAGAATGCCCACAATCTACCCTTGGCCAAGCCTGTTTTGTGGGATCCTCGTACTAGAATTTACATGTACAGTACCTTTTTATAGAACATACCTAACAAGATATGTGTGCAAATTGTAATTATTGCCAATTCGTGCCAATAATTGATCATGCTCAAAAATAGTTGATAATTGGCTTGTTATTAAATTAAATTATGCACACATACAAATTTGTGCTCAGAATTTTGTGCGCCTTATATAGAGTCTGGGAAGTAGCACTCAGGCAGGAGGGAGTGAGCATCTCTCCTGCCGATTGTTACTTGTGTTGGGGCTCTCCTACCCGCTTTGTCTGTTGCTGCTCTCCTGCGGGCTCAGCTGATCGCAATAGGGGAATCCCCAATCAGCTCAGCTGGCAAAACTCCGGCTCAGTTGATTGGGGATTTCCCTGTCACGATCAGCTCAGCTGGCTGAGAGAGCAGCGGTGGCAGACAGAAGAAAAACTCTTGTGCAGGCGCCAGGCACAGTTCCTCCCCCCTTTGACCAGTTGTGCTCTGTGTAAATAGCATGCAGTGGTATAGTAGGGGGGTGGGGGGCGTGGTCCGCACCAGATGTGGTACCCCTCCTGCTTTCCACCACCCCCTTCCTTTTCTCCCGTACCTATTTATCTTTGGCATGAGCAGTCACAAACTTGCTGCTCACGTTGGCTTCGGCGCTCTCTCTGACATCACTTCCGGGACTTGCACCTAGGAAGTGATGTCAGAGAGAGTGACGGAGCCAATTTGAGCAGCAAGTTTGTGGTTGCTCGTGCCGAAGAGAAAAAGGTATGGGAAAGGGAGGCATACGTGAGGCAGGGGGAGGGGCGCCACTGCCCCGGATGTCACTCACCCCCGCTACGCCACTGATAGCAGGCATATAATTTGCAGGCTCTTCATGCAGAGCATCACCCACTGCGGAAAAATTGCTCTCGCCATGGTATTTTTTTACCCTGGCATTGGAGCATTATACATAGGGGCCTGAGGCAGCCGTTTTAACAACTAGGCCTCTCCACCAATCCTTAATTAGTTAATGTGTAGCCCAAGAGCTTGTCTTGACGGGCGTAAAGTAACACGGGTTCTGGGAGGCATGTGTGTCGCCTGTTGAGACAAGTTGGGGGGGAGAGTGTTGTTAGGTAACGTTAGAATAGAGTAGGGCAGGAGTTATTCGCGCCGAAAGGCTGCGATGGGATTAGTCTGGGGACTAAGTGATGGCATGGAGGGATGTTATAAAGCCGGGACCTTGGAGGACTCGGTTCCTTTGCGGGGTCCTCCAGGGTGGATTTTTTCCCCACCTACCCACCCATGTTTGGGTGGCTATAGGGTAGCTCGGGAGGGCGGGTCTCCCGAGCTACTGAGAGCTATTTAACCTCTTCATAAGAGATTTGGCTGAGGGGCTTCGAGGTAAAATTACATTATTCGCCGATGATGCCAAACTATGCAACATAGTAGGCAACCGCACAACAGATGAAAGCAGAGTGCCCGACAAAAGCTCAATGCCCGACAGTATGACGCAGGACCTACTCCTGCTGGAGCATTGGTAAAAGACTTGGCAACTAAGTTTCAATGCCAAAAAATGTAAGGTCATGTACCTTGGCGGCAAATATCCATGCAGGACTTACACCCTAAATAGTGAGATCCTAGCAAGGACTGTAGCAGAATGTGACTTGGGGGTGATTATTAGCAAAGACATGAAGACTGCCAATCAAGTGGAGAAAGCTTCATCCAGGGCTAGACAAATCATGGGCTGTATCCGTAGAAGTTTCGTCAGCCGTAAGCCCGAGGTTATAATGCCGTTGTACAGATCCATGGTGAGACCCCATCTGGAATACTGTGTACAATTCTGGAGGCCGCATTATCAAAAAGATGTGCGGAGAGTTGAGTTGGTTCAGCGAATGGCCACCAGGATGGTCTCAGGATTCAAGGATCTCCCGTATGAGGAACGACTGGGTAAGTTGCAGCTGTACTCACTCGAGGAACGCAGAGAGAGAGGAGACATGATCGAGAAGTTCAAATATGTCACGAGCCGTATCAAGGTGGAAGAGGATCTCTTTTTCCTTAAAGGACCCACGGCAACAAGAGGGCATCCGTTGAAAATCAGGGGTGGGAAATTTCATGGCGACACCAGAAAATATTTCTTCACCGAAAGGGTGGTTGACTGCTGGAATAATCTTCCACAACAGGTAATTGAGACCAGCAGCGTGTCAGATTTTAAGAAAAGATGGGATTGGCATGTGGGATCTCTTCATGGAGGTAGTTAGGGGTGGGCCATTAGTGTGGGCAGACTAGATGGGCCGTGGCCCTTTTCTGCCGTCATTTTCTATGTTTCTATGCAGGGGCTCATCCGGCGATGAGCGGTGGGCAGGCTGGGAGCCGTGCCTTGGGATCAGGTGACCCGGTTAAAGGGGGGCATGAGGTCATGCCACCACCTCAGACACTTGCTGTTTGTGGCGGGGTCGGGGGCAATATGTTGCTGCGTACACTGGGTAGCTCAGGAGGAGCTTGCTGATGTTGTTAATTGATGTTAAATTGATAATGGACGTTAATATATGCAATGTTAATTTATTTGGCATGGTTGATCAATAAATAGAGCTGCGGCTATGTACCATAATTGAGTGTGCTGTATTATTAGTTGGTGTGGGCAAGAGGAAGAGGTGTGGGGTGTGGGGCGACAGTTGGGACTATCCAGATCCCGCTGTTACTTTTGGTCATTATACAATACACAAAATTAAAAAAATTGTTACCTTTTCCAAGCCAGTGGAATCATCAGCAAGTTCATCTGGAAGTAGTATAACCATGCTTAATTTCTTCTCACAATAAAAGAGTTCAAGGATCTTCATGTGCATCTCGGGTATGGAGGCCACTTTAAATTTACCATTCTGATACATCATTTTCACCAGCTTGCTCTCTCTCTTTAAAACACGCAGAAAAAAAAAATAACATTGTTAATTTTTTTTTTATTCAGTTATTCTAGGATGTATAAAAAAAAAACCCACACTAAATCCTTAAACAAGGCTAGAGCACAAGACGAAAAATCCAAACTGGATCTAATGGAGAGATTTTTTGAGGATCTCAAGCGCTCACAGCTAAAAGCCCGATGTATCTTACAAGCAGAAGCAGAGGTCGCAGGAACAACCGCAACAATTATTAAATCAAAGGACATCAGATTCAACTATTATTAACATCTCTGATCGTGTATTGACTCAGGAAGAGGAAAAAGTTCTGTCTAAGGGGCTAGCTTTTGTTCCTACAGCCCCGTTTGATTATTTTCAATTCCAAGTTGACTTGGAAAGATTTATAAGATCTTTATCTTTAAAAAAATTCTTTTATGATAAAGAACCTCAATGTGACAGATCGATAGTGACGAAGAAATCTACCTGGTGCCCTCCTGGCCCCCTGGACCCTCTCTTATATACTTTCAAACAACTGGTACTACAAGACGTAGCTAAATTACGATATAAAAAAATTGAAACTCATAATTTGACTAAAGATGAACATTATGCTCTACTTAAATTACAACAAGATCATTCTATAGTGATTAGTAGAGCAGACAAAGGCGGAGGAACAGTCATCTGGAATATGACGGACTATCGAAATAAATTGACTAAACAACTGTCAGATAGTACCACCTATGCTCTGTTGGATACAGATCCGACTCCACAATTGAAAGCTACAATTCTGGCCTTAACCCAAGAAGGGTTCGATGAAGGATATGTGACAAAAAGAGAATTTCAATTTCTAAACAGAGAACATAGTACTATCCCATGGATATACTTACTTCCGAAAATACATAAAAGATTAGATAAACCTCCTGGAAGACCAATCATCTCTTCGATTAATTCTATTCTCGAGCCTCTTTCCACATATGCTGATTACTTTTTGAAACCTATTGTAATGACAGGTAATTCTTACATTAAAGACACATCTCAGTTTCTGTTATGGCTACAAACTTTTGAGCTAGTTAATAAATCTATAACCCTGGTGACTTTGGATATAGTATCGCTCTATACATCATTACCTCAGGATAAATGTTTAGAAATTGCACATAAGGCGCTTCAATCTAGATGCCGCCCTCATCAAAGCCCCACTGCTTTTATTATGTCATTATTAAAATTGGCATTAACAAAAAATTTTTTTACAGATGGCAAAGATCTGTACTTACAAACAAAAGGGGTAGCCATGGGCGCTACTTGCGCTCCATCTATAGCATGTCTATACATGAAGCAGTATGAGGAAACGTATCTGGCATCTCACCAGTGGAGTCATTATATACTGGGTTGGAAAAGATACATCGATGATGTTTTCATGATCTGGCAGGGCTCTATTAACCAGCTACTAGAGTTTACAGAATGGTTAAATACCAATGATACCAATATTCAATTCACCAGAAATCAATCCACGGAAGGTATCAACTTTTTGGATACGTGGGTGAGTGTTAGTGATAATCATTTTGAAACCAAACTTTAAACCCACCGACACTACCAGCTTGTTACATTATGACAGTTGTCACCCTACTCCACTCAAAAATAGCTTGCCACTAGCCCAGTTTTTGCGTTTTAGACGCATCTGCACCCACAAAGCTGATTTTAAATCTTCAGCTAACAAATTAGCCAATAATTTAAGACACAAGGGGTATCCAGAAAAATATTTAAGAAAATCATACCGAAGAGCTAAATATAATCACCAAGAATGGTTATTACAACCTTCCAGTAAGAATAATTCTCAAAAAAGTTTCTCTACGGGAGAAGGTACTTATCCAGAATATGTTGAAGAAGTTCAGACTTTTGTACTTAGCTACAACATAGAATCCGAACATGTGGCGAATATCATTCATAACCACTGGAGGATAGTTCAAAATAATTCCTGTTTTGAAAATTCGAAGTTACGACTAACATACTCGAGGTCACGGAACTTAAAAGAATATCTGAGATTGCAACCCGATTCAGTACAAAAAGATCTTAGTAGAACCGTTGGGTTACACTCGAGCTGTGGGAAGTGTCAAGTCTGCCCTTTAAACATCCAGGGTGCAGTTTTCGTGAACCCTCTGGACCATAGAAAATATGAGTTAAAACATGTTACTACCTGTAGATCTGACCATGTGGTTTATTTAATCATATGTCCTTGCCAAAAAATCTATGTAGGTAAGACTACCAGGCAGTTCAATATACGTATGGCAGAACACAAGTCTTGTTTAAAACTTAAAAGAAAAGAGGCTCCGCTCGTAGCACACTGCTTAGAATATCACCATGTCTTTAAAGAATTAAAATGTATTATCATTGACTTGGTACCGGCATCTATAAGAGGTGGGGATAGGGGGAAAAAATTGTTACGATTAGAACAAAGGTGGATAGATCGCCTTCATAGCCTGCAACCATCTGGCCTAAACATAGCCATTAATTGGCAGGTTTTTATCTAATAGGTAAGCGTCACTAAGAATAACATTGAATTAAAACTAAGGGTTAAATTCCGGATATGACATCAGCTCCAATGTCTAAATGGCTCTGAATTTGAATAGAGTATTCTATTCCGGATGTGACATCAGACGCCTTCATATTTAACCCTCGAAGCCAGGTAGATTTTCTGAAGACGGCGAGAGATAAGTCGGGCACGTTGTGCCTCTGTACCATGGAGTCTTTCATTTGTTAGAACTGTTGCCGAGATAAATAGGTATGTTTAAAATGCGTAGTCCGACTGGCTGCTATAGGTTAACAACAACAAAGAAGTTTAGCTTAAAGTTTAACAACTGACGTAGAAAATGTAATACTTCCTTAGTTTTCGCAAGTCTGATATATTTGGCATTTCTATGAAAGTAGTTGCTATAAATCTTACTTCTAAACTATTAGAAAAGTGTTCAGATTTGGCTGAATGTTTATTAGTATAACCAGAAGTATCGCCATAGAGCGTTCATTAATACAAGCATTTAACACTATAAATTATTTATTATATTAACTAAGTTTTAAATATTATTCTGTTTTATTTTATAGTGCTACTGTTTGCACTTTCCCTGATGAAGCTCTTCTAAAATTTGTAAGAGCGAAACGGAGACCTTCCGTCGTCATCATGTCATCAAGCTAAGTACTCTATGACTTATACAGTGGAATATAGGAGTACCGGCTGTTAACCGAAAATCAGAATAATTAATAAATAATAAGTTTTTTCAAAAAAAGAATTAAAACAAGAATAAAAGAACAAAAAGAATGTTTTTGATAAATAATAAAGTAAATTGGAGAATTTAAAAGGACCGATGATAGCTCACTCTATGGTTATCAGCTTGTAAGATACATCGGGCTTTTAGCTGTGAGCGCTTGAGATCCTCAAAAAATCTCTCCATTAGATCCAGTTTGGATTTTTCGTCTTGTGCTCTAGCCTTGTTTAAGGATTTAGTGTGGTTCACAAAAATTTAGAGGTTACTTAAGATTTCAAAAAAAAAAAACCCCAACAACCTTGTTCACGCATCTAGGCCTTTACTATGAAATGAAAGCTTCATTGTTTATCTGTGTTATTTTATGAAACACAGTGCTATGAAGATTTATATACATATAAGTACATGATATGTACATATTCTGAGATACAATAGCATAAAAAGTAAGAAAATTTGATTGCTATCATATTTATTTATTCATTGTATTTGATATACTGTACTACTCTTATAAACAAGGAGACAGTGGTTTACAAAGACTCAGATCAAAAAGTCTTAAAATAACAGAATTTTCTAAACAAAAGCCTAACTTCAAATTCAACTTTAAAAAATGAAGACATAAATGATGGGAAAAAGACAAAGGGGAATAATATGGAATTGGCCCATGTTAAGTTGGTGTTCTCTGGTTAACTGTCCAAAATATATCCCCCAGGCAGACAACTAATATGTTATTAAAAATAAAGCCTCATCATAAAAAAATAGGTCTTGAGGTTCTTTTATATTTATGTATTTGGTGATTAATTAATATATTTCTGATGGATTATTGTGTAATTTTTCAAAAACGAATAAAGATTTATTAAAAAAAAAAATCTAATCTAATCTTCTATTTGTGTGTCACGCATATAATATGCAGGCTCAAGGCGACTTACAGAAAGAAGAAGGTAAAAAGAGGGCAGAGCAGGAAAGGAAGGAGGGGAAGGGGAGGAGAAGGGGAATGAGACTAACAAGCGGGAAGGATATAGACAGAGATTCAATTAATGTTCAGGTGTCAAAGAGAAGGGTTTTTAGTTTCTTCCGGAACATGGTATAACTAGGCTCTGTTCTGATAGTTTCTGCCAGGTCATTCCAAGTTTTCACTCCCAGGAAGGTTATCATAGAGTGAAATATACATTTGTATTTGAGATTTTTTGTGGTTGGAAGATTTAATTGTATCCTGTTCAGGGTTCTACGAGAGGCAGACCATGCCGTTGAGAATAGTTGGATAAAAGGAGCCGCTGAATTTCCATGGAGGATGCGATGAATGATGCATGATAATGAAGGGAATAGACTTATTAGATAAAGGCAGGTTGTTCACCCTCTCCAAGGTAGGGAGAACGAAGGACACTCTCTAAAGTTAAAAGGGGATAGATTCCGTACAAACATAAGGAAGTTCTTCTTCACCCAGAGAGTGGTAGAAAACTGGAATGCTCTTCTGGAGGCTGTTATAGGGGAAAACACCCTCCAGGGATTCAAGACAAAGTTAGACAAGTTCCTGCTGAACCAGAACGTACGCAGGTAAGGCTAGTCTCAGGGCACTGGTCTTTGACCTAAGGGCTGCCGCGAGAGGGGACTGCTGGGCACGATGGACCGCTGGTCTGACCCAGCAGCGGCAATTCTTATGTTCTTACGTCCTTATGATGTTTTGAATTTTATTTCTGATGGGATGGATAGCCGGTGTAGTTGTTTGATGAAGGTTGAAATAGTCATAACTATCTAGACTAGCATCTAGGCTCAGGTTATGTGATAAGGAATTCTATGTAGTTCTTGAAACATCTGAAAACATCAAAATTTTACTATTCAGAAAAAGAACTTCTTTCAATCCAGAAAAAAGGTGAAGAAGTGCATCTTTTTGTCCTGATGAAATACAAATGTTACAAGATGTGTTGAACACATAATAACTTCCTCTTGAGAATTCTCTAATATATTTGAAATATCCAAAGGACTTTCAGACGTTGCTGGAGGCAAAGCTTCAGAATCAGAAGAGGAAGGCTTTTTTTGAGAAACTGGCAGAAAATATACTTTATGTAGAGGAGGAAGTCCACCATCGGGATATTTAAAAACTTCTTTCAAAAACTTGTGAAAAGTTTCCTTAGGTGTCATAGTCAGTGTCTTAGGGAAGTTTAATAATCTTAAATTCAATTGTTTGGTATAATTCTCCAAATTTTCTATTTTTCTCAACAATAGTAGTTTGTCCTGGACTATAGTTCCACAAGTAGATTTTACTCCCTGCACCGACTGTTCTAAGGAACTAATTTTTTCTCCCTGGGTGTTCAAGTCCTCTTCAAATTTTTTCAACCTTAAAGTTTAAGCCTGAGCAAGAGGAAAGATTCCCAGACATACATTGTAAAGGTGCTGGTCCCGCGGGACTGAGCGAGATTTCGCTTCCTAGAGCCGATGCTTCCTTCGTGTCTGGCTCAGCAGGAGCACCTCAGGGTGAGGATGTGAAGAAGCCCATGAGTACTCCCTGCTGTGTTAAGGTAGGTTCGGGCTGTCGGGCTGAAGCAGCTACTCTACCTCATCTCTTTGGCATAGCAAATTATTGCTCAGAATGAGCTGTAAAGCAGGAAAAAAAAAATCTCCTCTGGCAGAAGGGAAACTCAGAGCGTCCTACCACTACGATGCCATCTTGTCTCCCCGTATCTGAGATAATTTCACGGTAAGAGGGAATAACGAAGTGATTTTGGTCTAAGGATCTAAGGGCTCACGTTGGACAATAGGGAGTCAAGTATATATAAAGGTAGAGAGTGATTCAGTGGTGCGTATTTTCAAGATGCTGAAACATGGTACCATGTTTGGTTCTATATGAGATAATAAACATCATTTTTGGACACTGTACCCAGGAAGAAGACAGCGCTGGGGCCCCCCCTGGAAAGATTGGCAGCGTTGGCCTCCCCCCCGGGAGATCAACAACACCGCCCTCCCCCCGGCATCGACATCAACAAACCAGAATAAGTGACATCAGAGGGGGTGTACCGGCAGATGCAAGGAGTTGCAGCAAGGTCCCGCGATGACTGCGTCTGCCAACCATCCCCTCTGACATCACTTCTTCCCTGAGCAGAGCCAGCAGATGCAGTCATCGTGGGACCTTGCAGCAACTCCATGCATCTGCCAGTCCACCCCCTTCAACGTGACGTTCCTGGAAATGTAGACAGCGGGATAGTTCCTATTCAGTTTGCTGGAGTGTGGTCCGGGACTTTGCTTTCCACAGTGGTGATGGCCGGGGAGAGGGTTGGAGTTTGGTCCGGAAGTCGCTCACTTCCTATCGCTAGCAATTATACCGGTCTCCGCAGCACCAGGTGGACAGAGCCTGAGCCGACGCTGGGAGGAGAGAGGTGGAGTGGGCCAGGGATATTCGTATAGTTCTGACCTCCTCCCCATGCTCCCCACCACTACTAATGACAATGGCTTCCCCTTCTCAGGGCAGGTCCAGGAGAAAACTTTGCTTTTAGAAAGCTTCGGCGAAGGTGAGGGGAAAGGAGGGAGATGGCCCAATAACAGGAAGAGGTGCTTTAGGTTTAGGAGGACAGACGCTGAATGGAAGGGGGTGGGGGGTAAGTGAGAGAGTGGCACAGACACTGAATGGAAGTGTGTGTGTGTATGGGGGCTGAGTGAGGGGCACAGATGCTGAATGGAAGTGTGGGGGTGAGAGAGGGGCACAGATGGTGAATGGAATTGTGTGTGTGTGTGTGGGGGGGGGAGGTGAGAAAGGGGCACAGACACTGAATGGAAGTGGGGGGAAGACATTGAATGGAAGAGGGGAACTTGTGTGCCTAGGGGCCCTTGATGAATTAATCCTGCCCTGATCGTGGCAGCTTAGCTGCAGTGGCTATGCTCGATTAGCTTTTTTCCAGTGGTGTACCTAGCATATGTGACACTTGGGGACCATCATTTTTTGACACCCCCCCATCTGTAAGAAAAACATGATTTTTAGTAACAAGCCACAAGTCACACATGAGTACCTAGGAAAAGGCAGCATCTTACATATGCAGCAAGCAGTACAACATCAATATACCCATTGTAAAACTAAACAAGCCAGACTAGTACAAATCAATCCTGCAGTCAATTCTAACAAAAAACCATGTCTTTCAAACACACAGAACACAGAAAACACCTTCGCCTAGTATGGAATATGTCATCACAAACTAACCCCTCTCCCCTTTACAAAACTGTAGTGTGGATTTTAGCCATGGTGGTAACAGCTCTGACGCTCATAGAATTCTGAGCATCAGAACTGCTACCACCACGGCTGGTGCTAAAAAACGCTCCACAGTTTTGTAAAAGGGGGGATAAAATAGAAATACATAGATAAAGGTTAAATTGAACCAGTAAGAAGCTGGACTCTGCATACAGTGCACCACAGAAACAGTGACACATGTCTCCTAAGGCAATAAATAAATATAAAAATTTTTTCTACCTTTGACTTCTGTGGTTTCTGCTTTCCTCATCTTTTTGTAATTCTCTTCCTTCCATCCACTGTGTGCTGTCTCTCTTCCCCTATATGGCATCTTCTCTCCTTCTATGCCCCTTCCAGAAACTGTATGCCTCCCCCTTCCATCTCTCCTTTCACCCCCATTGGTCTGGCATCTCTCTCCTCTCCTTCCCTCTCCCACACCTCTCCTCTGCAATCCGTTTCCCTTTTTTCCCTCATTTTCCTTTTCAATTTATTTTCTGCATCTGTCTAGATTACGTTCTTACTACCCTCTCATCAATGTCCTTTTCTACTGTCTACCTAAAACTTGCCACCTCTTTCCCTCACCCCTCCAGTGTTTCCCTAACTCAATCTTTTTCTCCCCATCATGTGCCCTCCTTTTATTTATCCCCTCCTTCCATTATGTACCCTCTTTCTCCAACCCTCCCATCTAGTACCTTCTCCTCTCTCTGTCCACTTCCATCCAGCGTCTGCTCCCCTCTTTCTCTCCTCCCATTTCCTTCCTGCATTTGCTCCCTTATCTCTCCCATCTGCACTTCCATCCAGCATAGGCTCCCCACTACTATCCAATGTCTGCCCTTTCTCTCACCATCCACCCCTCTTCAATCAGCATCTGCCCCCTTTCTCTCCCTCCAATATCCTTCCCCCTTATGTCTCTCCCCTTTCTCTGTACATCAGTTCTATCAGTACCACCCTTTCAGACCACCCTGCCCCCTTTCTTTCCCTCCACCACTCTTCCATTCCAGCAATCCTGCTCCTTTCTCTCCCTTCATGCAGTAAGGTCCCACGATGATTGTAGCTGCCGGCTGCCAGTCCACCCCACTCCAACGTACTTGCTCTGGAGTGGACTCAGCAGCCGTATACTGGAAGGTCCCATGATGACTCGTCTGCTGACTTTGCTCTAGAAGAAGTAAGTTACGTCGGAGGGGGTGGACCTGGCAGACGCAGGGAATTTTGACAAAGTACCGCAATGACTGCGTCTGCCGGGTCCACCTCCTCTGACGTAACTTACTTCTTCCGGAGCAGAGCCGGCAGACGAGTCAGCGCGGGACTTTCCTGCACATCAGCACGGCTGCCCACTCTGCTGCAGAGAAAGTAAGTCAGAGGTAACGTGATCATTTATTTTTTTCATCAAAAGGGGACATCTATTAATTGACTGTGCATCCTGTCTTTCATTTCTTTCTTTCTGCACTCAGGCCCAACAATTGTCCCTTTCTATTCCCTCCCTCCTTCCTTCCCATGTCCTTAATGCCCCAGTGCCTCTTTCCTATGTCCATAGTGCCCTCGGCGCCTCCGTCCCGAGAACGGAGGAAGGAGCTCTATGGGAGTCTATGCTGACTGAGAAGCAGTCAGAACCACTGGCAGTGAATGACTGGGACATGGAGGAGGACCAGGTTGGAGGGGGGAGGTAGGATTGTAGCGGCGTGGCCAGAGGAAATGAAGGGCAGGAGGACCCAGACCTGGCCAGCTGTGCACCCCCCCAAGCCGTGTACCCGGGGCTGACATACCCCCCCGGCCCCCCCTTGGTACGCCACTGCATTTTTCCATTTCATCTGTCTGCTTCTTCAGGAGCCATCCTTTAAATTTTAGCTGCCAGCAATTTTTATCAGAGCTCATATCTCCCTGTGCGAATCAAATAAGAAACTGCTAGATTTGGAGCACCATTCCATAATAAAGATTCTTACAAAAGAAGGGGAAAAGCCAAAGGAGATCCATGAACACATGACTGCAGTTTATGGTGAGTCTGCTCCATCATCCTACAAAATAAAATTTTGGAGCAAGCAGTTTAAGTGGGGTAGAGAGTCCATTGGAAATGACCCTCACACTGGATGGCCTGTGGAAGCAACAGAAATGTGCATGAAAGTTGAGGATTTAATTTTGTCACACAGATGAATTAAGGTTTCCCTAATAGCTGAAGAAACGGACATCTTGAAGGTACAGTTTGGAAAATAATTAATGAAAAGTTGATCAAGTTCAAGGTTAGTGCAAGATGGGTTCCAAGAATGCTGATGCCGTGTCAGAAGGCCACGAGGCTCCAGTGCTGTCAGGAGATCTTGGAGATGCTCCGTGAAGACCAACTCCCTCTTCTATTAAACTGCGCTAGCAGTTTCTAGCACAGAGAGCTGCGCTGAATGGCCTATGAACCCTATGAGCGTCGGGAGCAGTGGGGGCCATTCAGCGCCATTCCCCGTGCTAGAAACTGCTAGCGCAGTTTAATAGAAGAGGCCCCAAGTGAATTTTTTTCCATCATTTGGTGACTGGAGATGAGATTTGGGTCTATTACAGAAATCCTGAGTCCAAAATGGAGTCAATGCAGTAGATACACAAATCATCCCCTACCGCAAAAAAGTTCAAAACAGAAAATTAGCAGGCAAAGTTTTAGCAACTGTCTTCTGGGATGATGAAGTACTTTTGCTTCTGGAATTCTTGTCACAAAACAACCATAACTGGGGAGAGTTACACCAACACAATGATCACTTTGCTGAGTCAATTAAGGAGAAAAGATGAGGAAAATTCACAGCAGGTGTGCTGCTTCTTCACGACAATGCCAGTGCACATGTCATGACAATTACAGGCTGCCATCTGGGAATGTAGGTTTCAGCAGCTGTACCATCCACCCTACAGTCCTGACCTGGCTCCCTTGGATTACTTCCTGATCCGAGTTTTGAAGAAATCTCTCCGTGGGCAGTAGTTTTCAAGTGACGAAGATGTCAAGGAAGCTGTGACATCCTGGTTTGCAGGTCAAACAGAAGAATTATTTTCAAGAGGGTTAAAATCATTGCAGGAAAAGTGGATGAAGTATATGGAGCTATCAGGGGACTATATTGAAAAATAAAACAAAGGTTTTTTGAAAATGCTTTTCTTTCCTACTAAGGTAGATAAATTATTGAACACCTCTCTTATGTGCATAAGTACTAGACACAATTCTGAAAACAATGCACCTAAATCACATGGGCATAACAAAAATCTATACCACAGCAAAAAGGAAATGTAGCCCCACGTGTAAAAATATAAAACAAGAAAGGAGTGGGGAAGGGACACGATCAACCAAACTTAGGAGCATTCAATTGATTGAGAATACAAAAATAAAATAATGCGTCTA
Source organism: Geotrypetes seraphini (assembly GCF_902459505.1). NCBI lineage: Eukaryota > Metazoa > Chordata > Amphibia > Gymnophiona > Dermophiidae > Geotrypetes > Geotrypetes seraphini. The sequence goes on along the minus strand of NC_047085.1, from coordinate 248,522,616 downwards.
CACCACTGGTCCCCAAACCCTGTCCTGGGGGACCCCCAGCCAGTCGGGTTTTCAAGATATCCCTAATGAATATGCATGAGAGAGATTTGCATATAATGGAAGTGACAGGTATGCAAATCTCTCTCATGCATATTCATTAGGGATATCTTGAAAACCCGACTGGCTGGGGGTCCCCTAGGACAGGGTTTGGGAACCACTGATCTACACAAAGGTATGCAGGTCTAACATAAGAGTTTCTCAATCCTTATGGAAATGGACCCCAACATGGTCTGTGTTTCGGCTGTAAAAGCATTCAGCAGCGACATCATTCGGCTTTAGCAGAAGCTCGCAGCATTTTCCGGTCTTACATTTGGACTCAGATTAAGCAGCAAGCTCCTAACAAGATGGTTAGAGCAGTGGTTCCCAACCCTGTCCTGGAGGACCACCAGGCCACTCTGGTTTTCAGGCTAGCCCTAATGAATATGCATGGAGCAGATTTGTATGCCTGTCACTTCCATTATATGCAAATCTCTCTCATGCATATTCATTAGGGCTAGCCTGAAAACCCGATTGGCCTGGTGGTCCTCCAGGACAGGGTTGGGAACCACTGGGTTAGAGCATTGCATTAGTATTCTATAACAGCTGTCATAGTGGAACTGGAAAAGATACACTTCTCCCTCCGTATTCGCTGTGTTAGGGGATTAACAGAACCGCAAATATCTTTTTCATACGTTATTCGCTGTTTTCTATTAAAAACCATCGTGAATATGGTGAAACCGCGAATAACATGGTGGGAGACCTGGCCTGTTCCTGAAGGAGAGGCAACACATGGTGAAGAAAGTGCTGGGAATCGGCGATTTTCTCTGTAAATGCTTGGAATCGGCGATTTCTCTATGCAAGCTGACGTAATTTGGGGGGAGGAGCCAGCAAGCTAAAAACCGCAAATAATCGAAACCGCGATTGCTGAAACCGTGAATATGGAGGGAGAAGTGTATAGAGATTGGCGGTCAAAATGATTATGGGGATGGAATGACTCTCATATGTGTGAAAGCTAAAAAGGTTAAGGCTCTTCAGCTTAGAGAACAGAGGCTGAGGAGAAATATGTTAAGAGGTCTAGAAATCGAAAGTGGAGCGGAATGGGTGCACACAAATTGCCTGTTTACTCTTTCAAAAAGTTCAAAGTCTAGGGGACTCTCTATGAAGTGACAAAGTAGCATATTTGAAACACATAGGAGAAAATATTTTTTCACTCCAAGTATAGTTATGCTCTGGAATTCATTGCCGGAGCACGTGTACAAACAGTTAATGTAGCTGGGTTTCAAAAAAGGCTTTGTCAAATGTCTGGAGGAAAAATCTAGAAACTGTTATTAATGCAAACCTAGGAGGAGCTACAGCTAATCCCTGAGGTAAAGTAGCATGGAATCTTGTTAATTTGGGGGATACTACCAGGTACTTCATACCCGGACTGGCCACTGTTGTGAACAGGATACTAGGATAGATTGACCTTTGACTCAGGACAACAACTCTTATCTTCTTATGAGATCCACTGTAGGTTTCCAGTCTTAATCTTTTTGTATTTTCTCTTCCAGCCAACTCCTTTGGAAACCACACTATTGTTTTTATTTTCTTTCATAAGTTAACAATTTGTACCCATATTCTAACCACTTTTGTTATAGCTATTGTCCTTCTACTGCCCAAATGTCCTCCTAAAGTGCCAGGGTTTCCTTAAGGTGCAGTTAAATTCACACATTGTTATCAGAAGCGTAGCCACGTTTGATATCATAGGGAGCAGGCCTTTTGCAAAACAGGCATCAGTGTGAAGATGAAAGGCCAATCCGCATAGGCCCCATTTTATTCAAAATCTGTTTGGGGGAGTGGCTGCTCCCCTTGCACCCCACCTAGCTATGCTTCTAATTGTTATATAAATACCTTATTCAGATGGAACTGCATTTCTTTTGTATTTTCTTTTTTAAATTCCTTGTCCCACTTTGCATTGAAGTAGACGGCATTCACCACGACAAGACTGGTTTCTGGTTGAATAGAACCTTGAGTGAACAGGTCCTTAATTTTACCTTGGAAAAAACCAAACATTTTTAAAGTTGCTGTGTGTATGTTTTCAATAGCAGTTCAGTGTTTCATGGCATGAAAAAAGACAAAAGGCTATAAATTCTAGGACAAACGATTTCTTATACTATTTCAATTTCTAGAGTCTTTTCTGCACAGTAGCAACAAGGCAAAGTAAGTTTAAACACATTATGTTATGTTATATTCCACCGAATCCTCACAAAATAGAGTTCTAGGCACATGCAACAGATACATGCAATGTAAAATAAGATCTCTAAGACCTAGATTCACTAAACTCATCTTTCCGATCCGATCCGTGGGCAATCTGTGGCCATCTTGCCGAGCGACCGATTCACTGAAGAGTCCCCATGCAAATGATCTGATCGGACGCACGCCCACAAGCGATCCCATGGATTACTGTAGAGCGATCGAGACGTATGCGCAGGAAGTATTTCAACTTCATGAGCTCCGCTCCCATTCTGCGTTTAGGCAGGGACCCGGGAAAGCCCCGCCCACTCTCTATAATATCCACCCAATCAGCACTACAGGAGGAAGGTTGCCAAGTGGAATGCACTTCATTATATGCTAGCAGTTATCTGACATAGTTAAAAATTGCTTGCCCGACAACTCAAATTACTGTTGTTTTAGGACTTTTGCTGTGCAGCCAGACTACGGAATAGAACATGCTTTAAACCCACAGGTTAAAACTGCGGGTTAAAACCGTGGGCTGGCAGAGAGCAGAGCGCTTTTTGCACAAGGGATGTGTTTTATTTTGATGGCTTCAGGGCTGCAGGGCTGGGAGTTCAGGGCGGCAGAGAGCAGGACAGTTGGCAAGGACATGAACGACTGATCCTCAGCAGTCGCTTCTTTTTGGATCGGCCAGCCCAATCGATGTTCCTTATTCTGTTTAGTGAATCGCTGCTATCCTACTTTGCATGCCATTTCCCCTCATTTGCATGTGTGGATCGGATTGGGCAGAAGGTTAGTGAATCAGGTCAAGGTTGCAAACTGGTTGGGACATGATCGGTAAGCTTAGTGAATCTAGCCCTAAGACAGCAGGCTTCTACTAATATTATGTTTACATAGAGTAAACATTCAGTTCAAAGTCTAAATTTCCTTAAGCCCCTAACAAGGGCTTCTTGAACAGCCATGTTTTTAAAACTTTGTGAAACAGTGCACATGTGGTAGTTGTCTGGTATTCAATGGGGAGAACATAAGCAATGCCTCTGCTGGGTCAGACCTGAGGTCCATCGTGCTCAGCAGTCCGCTCACGTGGTGGCCCAACAGGTCTAGGACCTGTGCAATAATCCTCTATCTATACCAGGGGTCTCAAAGTCCCTCCTTGAGGGCCGCAATCCAGTCGGGTTTCCTGGATTTCCCCAATGAATATGCATGAGATCTGTGCATGCACTGATTTCAATGCATATTCATTGGGGAAATCCTGAAAACCCGACTGGATTGCGGCCCTCAAGGAGGGACTTTGAGATCCCTGATCTATACCCCTCTATTCCCTTTTCCAGCAGGAAATTGTCCAATCCATTTTTGAACCCCAGTACCGTACTCTGCCCTATTACGTTCTCTGGAAGCGCATTCCAGGTGTCCACCACATGTTGGGTAAAGAAGAACTTCCTAGCATTCATTTTGAATCTGTCCCCTTTCAACTTTTCTGAATGCCCTCTTGTTCTTTTATTATTCAAAAGTTTGAAGAATCTGTCCCTCTCTACTCTCTCTATGCCCTTCATGATCTTATAAGTCTCTATCATATCCCCTCTAAGTCTCCTCTTCTCCAGGGAAAAGAGACCCAGTTTCTCCAATCTCTCAGCGTATGAAAGGTTTTCCATCCCCTTTAACAAATGCGTCGCTCTCCTCTGAACCCTCTCGAGTAACGCCATGTCCTTCTTAAGTTCCATACTTTTGCAATTTGATAGTTAAATGATTTGCCTTATATTTTATATTTTTCAGAGTAGGGAAATATAGGATCAGGTGGATGGAATTACGATGATCGACAGATCTTCCCAATATCTTAGTAAATCTGGGGAAGCTATATGGAGCATCTCCATGTAATGTTTTGAATGCCAAGCAACATAACTTGAACTGTATTTGCTTTTCTATTGATAATTAGTGTAGCTCTATAAGTGGCGGCATGACGTGGTCAAATCTTGATTTGTAATATATAAGTTATCAGCTGAAGTTTTTTCATTAATTTCCTGGAAATACATGAAAGCAGTGCATTGCTGTAGTTTGGTATAGAATGCATGGTCAAATGTACTAGTATCCTACAGTGTTGTTGGAAAAAGTAGGATCTGATCCTTCTTCATTTCTGTAGTGTATGGAAAGATTTCCGGACTATGTTGGTAACGTGGTCTTCCAAACTTAGAGAACTGTCTAAAATGACTCCCAGAACTTTTGAGGTTTTCTCAGTGTTGAAGTTGGTGCCATTTGTGAGAGCAATGGAAAATGGCCAACCACAATAGGTGTTGGTTTTTTTTTTTAAATTCTTTATTTATAGTTTCCAACAATTTTACAAGAAAAATAAACTTCTTGTCAAGCAATACAATATGAATTTGATACTAATACAAGCAAAATAAAAAGTAGTATAATTAATTATCCCTCGTTAGCCAACAAATACGGGGGGTGGGGGATTAAGCAGAAAAATAACAACTTGAGGCTTATAAAAGGAAAAATATTCAAAGAAAGGCTATAACACTACACTTTACTTGCTATCTCTTTTAACACTGGTTCAACTTCAAGCCATCTTTTTCAGTTCCAGGAAGGATTTTAACTGATCAGGAAGAAAAAATACATATTTAAGTTGTGCATATTTTACAATGCACTTACAAGGGTATGTTTAGTTTGAATGACATAGTGTGGTGACCGTATTAGTCTACTCTTCAGGATAATATGTAGAAATAAAACAAAAACGTAAAGGAAAAATAATACCTTTTTTTATTGGACTAACTTACCACCTCCTTTAGAAAGCCACGCTAGCACTCAGGTTGGAGGTCTTACCGCTGCAGCTGTCGCTAAAAACATTAATGCAGCTTTGTAAAGGAGGAAAAGTTAGTCCAAAAGAAGGATATTTTTTCCTTTATGTTTTTATTATATTTCTACATATTACCTTGATGTTTAGTTTGAGATTGTACTGTATTAATCATCTTTGCACTTTAGTTAATGCTTTTGATAGCATGGTGGTCATGACTGCTTGATTCAGGCCTGCAGAAATTAATAGGGAAACATTACCTGCATATAAAAAGAGCCATTCCCCAGGTCTGAGAGCAATCAAATTTAGTGTGGACTTAAAGATGTTGTATAATAGTGGTGAGATAGGAGATCCTTGTCGTATACCGTAAGCCATGTCAAATGCCGCTGAGACATCAAATTATAATAGCAGCATTTGTCCTCCCATACTTAATACTGATCTTACCCTAGATACCTAATCAGTCAAGCATGTTTGTATACTGTGTAGATTTCTGAACCCAAGTTGGGAGGGTGACAGTAGATTCCAGTAGTTTCTTAGTAGATACTTTGATTTTTTTCTTGTGCATGAAAAAAGACTGGGACTTGGGTGTGATGGTATGTGATAATGATCTTTAGGTGACCAAACAGGTTGAAAAGGCAATGGCAAAAGCTAGAAGGATTCTAGTGTGCATAGGGAGAGAAATGGCCAATAGGAAAAAAGGAGGTATTGATGCTCCTGTGCCCATTTAAAAAAAAAAAAAAAAAGGTTAGACAGGAAAGTGTCTGGTCTTGAATAGTCGCTTTTTTTGGATCGCTAAAAACGATCACTTTTTTAGTGCATTGGGAAGTCATGTTAGAGCATCAATCGCTCTACTAGTTTACATGACATTTCAATGATAATGAGCTTATTTGCATGGTCAGATCGGGGAATGAGCGATTGTGCAGAAAACCACTGGTGAGCCGCTTTCTTCATCGGGTCGGTAAAAGTGATCACTGCTAAAGCTGTTAAAACAGGTGTAGTGACGATCGCTGGCTTTAGTATGTGAATGGAGTGTGGGTTCTCCTTTGTCTGGTTGAGGTGGTTTGGATTAGGCAGTTGTTCAGGTAGATTGGGCTGTCGCCGTTCATGGTTTTAAATAGTAGACAGTAGAACTTGAATTGTATTCTTGTTTGTAGTCTTCACATATTGAGGAAAGTGAGATCCTGCTTCCGCCAACAACATTTTGCTGTCCTTGAACAATCAATCATTCTTTCCAGACTGGACTATTGTAATTCCATCTATCTAAGTCTAACCAATAAAAATCTTCAAAGATTTCAGCGAATCCAGAACACTGCGGCTAGGTTGATCTTCGCCAAAAGCAAATTTGACCATGTTTCCCCGCTTCTGTCAAAACTTCAGTAGCTTCCGGTGATTTCTAGGATTCACTTTAAATGTACCTGCCTAATATTCAAGATCCTACATGGCATTCTTCCTCCCCTAATTCCACTATCCTGGAATTCTTCGAGACCTGACACTACCAGATCCGCCCATAAACTCAAACTATCTTTCCCTCGTTAAAAGGCGTCATGTATGCAGGTAAATTAGGGAAATCCCTTTTCTTCAAATTCATTGAGATTTGGAATAACCTCCCTGCCCCGAAAGCATCTGAAAACCTGGCTTTTCTCCAAAACATAAAGCTATCTATTTAAAATGTAAAGCTAGCTATCCTCTTCATAACCTCTAATTTCTTATTATGTTCTTCCCTCATTTATTGAATTTACCTGTAAACCTTGCTGAGCTCTATCTTTATGGAGATGATACGGTATACAAACTTAAGGTTTAGTTTAGTTTAGTTTGTATTGGTAGCCAGTGTGAGTGGAGGTACGCCTCGGTGATGTGGTCATGTTTCCTCAGTGAGTAGATGAGTCTCAGAGCTGTGTTTTGGACTGTTTGTAGTTGTTTAATCATGGATGCAGGGCAGGGGAGATAGAGAATGTTGCAATAATCTAGAAAACCCAGCACTAGGGCCTGGATTAAGATCCGGAATTGTGTTTTGTTGAAGAATTTTCACACTTGTGTTAAGTTTCTCATGATTGCGAAGGATTTCTGTATTGTTTTATTGATTTGTGGTTGCATGGTACAGCACCTGTCTATCGTCATTCCCAGTAGTTTTAGAGTGGGTTGCATGGGGAATGTGGTTGAGTTAATTACTAGGTTTGTTATGGATGGGGTTTTATCATTTTCGAGGAGAATGAATTTTGTTTTGTCTGGGTTTAGTTTCAGTTTGTGGTCTTTCATCCATGTTGTTATTGTTTCTAATGTTTTGTGTAGAGTCTTTCGTGGAGGGTTTTGGTTGATCAAAAGGGAGAAGAATGGTGATGTCGTCTGCGTAGCTGTAGGAGACTAGGTCTAATTTGTCTAGATAGGTGCTGAGGGGCGCGATGTAGAGGTTGAAGAGTGTGGGGGATAAAGGGGATCCTTGGGGTACGCCGCAGGGGTTTGAAGTGGGCTGCTGTTTAGGCCTACCTCAAAGATGACCTCACACGCTATATACTGATTTCAATAAGTATATATTTATTTAGTCAATCAATAACAGCTTACAGCAATAAAGTATTTAGCATATAGCGTAACAGAATAATGTGATCCTCAGGCCTGAGGGTCCTCTGGTGTCTGTTCTAATCACTTCCTCTTAAAGGCCTGTTTTTATACATTTCCTAGTGGCCAACACCACGTTGGCCTAAATCACATGATACATCCTTATTGGCTATTTTCCTATGCATTACTGCATAACTACATTCATTTATTGGCTGGTTTACCTGCGTCATGTTATACGTTCGCTCTGTTTACCGTAAGACCTAACCAATTCCGAGCATCAAACCCCCTCCCAACTGTAACACATTTCTGACACCTGCCATTAGATGATAATTCTTAAGAATTCTATCTTCTGAGAATTCTATCTTCTGACCATGGTCTGTGTTTACCTTTTCATGATATCTGGCTGGGTGGGCCCTGGTGCCAAACCGCAGCATTAGGACCTGTTATTTTCTCTCAAGCTTCACTGACACAGTAGTTAACTTAGCTTAAAGACTGGGTATTTCCCCATCCTTGTATGCCTTCTGGTAAATGGTGTGAAATATCTTTTCACAGTTAATCTACTGTTTCTATCAGCTGCAGAGATAGATAAGGTAGATGTCAGTTGCAGGGAGAGAGACAGAGAGAAAAGTTTCTGTGAGCTTTGGCTTTTCTTAGTTATCCTACTTCACCTGTTCTGTCTTCAGGACTTAAAAGGATTTTCCCATATCAGAATGTTTCCATGATTTCCCTTCTTTCCATCTTCCTCCTCCTCTCAGGTTGGACCAGGGTTCTGACTTTTCATTGCTTGATTTTACTCTGTAGGATCTGGACTTTAAGAATCCTTGAAACCATGCGTGCACTTTGTCCGTGATTCCAATTGTATCCAGAATTTGTAGAAGACTGTTATGATCTACCAGGTCAAATGCTGTGGTGAGATCTAGTTGTATGAGGAGCATTTTTTTGCCTGTGCTGAGGTGTTGTCTAGCTGTGTCCAGGAGGGATCCTAGTAGTGTTTCAGTGCTATAATTGGTTCTGAAACCAGATTGTGTATGGTGGAGTATGTTGTGGTTTTCTAGATAGTCGGTGAGGAGTTTGGCTACTATGCCTTCCATTATTTTGACATAAAGTGGTATTGAGGCTATGGGTCTGTAGTTGGATGCTTGATCTGTTGCTCTTTTAGGGTCTTTTAGGTCTGGGGTGATGATGATTTTGCTGAGGTCTTGTGGGAAAAGGCCGTCTGTGAGCATTGTTTGCGTGCATTGTAGGAGGAGAGAGTGGAATTTGATGCTGGCGTTTTTAGTAGATATGGAGGGCAGTGGTTTAGGTCACAGGCTGCATGACTGCATTTTTTCTGTCTGCTGCTGTTGATTCTTTGTCTGAGGGGGTTATTGTGATCTCATCTAGGAGTGTTGGGTTTCCAATGAGGTTAGTCCTGGCATTAGTGATTTTATTTTTAAAGTGTTCAGCTAGAAGGGTGGCTGAGGGGGGAGGAGTGTTTTTGGCCAGGTAAGGTTTGGTGTCTGAGTTCTTTCAGTATTTGGAATAGTTTTTTAGTGTCTTGGGTTTCTCTGCTTATTAGGTTGGTGTAGTGTTTTTTTTTTTCTTTTAGTTGTAGCTTGTATTGTAGGATGAGTTTTCTCCATGCGGTTTTCATGGGTTCTTGGTTAGTTTTTCTCCATTTTTTTTCCAGTTGTCTGCATTGTCTTTTGAGTAGAGTAATTCGTTGTCGAACCATTTGTCAGATCGTCTGCCGATTCTGGTTTTCGTTTGTATTGGGGGCTAGCTCATTTAAGGTGGCTTTACTTAAGCTGCTCCATTGTGATCTGAAGTCTATGGGTCAGAATCTTGGATTAATTAGTCTGTTTTTGACCAGAATTTGGAGGGGTCGATATGTTTACGTGAGTTGTAGGTTAGTTTTTGGAATTTTGGTTTGGATTTGCTTTCAGCCCAATTGATATTGAAGGAATATGTGTAGTGGTCTGACCAGAGTAATTGAGACCATTTTCCATTTGATGTCTGAAAATCTGGGAGAAAGGGCTGTTGCGTCATGAAGACTGCGATGTCAATTTGATGACCTTTTTCATGAGTGGTTTGTGGATCTAGGATCTTGTATGTTAAGGTTTCGAGAAAGGATAGTAGGTTTTCTACTTGTTTGGAGGAGTGGTCTTCGAGGTGGAGGTTTAGATCTCTAGGATTAGGGTGTAGGATGTCGTTAGTGAATTTGGGTATATGAAATCTTCAAACTCAAGTTTTGCTGTGTTCCAATTCCCTGGTGTTATGCAGCATAGCATGCAAGTTATGGATCCTTTAAGCGTGGAGCATGAAAGTTGGCATGCTAGAAGGTACGTGTTCAAATCCAGACTTAAAACCCACTTTTTTGAAACTATGTTTATCCGACCCTAGCAACTTGTAAAAGCACACATATCTATGGTCATTCTCTCTTTACTCCTCTACCTCTAAGTCAGGGATAGGGAACTCCGGTCCTCGAGAGCCGTATTCCAGTCGGGTTTTCAGGATTTCCCCAATGAATATGCATTGAAAGCAGTGCATGCAAACAGATCTCAGGCATATTCATTGAGGAAATCCTGAAAACTCGACTGGAATACGGCTCTCGAGGACCGGAGTTCCCTACCCCTGCTCCAAATCCTTTGTGTTTTCCCACCTGAGATACATTTATAAATCACTTTTGTCCTGCATGTCTGACATATTTAGATTATAAGCTCTTTGAGCAAGGATGATCTCTTGTATGTTTGTTGTACAGCGCTGCATGCATCTGATAGTGCTTTAGAAATAATAAATAGTAGCAGTAGTAGGATGGAGTTGGTCCAGAGGAAGGCAATTAAAATGGTTAATGGTCTATGTCAGCGATGGCGAATCTATGGCACGCGTGCCAGTTGTGGCACGCGAAGGCCTTGCAGCTGGCACGCGGGAAGGTCCGCAATAGAGAGCTGCACGGGAACGGGGCTGGATGTACTAAGTCGCGCGGCTTTTCTCCCTACCTGCTCTGCTTGCAGCACAGAGCCGAATGGAAGTCTTCCCGACGTCAGCGCTGACGTCGGAGGGAGGGAGGGCTGACGTCGGGAAGACTTCCGTTCGGCTCTGTACTGCAGGCAGGGTAGGTAAGGAGGAGTAGCCTCGAGGCTACCAAGGGAGGGGGGCGGTCCGCCCCGCCCCGTGTGCAGCACAGCCGGCCAGGTCCCCTTACTTTTGTGGCGCTAACCCGACCAACCGGGCCGCCATCAGGGCAGGCGGGTGCAATGCCCAGCAAATTTAGATGCCCGCCCGACTGTCATCTGCCGAATCCTGCTGCCGCCACTGCTTAATGCACAGCCTGAAGAGCCGCCGAAAAACCCGCCGGACTTTAAACAAAAAAACCCCCCAGCAAGCGACTCGAACCCGGCTTCCCTCCGAAACCGGAAGTTACGTTACTTTGGGCCTTTCTCGCTGCCAGGTCCTGCCTACTTTCTGTTTCCGTGAAGGCAGGACCCGGCAACGAGAAAGACCCGAAGTAAGCAAGAGCAGCAAGTTGTAAACTTCCCTCTGTCGCTGCCCTTTGGGAGATAGGTCAGTGACCAAGGGAAACTTGCAACTTGCCTTTGTCTGTAGCGAATCTGCCGGGTGTGTGAGACGGGGGGGGGGGGAATGGGAGGAGTAATGCTGCTGCACCCAATTAGGGGGGGAGGGGGAAGAGAAATGCTGCTTCTGCTGTGCCCAATTGGGGGGGAGAGAAATGCTGATGATACTGCTGTACTCAGTGGGGGGAGGGGGAAGAGAAATACTGCTGTACCCAATTGGGGAGAGAGAGGGAGGAGGGAGAAGGAAGATCAGGAAAAGGAGGAAAGAGATGCAAAGACCATGGGACGGAGGGAAAGGAGATACCATACCATGGAGTGGAAGAGAGAGATGTCAGGGCATATTGGGGGGGGAGGGGGAAGCAGGGCCAGATTAAAGGATAGGCCCTGTAGGCACAGGCCTAGGGCCCGAAATAGTCAGGGGGGCCTGCCAGTGCTGTGCTTTGGGGCCTCACCCTTGCTGGATTCGCTGGCAGCAGCAGCAGCCTCATCATCATCCCGGGCGAATCCCAACCCGATCCGACCCTCCTATCTCTCCCTCCTTCCCTCATCAGTGACGTGCCAGAGGGAATCACGGCAGGAGAAAGTCCTGAAGCAGCATGTTTAGAGTCTCGTGATGGGAGGGAGGGAGAGTTAGGAGGGTCGTGGGGGGGAGAGTAGCAGTCTGCCCCGGGTGTTCGACCTGGCGTCATGAACTTCTTCGGCTAACATCAGCATTTACAATTCACTGCTGTTGCCAGCTTCAGGCCTTCCTCTCCGCCGGGTCCTGCCTACTTCTGTTTCCATGAAGGCAGGACCCGACAGAGAAGAAGGCCTGAAGCTGGCAACAGCAGCAAATTGTGAATGCTGCTGCCTGAAGAAGTTCATGACGCCAGGTCATGGGTGACAGAAGGAGGAAAGGGAGCAGAGGGGGAGAGACTTGCTGCACCCAACTGGAGGGAGAAAGAAGATGAGGGAGGGAATGGAATGAGATGCCAGGGATTGGAGGGAAGGGAGGGAGGAAGAGATGCCAGGGCATGGAGGGAAGGAGGAAAGTATGCCAGACCAAGGGAAAAGGAAGGAGGAGAAGACAAAGCATGGAGGGGGAGGGAGAGATGGAAGAAAAGGAAAGGAGTGAGATGCTAGAGAATCAGGGAAGGGAAGATACCAGACTATGGGGTGCGAAGGAAAGAAAGGAGAAGAGAGAGATGCCAGAACATAGAGGACGGAATGGTGACAGAGAGAGAAAAATGGAGAGGTGGCAGAGCTGAAATCAATCATGTACAAAGGAGAAGAGAAGGGGCACAGGATAGACAGTTTATTGAAGGAGCATAAAAAGAGGGAAGATGCCATATGGAACGGGGAGAGGGCAGACAGTGGATGGAAGGGGCTGATGCTGTATGGAAGACAGAGCGGACAGAAGCTGGCTAGAAAGAAGAGTGAAGACAAGATGATTAAAGCAAAAACGACAAAAGGTAGAAAAAATTGTTTTGTTGCTTTACGTAGAATCAAGTAGTATTGTATCTATTGATTAAAGTTTATAAATAGGAAATAGAAATAGGGCAGTTTTTTTGGGACTAAACCCTTTTCCTCAGGTCAGGACAGGATACCATAACAGCAGGGGTGCCCAAATGGTCGAGTGCGATCGACCAGTAGATCGCAAAGGCAATGTGAGTCGATCGCGTTGCCTTGGCAATCTTTTTCTTCCTGCCTCCCTGAGCCAGGCCAGGCGTGTAGAAGCGCCGGACTCACAAGACTTCACTTCCGAAGTCAATTCTGACGTCAGAGAGGAAGTTCTGGGCCAGCCAATCGCTGCCTGGCTGGCTTGGAACTTCCTCTCCGTCGTTAGAATTCACATCAGACGTGAAGTCTTGTGAGTCCGGCGCTTGTACATTCTTGGCCTGGCTCATGGAAGCAGGGAGAAATCGGCATGGTGGCTTAGGGGGTAGGGAAAGAATCGGGGAAGTGGAGAAATTGGCGCGATGGCTTGGGGGGGAAGGGGGGAGAGAGAAAGAAAGAGACAGAAAGAAAAGGGGAGGGGCAGAAAGAAAAATATTGGATTTATAGTCAGAAGAAGGAAGTGCAAACAGAGACTCATGAAATCACCAGACAAAAAGATAGGAAAAATGATTTTATTTTCAGTTTAGTGATCAAAATGTGTCTGTTTAGAGAATATATATCTGCAATAGTGGTTTTTAGCGCAGGGAGCCTATGAGCATCGAGAGCAGCACAGGGCATTCAGTGCATCTCCCTGCTCTAAAAACTGCTATTGCGATTTAGTAAAAAGGGAGGGGGTATATTTGTCTATTTTTGTATAATTGTTCCTGAAGTGACATTGCATAGAATCGTCTGACTTGACCTCTTTGAAAACCCACGGAATATAAATGATAATTAACATTTTCTCTGCATACAGTGTGCTTTGTGGTTTTTTTTTTTTAATTTTATTGTTGGTAGATCATTTTGACTTGGTCATTTTAAAAGTAGCTCGCAAGCCCAAAAAGTGTGGGCACCCCTGCTGTAGAAGCAAGGGCAAAGTGGAAATGTCCAATCAAGATGGTGCACAAAAACAGTGTCTTTCAACTCATCTGATAAATCCAATGGTCTTTATTAATCCAAAACAAAATCGTACATCCAAAGCAACTCAATGACTCGACATGATCACGTTTCGGCCATCCGGCCTGCATCAGGAGTCTTAGAAGTCTTTGGGTAGCAAGTAGTCTTTAAATGGCAAATGGTCAAAAGTGAAACAATCATACCATTGCTCCAAGTCTGTAAATGCTGCAAAACCACACAACCTCATGTTCTTTACAGATTTTACTAACCACTTTGATGTACTAAACAAAAAATTGCAAGGCATGGGAAAAACAGCAGAAAGCATGTTTAGTGACATCAAAGCTTTTGAGAGAAAATTGCATGTTTTTGAAAAAGACCTTGAGAGTGGACAGCTAAAATATTTTCCCAACCTAAAAATACATTTGGATAATTCTACAACATTTGTGGACAGTCATAAAAAACACCAGGAAATCCACAAAGCATATTCCACCATTGTAGCCGAAGCAAAGGAGAATTTTAGTAAAAGATTTTCTCAGTTCCGTAAGATGGAGACAACCCTTTCATTTATAACTTCCCCAGAAAAGTCCACATTTGAAGATCTTGATCTTTCCTGCTTACAGTGGTTGGATATTCAAAATTTGGAAATGGAGCTACTGGAATTTCAAGAAAGCTCTATCTGGAAAAGTAAATTCAATGACCTGCGTGCGGCTCTTGAACGTATTGAGTGTGAAAGGGTGACAAATGAAATCACTGCTAGCAGTTCTGAAAATGAAATCCTAAAAGCGTGGAATTCTCTGCCAGACAATTTTAAGTCCATGAAAGCACTTGGGATTGCTCTTCTTACTTTGTTTGGGTCATCCTATGCTTGTGAGCAGCTGTTTTCCGCTTTGAATCATATAAAATCTGATGCTAGAAACAGATTAATGGATGACATGAGTGCTGCATGTGTTGCTCTGAAATTAACGCACTAGAAGAGAATCTAGCAAAGGACATTAAGAAAAGGGATAAATCCTTCTTCAGGTACATCAGTGATAGGAAAAGAAACACAAATGGGATAGTACGCCTTAGGAAAGCAGACGGGACTTATGCAGAATCAGATTCCGATAAAGCCGAACTACTAAACGAATACTTCTGCTCAGTCTTTACCTGCGAGGCGCCAGGGTCCAGTCCACAGTTGCAAGCAAGGCATAGCTCAGATGACCAGTTCTGGAATTTCGAGTTTACACCCAGCAGCGTCTACTGCGAACTATCAAGACTCAAAGTGAACAAAGCCATGGGACCGGACAATCTACACCCCAGGGTGCTTAGAGAGCTGTGTGATGTCCTGGCAGAGCCATTGTCTGTGCTCTTCAATCTTTCCTTGAAGGCGGGAAAAGTCCCCTTGGACTGGAAAACAGCCAATGTAATCCCACTCCACAAAAAGGGCTGCAGGACAGAGGCTGAGAATTACAGACCGGTGAGTCTCACATCCATAGTGAGTAAACTCATGGAAACACTAATTAAGCATAAATTAGATACAATCCTAGACGAGAAGAATCTACGGGATCCCCGCCAACATGGATTTACCAGAGGCAGGTCCTGCCAATCCAATCTGATTAGTTTCTTTGACTGGATAACAAGGAAACTGGATGTGGGTGAGTCCCTGGACATCGTTTACTTGGACTTTAGTAAAGCTTTTGATAGCGTTCCGCACCGCAGACTATTGAACAAGATGAAATCAATGGGACTGGGAGAGACGTTAACTACATGGGTCGGTGATTGGCTAAACAGTAGACTTCAGAGAGTGGTGGTAAATGGTGCCCCTTCAAAAACGTCGGAGGTGATCAGTGGAGTGCCTAAGGGCTCGGTCTTGGGCCCGATCCTCTTCAACATATTTGTGGGAGATCTGACTCAGGGGCTTCAGGGTAAAATCACATTATTCGCCGATGACGCCAAACTATGCAACATAGTAAGTGAGAACACTTTACCAGACAGTATGACGCAGGACCTACTTCTATTGGAACATTGGTCCTCGACTTGGCAGCTAAACTTCAATGCTAGAAAATGTAAGGTCATGCACCTCGGCAGCAGGAATCCATGCAAAACTTACACACTAAATGGTGAAACCTTAGTTAGGACCAAGGCGGAACGTGATTTGGGGGTGATCATTAGCGAAGACATGAAGACCGCCAATCAAGTGGAGAAGGCTTCATCAAAGGCAAGACAAATGATGGGTTGCATCCGAAGAAGTTTTATCAGCCGGAAGCCCGAAGTTATAATGCCATTGTACAGATCCATGGTGAGGCCTCATCTGGAGTATTGTGTACAATTCTGGAGGCCACATTACCAAAAGGATGTGCTGAGAGTTGAGTCGGTTCAAAGAATGGCCACCAAAATGGTCTCGGGACTCAAAGACCTCCCGTATGAAGAAAGGCTGAATAAATTGCAGCTATATTCACTTGAAGAACGTAGAGAGAGAGGAGACATGATAGAGACGTTTAAATATATCACCGGCCGTATTGAGGTGGAGGATGATATCTTCTTTTTAAAGGCCCCTCTGCCACACGAGGCCATCTGCTGAAAATCAGGGGTGGGAAATTTCATGGCGACACCAGGAAGTTCTTCTTCACCGAAAGGGTGGTCGATCGTTGGAATGAATTTCCACCTCAGGTGATTCAGGCCAGCAGCATGAAGGATTTTAAAAGGAAATGGGATACACATGTGGGATCTCTAGAGGGGTAAATTCAAGGGGGTAGGGTTGTTGGAGTGGGCAGACTTGATGGGCTGTGGCCCTTTTCTGCCGTCATCTTCTATGTTTCTATGAGCCAAGGATTGACAAGTTATCAGCATGCATGCAACAACAAAAATCACATTAATTTTTTTCAGAGCATGCCCAATGCATATGTTTACATGAAGCAGTATTTTCAGTTTGCAGTTAAGACACTTTCTAAGTTATTTAAATATTATTTAAAGATGTTATTTAAAAAAGGGACTTTACATGGCCCTGTTGTATTCCAATCTGGAATTTCCAATAAAAACAGCCAAGCCAAGGAATAAAAACCTCAGCCAAGGAAACAGATTGCTAATCATCCAACTTGATCTCTCAGCGGCTTTCGATCTAGTGGACCATTCCATACTTCTCCAGATTCTAGACGCAATAGGAATCTCAGGTAAAGTGCACAACTGGTTCCAAGGCTTCCTTAAAACAAGAACATATAGAGTCAAGTCAAAAGAAATACTATCAGAACCATGGTCTAACCACCCCTGCGGAGTGCCACAAGGCTCTCCCCTCTCTCCCACACTTTTCAACCTATTCATTGCTTCCCTAGGCAGCACCCTAGATGCCCTAAACATAACTTCATTCAGCTATGCGGACGACATAACCATCCTCCTTCCATTCGACATCCACGACCCCATCTCCACAGGACACCTGAAAACTACAATGGAAACAGTAGAAAAATGGATGACAAATCATAAGTTGAAGCTGAACACGGACAAAACTAATTTCCTACTACTAGAGAAGGACAAAAAACCATCCCTAACAGAACTGGAAGTAAACTCAACCAAGTACCCAATACAGAGTTCCCTCAAAATCCTGGGAATACAACTAGACAGATGCTGCACTATGCAAACACAAATCCATAAAATCATCCAAAAAGCATTCTTCACAATGCGAAATCTGAGAAAAATAAGAAAATTCTTTAATAAAGACCAATTCAGGATCATTGTCCAATCCCTCGTGCTAAGTATGGTAGACTACTGCAACAGCCTTTACCTACCTTGCCCAATCAACACAATAAAAAAACTACAGACCGTCCAGAACACAGCCCTCAGACTCATATACTCACTCAGCAAATACGACCACATTACCAAAGCATACATAGAATCTCACTGGCTACCAATAAAAGCAAGAACACAATTCAAACTCTACTGTCTCCTATTCAAAGTAACCCACGGCGCAGCACCCAGCTACCTAAACAACCGTTTTCACTACTATCTCTTATCCAGAAGAAGGAGAACACAGAACATTTTCACCTACCCTCCTCTCAATGGTACTCGACGTAAGAAACTTTATGACAACCTACTAGGAACACAGGCAGCTAATATTGACTCCGACATCTCAAAATTACTGATCGAAATTACAGACATAAAAGAATTCCGAAAAGAAATAAAAACACTACTGTTCAAAAAATATCTCCCATCAATCTAAACCGCCACCTAATGAGTTCCCAACCAATTCCATTGGGAATTAGAATCTCTTTATTAATAATAATAATAATAATAATAATAATTTATTCTTGTATACCGCCCAAACTAAACACCCCTACTGTCCATATCATCAACATTAATTAACCAACATCATGCAATCATCAAAACAATAAATACACCTCCACTTATAGGCAAATGATGCTACTCTCCATCCGAAGAAACTTGACTCAGCTCATGTAACATCTTTTGTAATCTAGAATATATTGTAATTCTTATTCTCCACCAGTTGTAAATTGACTCAGTTGCTATGTAACATCTCCTGTGATATTGAATGTACTGTAATTCTTCACTATTACCTGTAATTAACACTTCTCCTGTAATGTAATTCTACTGGAAATGCCCAGATATCTTCTTTATTGTAATCCGTGGCTATGTTACATCTGCTGCGATATTGAATGTATTGTAACTCTTCACTGTTACTTGTAATCTACTCTTCTCCTGTAATGTAATTCTACTGGAAATGCCCAGATCTCATCTTTATTGTAATCCGCCTAGAACCGCAAGGCACAGGCGGAATAGAAATCCCTAATGTAATGTAATGTAATGTTTAATTGAAAGCTCTTTTGTTTTCTTTACATCATATTATTAGAAATGTAATGATTTAACTATTTTCTAATTTGATTGTAAATTTTACAAAAAAATATGTATAGACTCTTTGGGAATACACACCGAGTCTTGACACAGTTAACAGTTTAAAAAATTTTTTTTTTTTTTTACTCAGGATACATTTGACATGTTATGTGAATAATACATTTAAAATATATTGTGTAACTGAATCAAATTCTTCCTAAATTCATTAAATTGAATGAAATCATTAAAACATTATAAATTGCCAATAAATTGAAATGAAAACCAAAGGATTGTGAATCAAATTAATTCTCTGACAATACAAAGATTCCAACCTTTAAAAATGATGTTACATAGTTCAGGCAACTTTATAAAGAGTTTTTAGATACTAAAATCTTGTTATTAAGGTTTAATTGACGTGCTGGCACTTTGAGGAAATTCTTTGGTTTTGTGCGGCAGTTTGGGCACTCGGGCTCAAAAAGGTTAGCCATCACTGGTCTATGTCATAAGGCATACAGGGACAGATTAACCCCCTCTTCTATGAAACTGCGATAGCAGTTTCTAGAGCAGAGAGCCACGCTGAATGGCCTGCACTGCTCCTGACACTCATTGAGTTCCTATGAGCATCGGAAGCAGCGCGGGCCATTCAGCGCGGCTTTCTGCGCTAAAAACTGCTAGCGCAGTTTAACAGAAGAGGGGGTTAAAGATCTCAATATGTATACTTAGGAGGCAAGACGGAAGAGAGGAGATATGATTGAGAAGTTTAAATACCTATGTGGCATAAATACACATAAGGCGAGTCTCTTTCAACTGAAAGGAAACTCCAGAGTGAGAGGGCATAGCATGAGGTTAAAAGGTGATAGGCTCAGGAGTAATTTAAGGAAATACTTTTTACAGGGTGGTAGATACATGGAATAGTCTCCCAGTGGAGGTGGTGGAGACAAAGACTATGTCTGAATTCAAGAATGCATGGGACAGACACGTGGGATCTCTTAGGGAGAAGAGGAGATAGTGGATGCTGTGGAAGGGCAGACTGGATGAGCCATTTGACCTGTATCTGCCATCATGTTTCTATGTTTCTTCCTAGTAAAAGTCAACATATAAAGCATTAAGTGGTATAAAAATTGGCAATGAAAAATGCTGAGTGGTATTCTCTAGTTCTAAAGTTTGTAGAATGGCACTTATGCCCAGGGCCTGCGCCTAATTTTAAGCGTATCCAGGTTTACCAACTAAAATGTGGTGCAAATCCTTGAGCTTAACGTAGGTGCAGATGCTCTTATTCTATAATCATGCCACTTATTTGAAGAATGCCCTTCGATCTGTCCATGACCCTACCATTTCTGCGCTCTGTTTTTGGCCCCGCACATAAATTTTAGGCATGGATCTGCCACCTAAATTTACACATTTAAATAAAATCCAATTAACATTAATAGTTGCTTGTTATGAAACTAATTATCAGTGCTAATTGGCTCGCTGTTCAAATAAGCTGCACATACCCAAACTTGTAATAGGGGGGTAATACATTACATTACATTAGAATTGGGAAGAGTCTTGCAGTGTTAATTTGTCTTCAAGGATTTCTTGAATAGCATGGTTAGTCAAGTTAAACTACTTTATGTAATCCCATAGGTTAATTCAACATTTTTAAAGCAAACACGTTAAACATAAACATACTCAGAACAAATATTTATGACTGACCTTAAGATAAATGTTTTATTCACTTGTTTTACCAATTCTAGGGTTTGTACAACTTACGACTTCACTATTAAACAGTTACATAATACAATATACATAATACTTAGTAATCAGGTGCATTTTAATTCTCATTCATCTTGAGTAAGCAGACTTGTTTAAAAGAAACTAGCTGTCTATCAGATAATCATGAATGGTCATTTCAAACCTCTGCAATTATTCTTTCAATGGCAACTTATCACTAATGACTACCATGGAAAGTTCTTTAAAAATGTTTGTGTTAGAATGCTGGATAGCGTATTTTATTTTGCATTCAATTAGCACAATAGTAATATGAGAACTGCTTTAGTTTTAGGAACCGCATTATCAGTGTGCTCCTAATTTTACTTTTCATTACTTTTATCCATAAAACACATCCCTTACCGTTTGTCTCGGTTTCGACCCATGTATTAATCTTCTTACGGACTTCTTCTGAATTTTTAAAGTCAACAGTTTCGAGCATTGCCATGTATAATTTCTGAACGCAGCTTAGATATTGCTGTAGGAAAGATAAAAAGAGTATCAAGGATTATTTCTACGAGAGAAATGCAACCGGAAAATTTGTAATCTTGGGTGTTTTCTAAACAGACTTTATTGCCCACTTGTAATGTGATTAACAAAGAGGCAGTGGTGTGCAGTGACATATATAGCAAGGGATTCAGGAGATGAGCTAAACCAGGGGTGACCAACCTCGGCCCTTGCCAAGTCAGGTTTTCAGGATTTCTTCAATGAATATGCATGAGATGTATTTGCGTAAAATGGAGGCAGTGCACACAAATAATCTCATGCATATTCATTGCAGAAATTCTGAAAAGCCAACTAGATTGAGGTTCTTAAAGACCAAGGTTGGACACTCCTATGATAAACATTAGTGCAATAGCACACTTAACCAAGGCTTATATGCTCACTGTTTGTGCTGAGTGATGTCAAGTCTGGGACGGGTCTCTTTCTGAGAGCCACTTATAACATTTGCTACTTCTTCTTTTGACTTCTGTTTTGATGTGAAGAAACTTAAGTTCTATATCACTACCACCTTTCTGAAATCTATCTTTCAGAGATTCACATAGACTGATATTATCCCTCCCTTTTATAAAACCTTGGCACGCTGAATGCTTTGTGCTGCTCCCGACACTCATAGAGTTCCTATGAGCGCTGGGAGCAATGCAGAGCATTCTGCACGCTGGCCTGTCCTAAAAACCGTTTGCGCTGTTTTGTAAAAAAAAATACTTTGAGCAATACAGACTTTGTGATATTTAGAGGCTGAAGCAGCAAATTGTTGTAGACCCAAACAAGAGGCATAAGAGAGAAGCAGACATATGACATGTCACCTATTCCTCCTTCAGGTCATACTTAAATAAGAGTGACAGTAGACAATGCAAAGTCATTGTCACTATGAGCCAAACTGATGGTACAGATGCCTGAAACATCCATGAAAAATGACAACACTGGAAGCAGAAACAGTTAACAAGATTGCAAACCCTGTGGCTTTGGGATGAACTGATGGCCTGAAACATCCATCAAAATGTTCATAACACATGAAAGAGAACCAGTTAACAAAATCTCAACATATAACACCTGAGAGAAGCAAAAGAACGGGCTCCTAATCCTTCCCTCCTTTATGTTACTGCATTCTACATTTCACAATGTAGCCAGTGGTTACAAATAAACAAAAATTTTAAAAGACTATTTTTTAAAAACATCGTTCAACACTATAGTACTGTAAATGTGGAGGCATGAGCTTTCTATAGTATCTCAATGCATAAAGTTGGTTGGCTGCACAAGTTAGGATGCTTGCTGTGAGAAGACAGTTGGTGAGAAACCTAAGACAAGTTTGAAAATTAAGAACATAAGAATTACCGTTGCTGGGTCAGACCAGTGGTGCGTCATGCCCAGCAGTTGGCTCACGCGGCGGCCCTCTGATCAAAGACCAGCGCCCTAACTGAGATTAGCCCCACCAGCGTAAGTCCTTATTTAGCAGGAACTTGTCTAACTTTGTCTTGAATTCATGGAGGGTGTTTTCCCCTATGACAGACTCCGGAAGAGCGTTCCAGTTTTCTACCACTCTCTGGGTGAAGAAGAACTTTCTTACGTTTGTACGGAATCTATCCCCTTTTAACTTTAGAGAGTGCCCTCTCGTTCTCTTTGACAGAAAACAATTCATAGTCCTAGGTCTGCTAGAGTACTGCAACATTCTCTATCTCCCTTGCCCTGCAACCATGATAAAACAACTATAAACAGTACAAAATACAGCTCTAAGACTTATCTACTCACTGAGGAAATACGACCACATCACAGCAGTATACCTCGACTCACACTGGCTCCCAATGCAAACAAGAATACTCTTCAAATTCTACTGCCTACTATTCAAAGCCACAAACGGAGACAGCCCAGCCTACTGGAACAACCAACTAATTCAAACCACCACAACCAGACATAGGAGAACCCAAGCACCATTCAATCAAAAATGTCAATTGGAAAAAAATGTACGATGACCTCCTAGCCACCCAAGCAGCAAAACTTGACCACCAACTCTCCAATTTACTGATCTCGACCATAGACTACAAAACATTCAAAAAAGAAATAAAAACCCTGCTATTCAAAAACTACATAAAGACCAGGGGTCTCAAAGTCCCTCCTTGAGGACCGCAATCATAGAAACATAGAAATAGACGGCAGATAAGGGCCACGGCCCATCTAGTCTGCCCACCCTAATGACCCTCCCCTACCTTTGCCTAGTGAATAGAGCCCACGTGTCGATCCCATTTGGCCTTAAAATCAGGCACGCTGCTGGCCTCAATCACCTGCAGTGGAAGATTATTCCAGCGATCAACCACCCTTTCAGTGAAAAAGAATTTCCTGGTGTCACCTCGTAGTTTCCCGCCTCTGATTTTCCACAGATGCCCTCTTGTTGCCGTGGGTCCCTTGAAAAAGAAGATATCTTCTTCCGCTACAATGCGGCCCGTGAGATACTTGAACGTCTCGATCATGTCCCCCCTCTCTCTGCGCTCCTCAAGCGAGTATAGCTGCAGTTTGTCTAACCTTTCTTCGTACGGGAGATCTTTGAGTCCCGAGACCATCCGGGTGGCCATTCTCTGAACCGACTCCAATCTCAGCACATCTTTGCGATAATGTGGTCTCCAGAATTGCACACAGTATTCCAGGTGGGGCCTCACCATGGATCTATACAATGGCATAATGACTTACGGCTTACGGCTGACGAAACCCCTGCGTATGCAACCTAGGATCTGTCTTGTCTTGGATGAGGCCTGCTCTACCTGACTGGCAGCCTTCATGTCCTCACTGACGATCACCCCCAAGTCCCGTTCTGCTACCGTTCTTGTTAGGATCTCACCATTAAGAGTATAAGTCTTGTATGGATTATAGTTGCCTAGGTGCATGACTTTGCATTTTTTGGCATTGAAGCTGAGTTGCCAGGTCCTAGACCAGCTCTCCAGTAGGAGTAGGTCATGCATTATGTTGTCGGGCATTGAATCTTCGTCCGTTGTGCATTTTCCCACTACATTACTTAGTTTGGCGTCATCGGCGAATAAGGCTATTTTACCTCGAAGCCCTTCTGCCAAGTCTCTTATAAAGATGTTGAATAGGGTCGGTCCCAAGACCGAACCTTGTGGCACTCCACTGATCACCTCCGTCATTTCTGAGGGGGTGCCTTTCACCACTACCCTTTGAAGCCTACCACCAAGCCAGTTCCTAACTCATTTCGTCAATGTGTCACCTAATCCTATAGAACTCATCTTGTTCAGCAACCTGCGGTGTGGTACGCTATCGAATGCTTTGCTAAAGTCCAGGTACACGATGTCCAGGGACTCACCAACATCCAGCTTCCCCGTCACCCAGTCAAAGAAGCTGATCAGGTTGGATTGACATGATCTCCCCTTAGTAAATCCATGTTGACGGGGGTCCAGTCGGGTTTTCAGGATTTCCCCAATGAATATGCATGAGATCTATGTACATGCACTGCTTTCAATGCATATTCATTGGGGAAATCCTGAAAACACGACTGGATTGCAGCCCTCAAGGAGGGACTTTGAGATCCCTGATAAAGACAAACTAACATAGCAAGATTCATCTCAAGCCCCATTTGAAATCCACTTCACCTTTTAGCACCTCTGAAAATGTCCAGACAACTCCTAATGTACTCCTAAATGTCCTGACAACTCACTCATATGTAATCCGCCTTGAACCACAAGGAAATGGCGGAATAGAAATCACTAATGTAATGTAATGTAACTGCCCTTGTGGAGAAGAGAGGAAGTACATTATAAAGCTGATAGGTGTGTGAGATATTTCTGACTGGAAAAGGAGGAGTATCTGAGTTGTTTGAGAGAAAAAGTGATTGAAATGAACAAAGTTCATACGCTTGTAATGAGTGAGAGGAATCAAAGTGATTTTTCTCACTTTTACTTCATTTGTACTTCAAATAGGAGACAGAGGGTAGGAGTTCCTATTCAGAAAGCAGTTTGTTTAGCCAGGGAATGTAAGCTTGGGAAGATTTGACAGTTTGTATTAATTTCTGAGAGAAGGGAAAAATACTCTGTTTCAAAAGGTCTGAATCTAGTTATTTTGAAGCCTTTTTGAAAAGCTCTTTTCTGCTGACATTTATAAAACTGAAGAGCAGATTAACTTCCACTACATTTTAGAGCAGTTGAAAAAAAAAAAAAATTGGGTCATAAATGCTCCTCAAGAGAGTAAAGAAAGAAAACTTTCTTAGGACAAGTATTGATTTAGGAAAAACTTTGGAGTGATAAGAAAACTTGGACTTTTCTATATTTAAGAGAAATAAAAATATTATCTCATCTCTTTTCTGAGTTTGGAAAATGGGAGTGTGAGAGTGACTGTGAGTGGGTTCCTGAGCAGCCAAAGCCAACAACTCTATAGGGTTCTAAACAACACTGCTCTGCAGACTTCAAAGCCTCTCAAATAGAAAGGATAGGGAATTAAAGTGACAGTATAGTCAGGAATTCTAGTCAAAGGTATTGAAATTATTTTATTTCTTTAGTTAACTTTTTTCAGTAAAGTATCCTGTTAGGCAGGCTTCTGCCCTAGGGCAGGGGTGCCCAAATGGTCAATCACGATCGACCAGTAGATCGCAAAGGCAACGTGAGTCAATTGCGTTGCCTTTGCAATCTTGTTCTTCCTGCCTCCGACGTCAATTCTGATGGCGGAGAGGAAGTTCTAGGCCAGCCAATCGCTGCCTGGCTGGCTTGGAACTTCCTTTCCGACGTCAGAATTGACGTCGGAGGTGAAAGCTTGTGGATCCAGCGCTTGTTTTCACCAGGCCTGGCTTGGGGAAGCATGGAGAGAGAATGATTGGGGAATTGTAAAAATTGGCACGATGGCTTGGGGGGGCAGGGGGGAGAGAGAAAGAAAGACAGGGGGGATGACCAGCTTTGCTGGCCTGGGAGCATTAGGTCACAGTTTTATAGCCCGATGTTCCCAGACAGTAAAATAACCCCAGCAAAAAGCTGGGATTTTTTTTTTTTTTTTTTTTACTGTGTTTGGCTCAAGTGCAACTTGTGAGTCTTATTATGTTTTCTATCTCATTATAACCTAACCCACAAAAAATTAACTTTTGCTCTAGTGTTTTTGGTCAAGCAATTTTAGGGCCTCTTAAATATCACCATTGTGTGACAACTGTGTCTCCATTCTCTCACCCTGGGGCTATGAATTCCAGGGAGCAGAGCACTAATTTGGGAATCAAACTCCCCATGAGCCCCTTGGATGCTCATCACACTTTTTTCTGATCAGGAAGTGCAGATAGGAGGGGTGAAGAAGGTGAATGCCAAAGGACTATGATCACCACTGTAGAGGGGTTACAAAGCCTCAATCTGGAAATTGTAGTATTAGTGGAGTGTAACCATTCTGCATGTGCTAAAAGCAGAGATTTTTGCTACTTTTCAAGCAGGGGGGTCTAGCCACAGGGCGGTCCTGGCCTGCCCAGTTTGGGCTCAAGCCATCTCACCCAGTAGTGGAGGACTTTGATTTCACAGGCTGAAGTTTTCTCTACTCCTCCGTATCCCCCCACCTCTCTCTTTCCCTCCCCTCTCACCTTCCCAGTTTGTGCAGCAGCCTCTCTCTTTCTCTCCTCACTTTCCCAGACCATGCAACCTCTCTCTTGTTCTCCCTGCCCCCTCCCCCCCAACTCATGCAGCATTCCTTCTTACAGCATTTCTATTTAGGTTGCCAGCTATAAAATGCTGGCAGCTGATCCAGAAGTCTTCCCTCTGATGCATTTGCGTTTTGCATCAGAAGGAAGGCTTCTGGATCAGCCACTTGTAATGTGTGGGAACCATTGCTGGCGACCTGAAGAGAAACACAGTAAGATGGAATGTTGTAAGCAGCTTGCTTTGAGTGCTGCCTTCTGCTGACCGGCTGCCGCTTCGGGTAAGGAAGGGAAGGGGGTTCACAGCTCAGTACCACCACCTGCTTCTGGTGCTTCGGGGCTTGAGGGAAGGAGGGGATCCACTGCCACGCTGTTGCTTTGGGGTGGGAGGGAGGGGGGAATTGAGATCTGTGTTAGACAAGATTTCTAACACAGCACTCTCAATCAATCAGAAAAACAGTTATCCAGCATCCACCAATCTCCATGGGTGCTGGATAACTGAGATTCTACTGTACTTTCATCGAAAATTCACTTATATATTTAGCAAAGGCTGCTAAGCATTAACTGGCCAATATTCAGCACTATTTGGCAGGCCAGGAATGTCTCCTGGCCAGCCAAATAGAATATAGCCAGCTAGCTGCTGTTAATGGGAGATAGTTGGCTAGTCACTGATACTCAGCGGGAGGTAGCTGGTTATATTCCATTGAATATCCCGTTCCCTAGATTGGCTGGTGAATGCGCGACAGAGATGGTCACCGGCAATATTCAGTGGCTGGTCTGTTAAGGGTAGTGGCTAGATAGACTGGCCTAAAAAGCAGGTCTATCTTCGGCCGCTAGGCCTTAACTGGCCAGCTGCTGCATATCGGTTTGGTCTGTGGTGGCGAATCTTGTCCCGGATATTCAATGCCAGTGGTCAGACACGGCCCTGTCGTTGAATATCTGGGATTGCCACAGACTGCAGGAGGTAGCCGGGCTATTTCCCATGGTCTCAATATCAAGCCCTATGTCCTGTTGAAACGTGAGTACCTATGGCTTTGCATTGCTGGCCTATTGCTGCATTTTCACTGTCGCAGCTAGGGTTGGGTGAGAAAAGGAGAGCAGCAACTCTTCTGCACTCTGTGAGATGGACCATAAGAATATAACCAAACAATTAGGGGAAAATGAAGATACTGACTATTTATTCTTTATTTTTTTGAAGTCTTTTTTATTTCATTTTGGAGTCATTTTTTTTTTTTTTTTGGTTTGTTTGTTTGTTTTCACATTTTGGATTTTCTCACTTGGGGATTGAAAAGCTATTTTTAGCAATGGTGCCACCAGCTCACACTGACCAAGGAGGAATTGAACTTTTACAGCTATCTGAGATAAGTGGTTTTTTAAATTAAAAAAAAACCCCAAAACATTGTTTCTCTGGTGGTTAATAAATTGATATAAATATATTCCCCAGAAAAAACTTGAATCCAACCAGTACGTTGACCAACTGGTATCAACTGGAATAAATTTGACAGAATTTTTAGAGGATAGTCATGATATGATCTAGACTCGGTCCACTCTGGTAATAACCTGCATGAGGCATGAGTGAGATGGATAAGATAATGTTAATGAAATTATACTTTAAAAATAGATTGACAAAATTTTGTGGAGACTTGGTGAGAATTTTTCCGGATGTCTCCAGAGCCACTCAATTAAAAAGAAAATAATTTTTGAAACTAAAATGTAGGGTGATTGCTCTGGAGACTTCCATCTACCTAAATTGCATGATTCGGAATTTGTGTTCTGGAATCCTATACAGTTACAACAATTTCTGCTGGCTAGAGAAATGAAATGAGTACTGTTTATCTACAACAGATTTTAGAGGAATAAATAATTTGGCCCTAGATATTATTAATTGAATCAAGGTCCATTTTATGTACTGGATTCAGTTAATTGTTTACCTATCTAAAATAATAAAGCCCTGAGCGCGCATGCGCACTCCCACCTGCGTGCTCCTGTTTTCTGTGAGCTGTAGGAACCCACAGGTAGGAGTGCGCATGCGTGCGGCGGCGCGGATCCTGTCGGACGCAGCGGCTCTTGCAGTCTGAAGGATGTGAACTGGCCAGGGCGACATCAGCAGGTGCCGGAACGGACTTTAATTGCTGCCTCCCAGGCTTCTGCTCCTGCTCTGGCTGGGCCCGCGTAAACAAATAAACAAACCGCAGAGCTCGCTTTGGGTCCAGCAAGGGCTGCGGGTCCTGAAACCTTCCGATTCAAGCAGCGTCTGCAGCACTCTACACACGCTGCTTCGGGGCCTTCTACTGCAGACGCAGATGTTTTACATGGTCTAAGTCACAACGTCCAAGTTCCGTCTAGACTCTGTTGTAAAACTTTCGGTTATAAATGCTGTACGACTAAGTCTAAGCCGGCCCACGTCCCGCCCAACTCTTGCCCTTGACACGCCTCCCGAAACGCCCTGTTTATCTTTGGTCATTCAGCGGCACTATGAAGGCCTAGGTCGTTTAGAAATACGTCCAAAACCCGTTTTTACTATCAGCACTTGGACGTTTTTGAGAAATGTTCATCGAAGAGTAGACTTAGGCCGGTTTTTGGACGTTTTTCTCTTTCGAGTATGAGCCCCATAATTTTTATCTATTAAATACAGTGAAATTTTTCTACGGTTTTTGATACTTAGAGATGGAACCTAAGAACATAATAATTGCCATACTAGGGCAGACCTCAGGTCCATCAAGTCCAGTATCCTGTTTCCAGTGGCTGGAGAAAAAGTCCATAATCTGCTACTGAGAAAGACATGGGGAAGCTACTGCTTGCCCTGGGATCGGTAGCATGGAATGTTGGTAATATTTGTGTTTCTGCCAAGTACTTGTGACCCGGATTGGCCACTGTTGAAAACAGGATTCTCAGCTAGATGGACCAGTATGTCTATTCTTATGTTCTCATTGCAGCTTAGTAAAAGGGCCCCTAAGACACCATATTTCTACAGCATAGAGGAATTAAAAACTGCTGTAAAGGTCTAGTTGTTAGATAAGTTGCACCCGGCTTACCTCTACAAATGGAAAACTGTTTTGTCCATAAAGCTTGTTGGCGATGCGCAGCTCACAATCCTGATCACTCTTGAGAAGGTTTGAGAGCAGTTCATGGAATTTGGAATGGACAGTTCCTTCCTGGCCACACTGTTGCTCCTTTTAATAAGAAGAGTAAAGCACGTCAGCTTTAATATCATGTACATTTACAATTTGTATAAAACATATTTGGTGAACACTGCACTTCTTTTAGAGGTCATTATCAAAACCCTCAGGGTGGTAGAAAGAACCTAGGCAATTTTTTCATGTAGACATTGCATCAGCTTTCTGTGGGTTCTTTTTTCAGTGAAAGATAACACGAATTGAGCGAACAACAAGCATGATTGCCTCTTCTGACCTAATTCTTCCCCGAGACTGTCTTTTGCTTAGGTATGAAAGTAGGGTTATCAGATGTCCGGATCTTTTTGAGGACTCTGTTGGAAATCCAGGTGGATTTTCAATTTAACAACTTTTGTCTGGGGAAACCGAACATCTAATAATCCTACAGCAGCTCAACTTATCTAGAGTCCTCCTCACTTCTCCCCCCCCCCCCGTACATCTATGCAGAGTCCATCTTCCTCTCTAGCCCCCCCCTCACACACCTATCTAGAGTCCTCTTCCCTGCCCTCCC